>NC_137743.1:59958117-60558117 GCF_963264785.1 Psittacula echo
AACTCTTGCCCTTGCTAAATGTTTACACTAAGGAACACAATTGTTTTGTCAAGGTTTCCATGGATGAGTCACAAAAAAAGTATCTGAAAAAAAAAAAGTCAAGGCAAAAAATATCTTAATCTACAAACCCAGAACAAGAATAATCAAATTTTCAAGACTTTTATTCAGGAAGCCATTTCAAAATATGCCTCCTATTCTAAAATGACACTGCTCAGGAAATTATGGAACAATTTCTCTCTTGTTCACTTTATACAACTTTTGCACCATTTTCCCTTCCCTTGCAAATCTATAAGCCTCGCAAGCTCTGTATGTTGGTCACTCTTTCTCCCTTCCCTGTTGCTCCTCCCCCTCACTGTAATGGACAGTTCCCTTCTGGATATCCCAAAAGACAAAGATGTGCCTGGTAAGTGGGAGAGGTCAAACATGAGCACAGCTATTTATTACATATACTGCAACCAGATGGAAGTAACTCATCCATCAAGGATCTCGTCAACCTCATCACATTAGCTTCTTATAAAAAGCCTCCTGCTCCATCTCCAATCCACACAGTTCAGTTTTCTCTCTCCTGTGCACTTTTATAAAATGAACCCTCCCTAACCCCATTGCCACTTTCTCCTTAAATCATTGCTACCTATCACTCTATGGTTATTTTTAAACTTTACTTTTATCAATACTCATCCTGTAGCTCTGGGAGATATTAAAAGTGTACCAGGGCAAGGAAGGGCGTTTCTGACACTTGCTCCCTCATTCATCAGCCCCTCATAGGCCCGTTGGTGACAATGAAAAGATTTCACAATACCATGCGGCAGAAACTCATTCTCTCACTCATCCATCATGCTCAACCTAGCAGCAGTTCTACTGACCTAATCTGTAATGCCTCGATGCTCACTGGAGATTTCTTAAAGGCACCCTTCATTGTTAGTTACAAAGAATAAGCCTGTGCTATTAGATAAGGAGACTAAGTGGTGCAACAATTAATGCAATACTGCTTCATCATCAAATCCTGGGTTCAAAGACTGCAGAGTTAGAGTTGGTGCAGGGGATATCTTTTTGTCTAAACTCTGTTGAAGATCATACCAAAATGAGATGAAAAAAGTTTTAAACCCACTTCCAGGTGTATATAGGCATTAAAGGACAAGTGTCAGTCACTATCACAAATTCATCACTTTTTGACACTTATAGGCTAATAGGTGCCAGATATTCCACAATAAACCAAAAAACACATTCTGTTCTTCAGAAGACATCAGTCAACAAGTGAAAAAGCCATAGTGGAATACTTTTTTTTCCTAAAGGGAATAACCAGCACCTGTGTGAGCAGTTGATACAAAAATACAGGACACAATGAAAAATGTAGTACAGTTTTTGTAAGAGGTATGCTAGAGAGCCAGCTGGATGTATGATTTCATCACACTGACATAGCCATAAAAGAATGACAACACAAATAGTAACTGATGAACATAAATAAGTAAATAGCAATCAATGATGACTGAAACAGTGATTCAGTGAGAGTTCAAAATTTATTGTGTCATTTCACTTAACTGAGTTAACTATCATTTTTTGACAGTGCAATGGATCAGATATCCATTAATTATTATTATCCAAATTAATTAATTAATAATTAATTTAAAAAATTAAATTAATTAAAAAATTAATTAATAATCCAAAAAATAATTATTATTATCCAAATAAGCAAACCTAAGAGTGAAAGGTCTTTTGCGCATTAGAACGCTATTTGTCTCAGGCATTGTTACGTTGTATGTTTACAAATAATTATACTAAATTTTTATTTTTTGACCACAGATATAAACATGGTTTATATGCTTAAGAAGCATGGTTATTCTACTAGCTTCTTAAACTTTTTGTCCATTGTGAAGATTGTCTAGGTGCCTTAAAGACAAAAACCTCTTCACAGGCATCAGCCTGTGGTTTGCATTATGATCCAAGACCAAGGCCACAGTGACTCTAAGAGGCCAAACCCTGACTGTAAGAACAAGGACTCTGACCTACATAAATATCAGAACACTACACAAAATTGTCAAAAGATAGAAATTTTAGCTGTGTTTTATGCACAGCAAACTGGGGCACAAGAAATTAAAAGCCTTGTCAAAGATCACATAAAAGCCTGGCACAATAGTAGAAATTGACCCCAGGATTAATTTTAGTCCAGTTTTCTTATGCAAGAGTTCATCTTTCTATTTTCATCTTCACATACTAAGTAGGAAATATCAGGCCTGGATAAAAGGACTGGTTATTCACAATCCTCAAATGTAAAGTATTAAATAAAAGCATAATATTTTATTCTTGTAAAATGCTTATACTGTGCTGTAAACATTATATACAGGACAAAGACACACGTTGCTTGTTTTCTAAATGCTAATGAGAACACAGAAAAATAGAACATATACTAGATTTTTGTTGTTGTTTTTAATAGAATACACTGTTCTGAGCAAAGTAAGCTTCTTTGTTTACTAGAAGAACAAGGAATCACGCTAAGACCTACATTTTTAGTAGACTGAAAAGCTATACTGCTTAGGTTAGCATACAATATTTATCTACACTGTTTAAAATTAGTGTATACTCAAGAGTGAGTGGCAATTCAACTTAGGACTGTAAATCATGACAAAAAAAAAAAACCAAGGCAAAAAAAGAAGCAAAATGGGAATAAACTACAAAAGCCAAATAGGTATAGTTTAATCTTTAACATTTTCAGAGTTCAAGCACTACTGAGATCACTTTTTCTCCACATCCCTTCAACAGAATCAGGCCTTGCAAAGCAGTGAGCACCTGCAACAGGCAAGACAGTAATCATAAAATAATCTACATTTACAGGTCTAAAATGTTCATCAGTGCATACTGCATCCAGCATTATTCTTTCAAGGATTTCACTTGCTGCATATCATTAGTATAATTATAATACTAAATACATAATAATAACACTTATTGGGTATTCCAAGACTATTCCATTTCTTCCACAAGACTTCCAACAGCATTCACAGCCATGAATTCACACATGCCATGCTGTTCACATTTCCTCTTAGCCAATGAACTCTAATGTCCTTGGATTATTTTCTAATAGCAAGCCACCACAGCTTTTTTTGGATGTATGTACATTTCGGTACTTACCAAAACTCTCTCATCTTTTTACATGAATGTTTTGCACCATTTTTCTTTGAAGCACTACAAATTCAGAATCTACCTAGCCTAAAACATTTACAGAAAGAAGGACTGTTACGTATTTTTTTGGCAACAGCAAAGAAATTATACTTTAGAGAGACAGAGTGCTCCTTTTATAAATAGCAGATTTATGGTGTGTTCTATTGAAAGCAATTCCCAGGAGAATGTTAGTCAGCATACTCTGCTATGCAATATCTTTAGCAGTATTAGCTTTTCCATAAGTAATTTGGTATGCCTGCCCATTTGGAGAGAGAATTAAAAAAAAATAAAAAAAAAAGGAAAAAAGAAATTGCAAGCTTTTTACCAACATCCATCCAACAGTTAAATAAGAAAGCAGTGACTTAAGAAGGATTTGAGGTAACTGAGCTCCCTGCAGAATATGACCCTGAAAAAATATTACTTGTAGATGGTGTATGTTAATCACTGATCCCTGGAAATTTCATCTGAAACATGTCTAATCAGTAATAACCAAACTGTCATACTTTGAGATGGCTACATTTCCCAGAATAGCTAAGACTGTTCCAAGGATCAAGATTCATTGTCCCTGTCCTGAACAATTAAGGTCAGGATTCTCCAGCATTCAGGTTAGAGCCACTACTCTCTCTGGCACAAAGCTTCTCTGCATCCTGCAAGCAGAATGAGCAATTCTGAAGACACCCGACCCTCCTCTTAATTCTTGGAGCTCAGTAGGAGACCAATCCATGGACAATTTTCCTGTCCTGACTTGATGAGCTTAAAATTTTATTAGAAGAAAGTAATATTACAGCTCAAATGAACTGATAGATGAGAGAAAGCCACTGCAACAAAGGCATACAGACCGACCTATAATTTGGACATCACAAATCATAATTAAAATGTAAAATCTCCAATATAATGAACACATGGCTAATTTAACATGCTTATAAAACATGCAAGCTTTTTCTTAAATGATCTTTGATAAATTAAGGTATATTGACAATTGTATTTATAATACTGTAGGGTTTTTTAAATATACATACTGGGGGGAAGGAGGGGCATCAACTGTCACAGTGAGGATGGTATGGTTTTCAACACTGGAAGAAGGCAGAAGGAGGCTTTTTATAACCTCAAAAGGCAAAACCATATTTCAGAAAATGTTATTTAACGCACTGATGTTATAAGGCTGAAATTCTCTCACCTAAGACAAGCTATTATTGCTAACTATTCCCTAAACCCCACTGCTGTGCTTAGGGCTTGTTTATTTATTTATTTATTTATCACACATCTACTTCCCCAAATTCAGCTGCAGACCATCTGATCTCTGCTTTCCTTTTAATGGTTCTTCATATTGAGGAATGATTCTTTGAGAAATGGGTTTCAGTTTTGAACAGTCTATTTGATTAAAAATGAGTTGCAGCTGGAAATACTATAGGTGCTTTTTAAAAACTAGTATTTTCACAAACTAGCATACAGATCTAATACAAAAAGGGAAATCTATTTATTTAAAGAAAATAAGGTGTAATCATTAACGTGTGTATTTATATATTTATGCACTGCATTTCATCCCAAAGTACTTATAAAAAGTAAAATCTGTAAAGTATCACACATATGCAAAACTCCACACACTAACACTACTAGATTTTTTTTTTTTTTGCTAGGTAGGCAAAATCCCTTTAGATAGAAATGAAAGGGTATGGGCCTTGCGGGGGTGGGTGGGGGGAAAAGAAGTATATTTTGTGTCTAAATTGTCAAAATTCGTCTGAAACATTTTTAAGATTTTTAATAGAGCATTCTGATAAACAGAGAAAAGCAAGCAATATCCACATGCTTTTCATTTAAGAACACATTATGATATGGAGCACAAATTCATTTATAATTGTCCACAACTGAGATCACAACATCACTTGTGAATCTTTTTAGTTACTTTTTAAAAATAGGAATAATTTTCTTTAATGCATTTACAACAAAATCTATTATTTTGTGAACCTGCAGGACTAAAAACTAAGAAGGTTCCCCTACCCTAATCCTAATGTTGAAAACATCATGGATTATAATTGCAGGGAATTAAGGTACACATTTCAAAGTCCACCAGTTGGCTTGGCAAAACAAATGGAAAACGAGAATACTCAACATCTTCCGGAGTACTGCCGGCCCCAAGAAAAGGAAAGCTATAGGAAAAATTGCAGAAATGCCCTGGGTCAGTGGAAACACTTCCCTCTGAATTGCATTATAAATCGGTTGGATTTGTGAGGCCAGCCAGAATTGTGTAACTAACTGCCTGAGACAGCCTAGAAAATCTCCATCTACAGTTCAAATTACCATTACATTAACAAGAAAAAACAAAACACTGCAGAGAAATTGGTATCTTTTTATTTCAAATGTAGCACACCTTAAGCCATACTAGTATCCAAGATTGAGCGTACAGATTCAAATCATGTGTAAGGATATTTTTGCATAGTTTTACATTGACAAAATGCAATATTTATCCTAAGACAGAGATAAGGTCCATAAAACACTAATAACATTGTCTTTTACGGAATAGACTGCATATAAAACCTGAGATCAAAGTACCCAAATATTAAAACAAACAAACTGCTGAAATAAACACACTTGCTGCAGAAGTAACACCAAACTTCAACCCAGATCATTATAAATACAAAGTGTGTAAGGGAAAATAAGTAAGTAATATCATGTCCAGATATTCTATTGAATGTGTTTGCCAGCCAGGTATTCACTGGGTATTCTTTTTTAATCGGACCTAAAAAAAAAAAACTGGAGAAAGCCATTTCAGAATTCTTCTTCAACACTCATCTCAAAAATGGCCCATTTGATTCGTGAACATCTCTAATGTATATCATCAGTGACTGAAGGAGTTTTTTTATATGATTTTTGACAATTTAACAAGTCCTCCTGACAAATTAAATGGTTGTGTTGACAACTTAACTGTACTGCCAATCAATATTTTCAATTACTTTCATTGTCATTCAGAAAAAATACAACACGAGGTCATACAGTGGTAAAACCAAGTAAAGAAAATAAAATAATGCAGAGCTGTGGGGGAGGGGGGCAGTGGGAGGGGACTGAAACTTTGAGGCACAACATGCAATTTAAACATTTTTTGTTTTTCAGAGGAAAGGTTAGGTGTTTCAGAATAACTCCTCTAATTTTAGATCTTGGTGACATCTTGCTGAGAATACAACACAGTTTCCTTTCCTCCCAATAAGCTATTTAAAAAGTCATTAAGCTCGAGCTCCTGCCACATGGCAGTTTCAGTGAAATCATCCTCCTTATTCCATCACTTCACAGCATAACCTGCATGTTCTTAACTACTAAACCAGCCCACCCCTATACAAAGTAGGTAAGTGCAATTCAAGAGAGCTACAGGTCAGTGACAGAATTTTTAAGTCAGACTTAAGGTCAGAGTCCTGACCAATGCAGGTGGGGAAAAATTTGCACCACATTGAAGATACAATTCCTGCAGGTTGCACTACAATGACAAACTCTTTAGCATACCTCTGCTGAGAAATTACTGCATAGTAGCTATCAGTTCACACAAAGCCTGTATTAATTCATCAAAACATACATTAAATGACCAAGAAATTCAAATTACTTCATGAATTTCCCTTTTTCTTAATATAGCAGGGAAATAAATTATATAGATAAGAATAAAAAAAGATAAATAGTGGGAGGGGGGAACTGAGAAGCGAAACTGGGGCCTCTGTGCTTCAGCACCCTCCACTTCTCCAGTGCTCTTCTTTTCACAACTAATACTGATAGGTGGAAAGCTTCCTTTGAGGGTAGTTGAAGCTTGCTAATAATGACCTGTGCTACAGGACACATGCTTCAGCAATGAGCCTTCAGTAGAGCTGTGGCTGGCTGCTCCATGCCTTGAGAAAAGATCAGACAGTTTAATCCCAAATCTCTTTCCTAACAAGATACAAATATAGAATATATGCATGAAAGCCAAAAGCCAGCATTTGCCATAATCCTAACATTTTCTGACTCACCAACTTCAGGCAGGCAGAAGGAAGTTTGTTCACATGCATAAGGGGAACCTGAGCTTTCAAGTGAGCTGTGCACCCAAGGGCACTACAGGTTAGAACAGAGGAAAGGAGGCAGCCAGAGGAAGGGACACAGACAGGTGTATAGCCCAGAATGAGTAGAGAAGCATAAAGATTTAAAAGCATGGGTAGAGAAAACAACTTTTGGAGGCAAAACAATAAAAAGTGTGTGCTGATGTATGCTGGAAACTGAAGAGAAGCAATGAAGGTAGTAAGTAGATAAATGTTTGGATGCTAATTTATAAAAAAAAGTGAATGGGAAGAACAGTATGAAAGTGACTCTAGTTTTCAGTTAATCCAAGCATAAACCTTTTAGGGGGAACACCCCAAAATCAATAGTAATTTTAAAATCAAAGCACCGCATATATTACATATAGTGTTTGAGACCAGGTAATCCTCTCTGCATGAGCCTAATATTGTCCTATTTTTGTCAGAATTCCTCTATTGGAAAAAGAGCTCCAGTAGAGATATTTACTAGTATTAGTCTAATTCCACTTTGTTTAAACCACTCTAGAAGTCCAGGACTATTAAAAAACTACCAATAAGACAAGTAAGATGATATTGTTGGTTATTTATATCTATTTATAGATTTTTTCTTTCTATTAAGAACTAATTTATTTTTCACTGTCAAATAGGGGAGGAAGACTCAGAGAAGCTTTTCAGGCAATTCTGTCTCTCACAGTCCAGACCTGAGGAGAGAGGGTGGGGAGACAGGAAGGATGTTTTTATCGCCACAAGAAATATGGGAAAAGGCATATTAATAGAGTGATTAAATATTGTAAAAATCAATTAAACATTAGTAAAAATCTAGTGAAGCCTTTGTCACCAAAAAGCTTAAAATTAAGAAAAAGCTAAAATAATGCCACTGACCATACTTCAAGGTAACTCCTTTACACTCAGTTCTAGCATTTTAAATGGATTTTAAAATCTCTCCTGTATTAACTCAATATTTACCACTTTATCTTAAGGGGGTTTTCTTTATTCTATTCTAATTCTGAGACCTTTTTTAACATTTTCACTATTTATATTTAACAAGTTACATGCACAAGAAATGCTTTCAGTTAGCAAAGGCAAATGATCACTGACTCCTCCTATCACCTTTTAAAAAAAAGATTACAAGTGCTGTGATTAAAAAGAAAGAAATAAAAAAAAACCAACACCAAAACCAAAAAATGATGCTACATCATCAAGTCTTTGTCATTGTAAGATGCACTGTTTCTATTCAGGTCTATAAGCTTTGAAAGCTACCAATACACAGATATATTTTGGCGCAACAAACGTAAAATTTCTCTTATGAAGAAGCAGCCTACAGAAGTTTATGTGAAAAACTGACTCCTGAGGCAGATTCCATTGCTTGTGTTGCTGCAAAACCAATGGATTCTGCACAGTTCTGTTAACCATCAGCAATTATCTTCCTGTCAAAGCTAAAGGTAACAAATTTCCCCATATCCAGCAAGGCTATATCATCAACCGGACACCAGCATCATTTGACAGAAACTAAATCACGACACCAGCCAAGAGCTCTGACAGACAAATGTGCTGCCTCCGAAAATCTAGGCCTATCACTCAGAGGAGGAAAAAAGGTTCTCTCAGCTGCTCTTTCTGAAAAGAGATTAAATGTTGTAGATTCTGAAAGTACAGTACCAAGCAAATCCTAAATATGAGAATTATTAATGGACTTTACTACTGGTCTTTTTAATCTTTTGCCAACATACGTTCATCTATTTTACCTTGGTCTGTCTTGTTTCCTGATGGACATAAAAAGCAGTAACTGTGCATTATCCTACTCTTAATCAGAGACAGCAGCACAAGAACAATGTACCTCTACCTATCATACGAATAACATTTTAGCACTAGCTGTTCTTTTATAATGAAGACTATGTAATAAAAGATACCTCTAATACGTCCTGTCTTTATGCTTAACAATAACATTCATTTCATGATATGATACACAATGAGGATATCAGCTGTTAACCTGCTTAGTAACAAAGTACTGCATTATCACAATGCAATTGCAGTTTGGCTGAAATTTCCCACTAATATGCGGATGGAACTCATATTTTTTTTCCCCAAAGAGACATACAGTACAGTAGATCAGTACTGTAGCTGCAAAACTACAATTTGAGTATGGCTATCTTTAACCCATGTAACACTCAAGCTCTAAAAAATGCTATGCTTTGTAAAGTGATGCTACATAGTGTTAAATACAAATCAAAGAACTTGCATTGACAAGTCAGTGAGATATTTTTCTTACAAGATCTGGTGTCACACTAAATGAAATCACAGACACAACGTGTTTGGTGGAAGTTCCAGTAGAAAACCTATGAGGGGGACTTGATGTCTGAGGGGATTGATAGTGCCGGAAAACACATTTCACCTCTAGGTCACTGGTTCAAATGTGGGCCAAGCTACTTGCGACCTAAAGCTGTTACTATCTGACAGTTGTTCGATGACCTATGTGAAATGAGCAGATTCAGAACAGTACCTATCAAGCAGATGTCCACTCCACATGGAGCATACAGCTGTAGCAGACATAAATTATTGTCCTTGCTGGGAGCATCTGAAAAGCTTCCAGCAACTTGAGCAACTGTATGGACCACATGGACATGGTTTCCAGAGGCACTGACTCCAAGCAGGGCTGCTGTACATACACAGCCTATTTTGGGAAAGACTCAACACACTTCAAGTTCTATCCCTGCGAAGCTACTGTCCAGTAATGCAAATGTTCCTAAGACAACTTAAACTACAAACAAAACCCCCACAGGATTTCTCCCCTCCTTGGAAGTTGGGGGTTCAGTGGGAGTCCCACAAAGTGCTTAAACATAATTCAAACGTTTCCACATTGAAACCAAAGTCCTGGATAGTATAGCCTTAGGAAAGACATCCACTATTTTTCTCCTTTCATTTTGATCTCTCTCACATAAAGAGGAAAAAAAGTACTCTTTACTCTAAAATGAAGAGTACACCAAATATGGATATGGCAGCATAAAAGCTTCCAAAAGTTCAAGAGTCAGCTTTTCTGTGAGTTTGGAGCTCATGAAGAAGAACCCACCAAACACCTTCTAAAGCATATGATCCCAAAAAGGATCCTCTTTAATTAAGCGCCATATGGGCTTCAGATTAATTAGAACATGATGCAAACATGAGATCAAGGCACCAGGCATTTATTGAAACTTCTTAATGATTTAAACTGATTAGTATAAGCAGCTCTGACACTTGCATGAACCCATACTGCTGCACAATTTTAGAAATAGAAAAATTGGAAGTTATTCATCTGGAGAAAGTAGGTATTTAACAGCTAGCTAATTCATTATTAAAGAAAAAGCTAACCTGGATAAAAGATGAAAATTCTTAACTTGACCCCACTTTTAACCTCTGTGTGATACCTAAATAAATAGGCTACTCTTATTCATTCTGCATCAAAATGACGCTTGAGAAACACTACCTTTTAATTAGCAGGCTTCATATTATGGAACAAAAAGTATTTAAATGAAACGCATAATTAAAGCACATGTCATGCTGAATCATCTTCATTTATATCACAATACACCAGTGCTATGACACTGTTGCTACAGGCTCTGAGTGCTACTGAGGGAGGACATATTTATCTACCAGCAGGAAATCTCATCTGAGAGTGCTTGAAACCCTAGCTGTCCACATTTGTCTAAACTAATCCTATTAACATATTTGCCACTGTGCTTCGTCTGAAAGGACTCATACATGTAGTCTAAGACTACATTCAGTACTTCCCCTCTTCTATGTACTGATTAGTGCATTTATGGGGGCTGGGGGCAAGAGGATAAAGGAAATAAGATGAAACTGCCAAATTCTTCGTCCTGTCACAGCATAGTAACTGAAATATGCTTTCCTTTATAAATTAATATTTCTGTTACAAACCATTGAAGGAAGTTTATAATGCCATAACACCTGAAAAATCAGTCACTACTGTAGTTAATGACTGGTTTGGTAGATTGTTAACTGCCCTTAACTTCCCATGAGTGGTTAACTAACAAACCAGTCATTACCTACTTCATGGGGATTAGAGGTTAAACATAAACTTGATTACAAGCTATAAATGTGAATAATTTGAAATGTTATTGGTTATTACAAAAATATATGGTAATAATTTCCTCTTTAATGAAAGGGAGCATGTTTTTAGTGGTCCCTGGTTTCTTGTTGAGGCTTAGGAAAAGAGATCAGTGTATGATTAACAGCTACACTCTTATGATGGGCATCTGGGGCTAGCTGGCAAAAATGAGTACTCACTACTTATCTGTGTCATAAAAACTATAAAAATATCATTCTGTCTGTACAATAAGTAAGAGGTTTGTAGGTTGTTTTGTTCATTTTAAGTTCAAAATGCTTCTAGTCAATCGATACAGATTTTGCATACACACATAAAGGGGAAAAAGGGTTAATCCTTCACTTGCATTACAGAAAAATCAAAAATATGAACAACTGAAATATATACAACTATTAGTCCAGAAGAATCTTTCCAGTATAGTGATGTAATTACTTGCAGGAAACTGGAATAAACTTCTGCTTTCAAGAGAAATCTCATGTAGTAAAATGTACAATTAAAACACAGAAAAACAACAAACATCTTCAATTCAGACCTTTCTATTTCAAATAATGAAGTGATTAGATTAAAAATCTTTGGAAACCTATGAATTTTCCAAACTGTTTTGCATCTTCTGAAAGGTTATTTAACAGCAATGATATTCGCAATATATTATTATGCTGCTCAGATTTCTGTGATGCATCTTGAATTCTCATCCCCCTACCTCTCAGATTTTTCTCTCAAAATTGGAAGGCATTGCCTACACATAAACAAAAGAAGTATATGCAAAAAATACTTTATTGTGTGACCAGATAATGTGAAAACTGTTTTCAAATGCATGGTAAAAAAAATTTCATGGAGTATATTAACTGTTACACATAATTTTACTAAATAGCCTTGTTTATATCAGATTCTAGAGTCACCTCTGGATAGCGTATATGAACCAAATCAATGAATCTCTGGCCTTGTCCTGAAACAGAGTTCAAGGACACAAATTAAATGAGCAGCTAAACACAGTTATGAGCCTGTCAGAGAGAGATCCACAGCTTTTATTCCAGCAGGGCAACTGGCTAGATGATAGGAAGCATCCAAGCCTGCCTCTTCTCTCTGCCTTCTCTTAGAAAATTTAGTCTTGCAAGCAACAGGATGGAAAACTTACATCATGGCTTACCTGCACTGAGGGAAAAAGCATTTGTTTTCCAATACTGCATAGGATATAAAGGGTATATTGCAGTCTGCACAAAGCGAGAACTTTGGTGTTAGGTTTATGCTTCTTTGCATTACTCAGACTTCTGGACTTCTAGAAAGAATGAGGTTATTCAGTAGCCAGAGCCAGGACAGGGAAGATGTTTAAAGCTTCCCAGAGCAAGGTAAGGCATGAAGAAAACTACCTATGAATTACTGTATATACATTAAGTGGAAAGAAAATACTATAAAATGGGTAGAACCAGTCACCAAGATTAATCAAAATATCCATCCACTTCTGTCCCAGAACTGATGCCTGTCTGAATGATTAACAAGTTAATTAAAACAGGTAAGTCTTCACCTTAAAGCTTGTTTGGGACTTGGATCACAGAACCAGATCCAAAACCAGCAGAAAGCTGCAAGAAGAAAGGAAGTAGAGATGTCTAAATATCTGTGTGTAAGGAGCACTGAGAACATGCCAGCTACTCACTGTGTCCTGTGGTGGCAGTGCAAACTGAAAAAACTATATTGTACAGTGTCAGGCTGAGAGTCATCTGGATTTCCAGAGATGATCAGAATGCCATAAATCATTTGCAAGTGCTAAATCAAAGGTGGGACAGGGAAATGCTATTCTACACTTACCCTCATAAGCTCAATATGGGAAATAACCAGCAATGTTCCATGCTAATTAAGGAGTTTGAACAGCCTCTTCAACTAAATCTCTCAAACTTTTTTTGTGGTATTCAGACAATGGAGTGGAGTGAGAAGATAACCAGGGTAAGTAAACATGCAAAGTTCTAAACCAAAAGAAAGGCTCACAAACCTCAGCTTAATGGAAAATGAGAAAGCACACATCCCATCATGAAAATCTAAAAGCAGACTGAGAAAAAAAAAGTTACAAGCCATTGAATGACTGTTTGTAATCACCATTACTTGTATCATAGAATCGTAGAATAGTTAGGGCTGGGAATTAAATACAAAACTGAAGTTACTGAGAGAACTTCTGCTAGCATGTTGAGCTTGGAGGATTACAGATTTTGTATGTCTAAGCATAAGCAATTAAAAGTATATTATAGCCAGGAGGGATCAAAGCTATACTGTTTATTCAACACTCAAAGAAAAAGCATTGTTTCTTCAACAGATAGGGTTGACTCCTGTAAACAAGTAACTTCCCTTAGACTGCAGCTTTGATGTTATAGCCCACTGTCAGTCAGCTTCTAACCTGAGGGTCAATCACCCATAGTTCAATTTGACATACATCAATCCACAAATTAAAAAACAAACAAACAAACAAAAACCCAACAAACCAAAAAAGGGCATTTTCTTTCAGGAAAATTATATTACTTAAGAATGGTAGACAAATAGAGTTGAATAGTAAATTAAAGAAAACAATAGAGTTATCCAGATTTTATTGATACATTTACCTTCATGGTTTCTTTCTTCATTAAGTCTCTTGTAACACTGGGAAATTGTAGTGGAAATTGACCATTACTATAGTCACCTCCTCAAGTATCCAGTTTGTTTAAATATTGTATAAAAATATATTTAATTATATAATAGGCAGTGCAGAATTCCTTCCAACAGATGTTGGAGCCCCAGGAAAAAAAATGGTTTTAATAATGTTCTCTGTAGTCTTTCTGCACTCACAATTAAAACGTTTTCAACAGGGAGGGCTGAGCTCTATGTGTACCATACCAGTATATGCTAAATAGTATTAAGTTTCACATATACAGGTCACCAGCTTCACAGCTCCATTTCAGCAATAATGCTCAGCATTTTCATGGATTATTATACGGTAAAGACATGAATTTCTCATTATGCTATTGGTGCAGATATGATAGCATTTATACAGATTCTTAAACTTATCAACCAACTACTTTAAACACTGGAACTGCTGCTGGCTTGTGATCAGTTGCAAAAGAATTATGCAGCGCAAGAGTGGGTGCTGGTTCTCATCTTCTGCAGGAAAATGCTTCAAAACACCAACCTTTCAACAACATTGTCTTCTAAACCTGCATAGAAACTTCAAGCAGGCTCATGAGCAAAAATTTACAGGCACTTTCAGAAGCAGGTACCGGGCCCTCACATCCACCCTACTCAGTCCAAGTGGAGCCCCCATAATATTCACACACCCTTGTAGCACAGATACACACTCTACAGTCTATCTAGCTCCACTTTAGTGTCTGCCTGCCTCAAGCAGCAACAGTATGCAGGAAGGAAGCAAGCAAGCAAGAAAGAAAGAAATAGCAACTGTGAACCGTTCCCTGATGTCCCTTCATGTCCTTTCACTAGCACAGCACAGGGGACTAGGCACAAGGGGTTGACATGCCACCCTCCGAATGGATTCAGTTGATCCTAGCAATACTGCAAACGCATGATGAGAACTCAAAAGAGTGTAAGAGAAATAGAAGAGGTAATGTGGAAGGATGTAAGGTAAGCAAGGAGAAAAGGTCCACTACACTGGATAAAAGGCACTGCCCCTTATTGAAGAGAGCTCTCACCAGAAGGTCTGTCACAGGGGATTCCGCAAAAGACAGGTTGAGGTAGTGAAGTAAGGTTAGTTAAACCTCAAGGTCAAGGCCGACCATCAAGCAGCAAAGCAGCAGCTATTATATATGTTAATGCACTACTCTTCTATCTTACTAGGCCTGCGTTTTCACACAGCATAGCAGAGATTCTCAATACATTTTCTATAAAGCTCCTACTGGCCTTAAAAACATCAACAACCACTTAGATGGTGGTTATTGATGACACAAGCACACCTCAGTGGATAGAGCACAGGACTAGAAGATGACTCTAGACCACAGGACTAGAAGAGAAGGATCTCTTCCTGTGTCTGCTACTGACCTCTGACTCTACCTTTGTCCCCAGCACGCATGTGCTTGCAGCTCATCAGGTTTGAATATCACAGGTTTGAATCCCCAGACTACTATTGACACCCTCCCCCTCACACCCTACCAGAAGTCTTTCCTTCATGCAACATTTTAGTAGCCTCACTCTATATAGAGAGATACCCTCAAATGAGGACAGAAAGCAAGTGTGGAAGCACAGCCATTTAACTGCATATGAATTCAGAGTCAAACATCAATTTTTTAGCACACTGTAATTTTGTAAATTACTTAATAATGATTGAGAGTTTTCTCCAGAAGAAATGTGAATTTAGAGTCAAAAGTACACCAAAGTTTCAAATGCAAAATGTTTGTTGTTTTTTTTTTTATTAAAATAAGCCTTTAAAATTATCTCAATGTATGTATGTTATAGTAGCTAATGTAAAATAGAAACAAGAAAATATTGCCAAGAATTTCAAGTGTCATGAGATCTGTCCTTTTTTTTTTTTTGGGGGGGGGGAAGGGAGAGAAGGATTTTGGGGGGATATATAGGGAGGAAAAGATTAAGTGCATACAATGTACTTGAAACATATCCAGAGCATTTTAAAAGCCAAAAACAAAGGCTTTTGAGAGATACATTTTGGGGACTGAAAGGAGAATTGATACAGAAAGCTAACCTGGCATGATTTTAGGGGATATATCTAAAAAGCCTAATCATTGATAATTCACAGTTTGTGAGCCTGGTGGGATTTCATGCAGAGCACTAGCCTCACTAAGGTAATTGGTGCTATTGAAACAACACTGGCTCAGCAGCATGCTGCTTTCTTCCTCGCCTCTGGGCACAGGAAGGATCAATATTTGTTAGGATTGCTTCTTGTTCCAACAATGTAAGATTTACAATACTTGCTAGGATTCTCACTTTGTCTTCACACAACTCATCAGTGGAACCCAATTACTAACCTCAGACAAACAACATTAACATGAGCCTCTATGCTTCTTTATTGCCCTTCATCCAAGTCTCATTTCAGGGTCTTCAGGCAGTGCCATTATAACAGATACTACACTTTAAAGTGTGCTCCAAGGAATAAATTTTCAGTCTTTCATTACTCGTACCTTGATTTACTTCATATCATCTTGCTGCTATAGACAAAGATAACACACTGTAAATTACAGCCATCCTGTCCTGTAGTTTCAGAGGTAGGGGGAAGGCAGGGAGTAATGCTTTCGCGCTACAATTAGCACTGGGCACCAGAGCTTCATTGCTATCATCGCTAGTGACTGAAACTTGTTTTATCAAAGATCCAAAGACATTATTTCATATAAACTAATTTTCTAAACTGCTTTATATTTCACACTCTGATAAATGAGAAACTCTACAGTAAGAGAAAAATACATATTTTTATATTGTTTATTGCATTAACTTAGTCTAGGTAATCTCATTTAACTTTACTCATGGGGCTATTTCTGCAAATTTTTCAGTCCTGATGACTTAATAACACAGTGGCCTCCGATAGTTTGCTGTTCATTATGTTCTACTTCAAGCTCAATACACGGAAGCAAAACCTCAATCTGTATTAATTCCGTTTCAAATGTTTTAACTATTAGTGCACGGTTGGCAATAGAAGGCTAGGAAAACAGTCATTGGAAAAATTCCTTCAAGTTAGCTGTTGCAGTACCCCCTTATTTGTCCTACAATTTCCTCCATCCTCCATCCTATTCCAGTGGCTGATAACTAAGAACATTAGTTTTATGCGACTTGTCAAGCTCAAATGAAAAGAGAGCTAACTTTAATGACACTGCAATTAATCGCCCCAATAGACAGACAGCTAAAAGACAAGATATTGACTTCATTAAGGATAATGTATTATGTCATTAAGTTGGTAGGGTCACCTTGTGTATCATATATGCTTGCTAATATATTGGCATTTTCCTCAAATAAGATAAATTCAGATATGAGTGATAAAGCTGATTAGAAAATGTTTAATCTAAAGAGGCTAGTTTCCTTATATTCCACTTCGCAGCCCCAGGTATAAGTGGTCTAGTAAAAATCCATTATAGATCCAGGTTTACCACAAATAACAGGTCCTAGCAATTTATAACCTTTCTGGTTGGGTTAGTTGTGTGGGGGTTTTTTTTGGTGTGTGTTTTTCCTCCCCCTCAAGCTCAGGTATTATTTGCCCAGGCTGTATTTCAGAACTGTTTTTAAATGTATAATCTTCAGTACATGTAAGGTTAAAATCACCACTGCATGCTAAATTAGTATTTGTGTGTGAGGGCTTAACCCTTTACAAGTCAGGAGTTTGAGATGAGTTTAATTTGAAAGAGATACTACAATAATGAGCTATTATAAAGCTGATCATTCCTTCTAATCGAGAAACTTCTCTTTTTTGCCCCATCTAAAGGCAGTTTTGTTGAGAACTTCTTTCTTTTTTTTTTAATCAATATCATGGAATATTTGCAAAGTAAGATACATCTGAAAGTAATTCTTGCTACTTAATAACACACAAATAAAACAGGTTTTGATACTCACTGCCTTCCTACTCATTTCCATTAGATACACTGGGTAGGCATGTTTCTCTCACCAACACTATTTTTCTCAGGTTTCCAAGTAAACAGAGAGCTGCTTATATCATTACACTATTGACTATCAGCATACTGCAATTTTGTATATTACTTAATAACGAAATGTAAACCGAATGCACTAGAAGAAAACTGATTTATACATATGGTCTGCTCATTATACTAACTGCTTCAATAAGCTGAAAACCAAAAGTAAACAGGCACTGTTTATTTTAAAACCTCTTCAGGATAAGATTCTGCTACTGTGTTTAGATTTATATTTATTAAAGAGTTCTCAGATCGCAGGCTTATTTATTCAGGTCTGACCTAACAGCCCATCTAAATCTTTTATAATCTTATTTATTATCATACTCCAATTATTTTTTTTTTAAAATAAGTTATATAGTATGCATAAGACCAGGGTAAAAAAAAAAAAAAAAAAAAAAAAAAAAAAAATCTCAGATTAGTGAACAAAGTGGTATTTTAAAATGAACATGACTGTTTGCCTGTTGCTATTAATTTATTTCAGCAGTTGCTCAAGAAAAAAAATAAACACTCTGGAGGATAACACTCTGTTAATGGTTAGTTTGCCTCAACACTACTGTAGGCAACATGCATGACCTCCTTGAAAAGAACAAACTCTAATTAGCATCACCTACAATTCCTCTTTCTAAACCATACCTCTTAACCTGTACCCTATCTTTTCCAATATTTCCATTAAGGTTGTCAAAAGCAGAAGTTTGGGAACCTTTCCTTGTGACCTTGGCATTTCTTCTCAGGCTTAACGTATTGGCATTTTTTCCTCTGACTGCATCGCTTCTCATTTGTCATGATTATTGTTGAATTTTTCAACTGTCATTCCCGAACGTAAATCAATGGTTGTCGACTTCCCCTTTGTCATATCTGCACTGCCAACAGCCTTTCCCTTCTAAATGAGGCTTCCTCCCTTTCCATCCATTAAAAAAGGCCTGTCTTTTGGAGAAGTCAATCCTTTGTTAGGTCACTCCATTTATCATTCTTCCAATCAGTACCTGACACACTTATTCAGCCAGGTCTTCAACCACACAATCATTGTTCATTTTGGGAGGGGGAAGAAGAAGAGAGAGAGAAGGGGGCACTTTATTTATGCATGGTGGGTTCTGCCATCCATCTTGACCAGTTTTATATTTTTCAATGCCCTTGTAAATTTAGGGTCCTTCCTTGCTTGAAGGAAGCATCAAATTCAGAAGAAAAAAACCACACCTCACATCCACAGGGGGAAGGGGCAAGAGAATGCCAAGAA
Organism: Psittacula echo; assembly: GCF_963264785.1. Lineage (NCBI taxonomy): Eukaryota > Metazoa > Chordata > Aves > Psittaciformes > Psittacidae > Psittacula > Psittacula echo. Next base: position 59,977,225 of record NC_137743.1, read on the forward strand.
AACATTTTGCTTGTTTTTAGAATTAAGATAAAAGAGATACAAGAGAAGAATCTAACATAACAAATTCAGTTCTGTTACAAAGGGGCTCGAAGAAAAAAAAAAAAAAAGACTAAAAACCATCACTTCTATGTCAAAAAAACCCCAAAGTAACTGTAACAGAAATAGTAATGGATTGCATGACCTTTTTGACAAGGTTTAAGTCATATGAAGTTATATTACAATAAAACTAGTTTCTAAGCAGAATATTGGTTCATAGTGACTTACAGAAGCCTTCAGGACATGACTTGCTCAGTAAAGAAAAGGAAGTCAGTATCTGTTATTTATGCGGCTACAGTCATGTTTGGTTGAACAATTTCACAGAGCTTTGATCGCCTCTACTAGTATTTCAAACAAGCCTGAAAACAGTATCATTAAGGTGGTTTTGTCATTGCTGGATATTAGGTCAAAATATCTGCAATTTGTTAGAGCTACGCACAAAAGCACTTAGCATTAACTAGCTTTTCCTCAATAACACCTTCTTGCTATTGTTTCATGTATCAGGTTAGAGATGAGTTAGTATCTGACACCTAGCCATCAGGCATGCCTGCCCCCGATTTTTAGGCGCATGACAAAAGAGGAAGTCTCTACACCAAATTTGCAAGAGAGACCCTTCACCATAGTAAAGTAGACCAGAAGTCCTTGATCCCAAACTGCTTCAGTTATAAAAACACAGCCCTGTACCATGTGCAGGTCTAGCACTTTCCTATTAAATAACAGAAATGAGAACAGAGCATCATGCAAGGGTGATTTCTCCCCAGAAGAAAATTTGAAAGATGTAAGCTCCTACTACAGTTGCTTCTCAACATGCCAGAATACTTTATAATGGCTCACATACCTAAGTTTGGCTAAAAGCCTAAGCAGGAATAATTAGCAAGAGAAGCACTTACAGGCTGGAGAGACCTAGAGACTGCAAGTATAACTGATACAGGTTCAAGCATTGTGCAGACCTCCTTTCATTAACGTTTAATACATCTGTTAACCTGATCCATTACCCCAGCCAGTAATATACTTTAGATCTATCTTCTCCCATCATTTAGTTCTAATATGTGAAAACCTAAATTCAGGCAAACTAAGCAGCAACTATTCTAAGATCTTACGAAGCAGAGGTCTGCAAGAAAACCTTTGAAACGTTGCTGCCTTCCAGATCACCATAAGTGGCGCTTCTCTTCATAATGCCTGGCTCCCTACTAATGCCATAAAAGAAACACAAAGCAAGTTAAAATACCTTTTGCAGCAATATCACATGCTACCATTTTCTGCACATTTTCTCTATGAAGCTTGATACATTGAAGCAATCCTCACGATACTGGGACATGTATATGTACATATATATGCACACATATACCTGGACATGGTGTATTTGGTGCAGCAAAAGAAAGTAAAATACATATAAACTTTGGAAGTGGACGAGAGGTGTGGTCTTTGAGACGTGCGATACAAATTTCTCACTGTGTCAAATTCTAATTTGACCTGGAGTCACTTAAACAGTAAGCTTAATCTTATACTTCCTATTTGTAAGTAATTACATACCCCATAGTGTATGATAGAAATAAATTTTCCAAAATTATTTGATGAAAGTCATACGAGGATCTTGGGTGGGCAGATCAGCAATAAAGCATAATGACATGGAAGGTCAGGGCATTTTCAACACCAGAAAATTGATTCCTTGCATGCTAGGAGTTACCTGTTCCGATGTGCAAGCTTTACTCTGTCAATGGAATTTATACAGAAAAAATAATTTTGCCTAGAAATATGCAATATTCTCACACAGGATAACAACAAATGTGACATTTCTATCAAAATTACATATATCATGGTTTCTCAGAGACCAGTTTAACCACCAGTTTCTGCATTCAAGCTTTTTAGGTGAACACACAAGAGTAGCTGAATACCCTAGGATATGCTGGTTAATAATACAAAAACTCCATATACAACCAGTTTTATGAGACAAACCCAATCCCTTTAGGTTTGAGTACAACATTGCAAAAGATAATCCAATATTTGCTTCCCTTTATTTAAGGCCAAACACATTTTTAATGTGTACCTTGCTGTAGAGAAGCAAAAGTGATTTCAACAGCTCCTACTGTACTTTAAAACTTTGCACCATTGCATCATCATACAATTTTGGAAGCCAATATCCAAGTTACCAAAATACAGCCATCTAAGTATCAGCACTTTTATTTCTTATTAAATCTATTTTACTAAACAGATAACTACTAGCACTATACCTGGTGCCCCAAGCTTGAGATGTCAACTAATTAGATTTATTCTTCTCGTCACTGCCCTTACATCCTGCTTAATAATATATTGTATTCAGATACTCCTGAGGTAACAAAGGGAAAAGCTTTGCTGCTGTATGTCACAGAATTTTTATTTATTTATTTGAACTGTATAAGGTAAGGGGTCATTTCCTTGTGAAAAGAATAAAATATAGCTGATACTGTTTTAAATCATATCATGTAATCCCATTCTTGTCTAAGCAATAGATTTTCAGATAACAGCAGCAATCTTCCTAAAGTGTAAAAAACCAGTGACCCTTCTGGAACCACAAAGTGACACAAAGAGGTGTTATTTGCAAACCAAAAGAGCTATCAATACACAAAACACTATTGCAGGCAACAGTACAGATTTTTTTAATGTATAAGGAGTAAGGAAAAACAAGCAAAGGTTGCAGTTCTAGTTCTAGCATTACCATTTTGTGCCTAGCAAATATAGCGCATTTTATTGCATTCATTCATTTCTAGTTAGGACTTTCACTGAGTGAAGAAAGGAGAAAGAATGTATCTTTTTTGGCAGGCAAATGCTGCTATTCAAACTCCGAATGAATGTTTTTGGTTGGTTTTTCTTTTTTTTTTTTTTTCATTTTGTCTGAGAGCTTTATCATTCATGCATTTGCTTAAACTACATATATTGTAATGTATTCATATGCACTGGCAACAGTCAATGTAGGAGAATTGCCTGGATAAAGAAATACAATCTGTAAGATCATCTCCTATTTAGAAGATCACAGAATATCTAGATATAAAAAGCATGGATTCCTACAATTTCCTCATTTATTTAGTTTTGCAACTTTATATTAGCTATTAATGTGAAAAGGGAGAAGTTCTTTCATTATGAAATTTGTAATTGCACCCATAAAAAACGCAAAACACCCTTTAGGTCCAGCATTGAGAACCTTTAAGAGCTGGGGCCATCATATAACCCCAAAGCATACAAATTCAATGTTGAATATATTTCTTAAAGGTAATAATGTACATGTTATTTTTCAAATGCAAACAGTGGTGTCTTTCAATACAATTTTTTAAAAAAATATGTTTAAAATGCCTAGCAACGCTTTAGATTTTTCCTTCATGCTAATATATGCTCAATTTTCTGCTGTTATTTCAACAAAGGACTAGTAACATAACACAACATTTCAACTGGGGGCCTTCTACTTCAGGATGTAATATACATTTTTGGACACATGATATTCATACCAACAGAAAAATTAAGCATGCCATGAGAGAAACTAATTATATGGATTTTTAGTCTTTGTATTATAATCATGACATATTTGTTTTCTATTAATTAGATAACATTTGCAGATGGAAAATGAATTCTCCCATTCAACACACTGCAACATAAATAAAACATGAAAGCACGTATGGACTGAAACATTAACAAGTCCTTATTTGAATTAGCTTGTCATAATAACTGAGACATAAACCAAAATCTGGAACTGCTTATGATCAAAAACTGTGACCTTTGTTTCTTTTCGAATTGCACATGAGAACTGCTAACTTGCGTTTTATTTCAAACACAGCCTTAGTGGGACTCCGAACAAGTTCTGTGAAGCAACATCCAGAAACTTAATTGCATTTAATAATGTCTATTACAATTATAAACTGAGCCAAATCATGAAAAGTGTTGAAATCTACCTAACAATATAGCCTTGCAGCTTTCATTTCACTCAATATTTTTCAAGATCTAGTTGTATTCCAGAACTTCTTTAACATGCAATGTGCATTTTCAGGATGTCTGTGCACAGGCTGTATATTGCTTTTTAATTGCATTTTTCTATCGGACACTATCTCTTCAGAAAAGTTAAGGCAACACACTGAAAAGGTACAATATAGACTGTGTATCTAACATCTTTCTTAAATAGCAGCTATGTAGCACAGTGCCTTTAATGTACTGTCCTTTACCAGCTATACATCAAATCTATAAATATTTTTTATTTTTTATATTTTACTTGTTTATTCCATTTATCTTTAAAATATATTTGTAACAGACTATTACATGGGACTGTGTTTGAGAAATACTGATTTTATTTTAAAAACCTGTATTGACACTTGTTCAGGTTTCTTTTCTACAGTCTTTAAGATATAAATAAAATTTCCAGTGTTTGTGGAAAACCTTGATAATCAATAGGGGCTGCTATTTGTGTGGCACTGCACTAGTACCAGGTATAAATCGTAATGATGTATAACCAAATTAATCTGGACATTTAAAACATTTTAAAGGAAAAAATATTTGGTTAAGTTGATAATCAGATTTATAAGCTAATACCTTATGAATGGCTAAAAAGAGACCTCTGAGACAATTAATTTTGCCTTTTCTTTGTTTTAAAGTTCAAACACCAAGTTGTTCCAATGCTTACAGAGACAAAGCTGCTTCCACAACAAAACCATTTCTGCCTCTCATAGCAGTGTTGGGCCAGTACAGTTACCCAAGATGGAAGAGAAGGGAAGGTCACAGGGCTATGTGGTACATTTAGAAATGCCAGAAATAGATGCTGATCATCTTGTAGTTCTTTTGCAAAAAGCCTCTAATCAGTTCTAAATTTCTTAGACAGTTTGCTTTCTTGCTGCACCTAGAAATGTGTCATTTGTCTATTTAAAAACATAACAGCTCACCACCCCTCCTCACTGGCTTTCGTTGGCCTCTCTTTTTTTTCCCCGTTTAATGTCTCTAACTTTATGCCATGTTCTTTTCCTCTTTCAGCACGGCTGAGCAAGGCTGACAGGCGGATTCCTTTGCTTTTCAGGGTATTAAAGCCACTTTCCCGCTCTGACAGCCTGTTCTACTCTGCCACCTTATAGCTCTGGCTTCACACTTCTCTGGGCAGCCACTGCTTCTTGACAGACCACTGTCACTTCCCATCATCCTCTCTGTATATCCTGTTCTCTCCCCCTCAGCACGCATCCCGACTTTCCAACCAATGCAATTATTTTTTTTGACAAGCCATCCATCAGCTTTAACTTTAAAAGCACTTTCCGCTGATATCCATTGTTAAATCCCTTGCTTTTTATGGAGCTTGCATGAGAGAATATGATATCAGACATTCAAACTACCAAACCATGTAAATTTACTTTGTTCTCAGCTATGTTTCCAATTTCACGTCCAATTTTTCGGTACATTATGCGTAGTTGTTGTGCTTAATATGATGTTGTCAAATCCCATTAAAGTTCACTGCATTGCACGGCTTTAAAAACAGGTTACAATTTGCATTCTATAAAGAAAGGAAGGAGTGCAGTCTGAAGTCAAGCTGAATCTTATTAAAATTATCTGTTCAATTGTTACATTTGTAGATGGAGTAATTTTGAGGCATTAGCTGAGACACATATGAAAATGTCAGTGTGCCAACTAATGACAATGAAAGCAAAAGGAATATATCTGTGAAACTCAATAAAGCTCCTTTGCTGGTGACATAAATTTGATGATAATCCAAGGAAATGAATAAGGGACCATACAGTTTGAATAGGAATTACCTTTTCTATTAAATCACTTTGCTGTATTTCCACTTGGCCTACATCTTGGTCTTATGCCACAACGAGTCTCTCAGCAAGCAGCAATTCTTCCTATTTTGAACCACAGAAACTGAATTCCTAAATTCTCTACCATGATTATTAGAGGCCTCCAAAACCTCAGAACCTTTTTCTCTTATGTTAACCAATTGCAACCAAAAATTATGCTACCTGCAAGTTTGCTGTATTATCTCAGACCCACTCATTAACTACATGTTAATATGTCATCAATTTTGGTTCCAGTTTACAGGGGAAACACAACCACTGGAAAGCACATAGGTTGAGTTACACACCGAGTTCTATCCCACATCACTGAACTACTCTGCCCAAATCCCTCCACCCTTCTTTGCCTTCCAATGAATACACTAAATTAATTGTTTGAAATTTTTTTAAAAGTTTGAGATAAACAGATGCATGACTTACTTTTACACTGTTTTGTTTAAAAAGAATACTAACCCAATCAGAAAAATAGAGAATGCGTGAATGTAAACAGCAAAAGTAAAAGTGAGCCTGAAGTATATCAATAGTTATATTCATTCTATGTTACTAAAACTTTCTTATTTTCATGTCATATTGAACCAATTGAAGCTACTAAGCCTTATTTGAATCTCTTTAGTTAGCTACTGATGCTACTGTTTCCAATGTGCAACTCAGCATAAACAGGTTTTTCTACTTGCTTTCTCTAGTCCATTGAGACTCTGGCCTTAAGCACCTTTCTTCAACAATGCTCTAAACTCATCTATCACAACTTTCCACTACAACTACTCACTACATTTTTATATTCTTATATTTTCATATCTTTGCTTTTACTTCAGTATGTACCACCTCTGCTCAAACATGAACCACTACCTCCGCTACGTTTTCTTAGCCTCTGAGTAAGTTCATCTCTATATAAACGGTGCTAAAGAAACTATTGTACTGCATTATGAAAGGCCGTCTTCCAATTTAGATGCTATACTACCTGTGAAGTAATTTTAAGAGACAACTATAAACCATGGTGAAGCAGAAATGAATGACAGCATGTACTTAAATAATTTTTTGTCAGCTGAAAAACAACAATAATACCCATTTCATAGTGTCTTGTCGTAGCCAGCAGAACAGTCATCACCATTCAGCGTCTACAAATTGAATACACACAGACAAAGAGGGGCTTAAAGGGGGAAGATCTTGTTTGAGGAAAATAAAATAAGCCCATATGAAAAGGGCTCAACTGACAGTGAAACATGCAATACCTCCACAAGGAAGTAAAAAGTAATGGAACAACTTAAACTTGGATTACAAATGGTATTCTGAATTTTAACTCCTATTTGAAGTTATTAATCAAGAAAAACATCAACAGAAGTAGTTTTTAAAGACCACCAACATTTAGGCATCCTGCTTCACTGAAAGCAAAGCAAGCTTGATACTTCCTTTTATCTTTTCAAGTTAGTTTGATTCAATTACATACAATCAGTTCGTTCAAATTTTCACTGTAATGATACTTCAGTCAGATCTCATGTAGAACAATATACCCACCACTTACAAAACCAAACAAAAATCTTTCCTTTCAAGCTGTGGGGTCAGATACAGGTACTAGTACTAAAACCTCTGTGCATCAGTTCCACTGGGAAGGTTATTGAAGTTGTGTCCAGACAACCTCACTATTTCTTTTTGAACCCTGTTTGTGTCCAAACTTCCTGTAGGAAATCACACTGCCCAGGAAACTCTTTGGGTATGGAAATCTGTAAATCAAAATTATTCATGTGAATCTGTGAAATCAATTTTCATTATGAAGGAAAAACAGATTTTGAGAGTTTGCATGTGCCTTCGGTAGTAGCCTTAAACATACCTGCTCCACTTTGCCATTATGGTTTTTGTGCATTACATCTATTTACTACCAGAAAATGAGTGATGACTTCAAGCAGTGGAAAAAATAGTACAATTTACTAATAAAGGAGAATGAAGAGGGTCACTTATCTCCCCCTTTTATCCATCTTAGTACTACTTCTACTTTCTAGAGAACTTGTCTCAAAAACACCACATTGAAATAAAAATAAAATCTGCTTTTACTCTTTATATCTCACATTACTTACACAAAGACACTCATAAACAGACTAAAAAGAGAGAGAGAGAGACTAGTCTCCATATAGTCATTAGATAGCAACTTTGTAATAAAATAGATTTAAATGCATTTCACACACATATCTGCAAGGTAAAGGAGCCTGTTTGGGTATTAAACACATTTGTTAGCAATATTTAGAACATTTTGCTACTTTCTGTCATAACCACATAAAATATTATGGTCTTTCAACAATTAAAAGAGAACTAAAATTGCTGTCACCCACTTCATTTGTAGAGTGGAGGATTTTTTGTTGGGTGTTGCGAGGGTTGTTTTTCTACAGTTCATTAAGCTATATTCATTGGTTCAAAGGGAAAGCAAACTTTTCAACAAGCTGTACAAGTCATCTCAGGTGATATTAAATGCAAACTAAAGCAAACAATCAAGAAACCATCTGAAGGTTTTTCTACACCTAAAAAAACCTACCATCCAACCTACATATTCTACATATCACTTTCTTTTTAATTTTAAATTATTCTTAAATAATTTCCACCTTATGATACAAACACCATCATTAATATGATGTAAGAATTACTGGGTTGACTTAGAGGAAGACATCTTTGCTCTCTCATAGAACTGCTTTAAATCTCCAAGCTCAATAAGCATTCAGCTGTAGAAGTCATCCCCTCCATTCTTTACCCTGCTCACCATCCTAATATTTGTAATTAAAACTCTGAGGTTTTACATATCCTGAAAGGGACAGAAATATATTCCCAAAGCCAACGCCTATCCACTGCTCTCCTAAAGGCGATATATACATTATGAATACATTATGGCTGCAGTAACCTATTTTTTAATAATAGTTTAGATTCCCGTGTATCTTAGTAGGAAGCGGATTTCTGTAAAGTGAAGCAGACCTAGAATGCATACGGAAATGTTAGCAAAAAAAGATACGAGTTCCTATTATGAAATAAATAAGCTGTATTCATAAGGCTACACTCTCTTCATCAGTGGTGATGCTCTAAAGGCAGAGTAAACACCAAGTTGGAATTACAAAGACTGATGTCCTTTTAGTTCCTGACACTTATTTTGGAGATTAAATTCACACATGTGCCAGAGAGCTGGTGACAGAAAAATGTACTTTCAACATGATGATGAAAAATTATACCTTCTCACTACCAGAAATTTCCCAAATTTCACAATATTCTATAACTACAGGTTACACCAGTGCTCTAAACAACAACTACTTACCTCCCTCCATAAAAAAAAGTGAACTCTAATTTTCTGCTTATGCGAAAGCCATGCCTTACTTCAAACATAATACATTTTCAAGAGTACAGAACTAACAATAAAGGAGGAGCACCTGTTCTCTTTGAAACTTGCCACAGTTTTACAAATGTATCACTACAAAAAGATGGAATCAGCTACACTGAATGAAAACGTGTTTGTTTCCTTTGCTGACTTATTACCTTTTCTAGTTTGCAGGTGAAACACCTGCTGGGGAAGAAGCAGGAATGAGAATGTATTCATACAGTAATGTGATAAAATATTGGACCTTACTACTACAGTTTCATTAACATTATTCAATGATAAAAGCAAACCCCCAAGATGTTGGTATTCTGTTGATATTCTTCCATTGTCAGATATGCTTTAGTTGTAAATCATTAAAAAACACTAATGCAATTTCAAAATTAAAATAACATTTCAAAGACTGATATACCACAAAGAAAATTATTATAGCATTAGGAAAGCACCACTAATCTCTTATGTGAATGAACACAGACTAAAGGAAGATTCTGTAGAAATGTGAATAATCCAATTGAGTGGAAACACTTTCTGATGGCAAGTAAACAGAAGCAGCACTATCTGTCACAAAGAAAATTCTAGTTTCGTTTTTCACTATTTCTTTTAATCTCACTCCTTTTTTATGTTTCATGTAATTTTTACAAAAAAGGTGCAACTTCAGTTTACCAAGTATGCTGATATCTACTGTCAACAAGACAGCAGATTAAGCCTTAGATTTAAGGAGCTTTTCAACAACGTTATTTACTGTAGAAACTATATGTTCATTATAACTTTTTTCTTTTAAGCCAATCACACACCAACACAAACACATTGATAGGATTAATCCAGGATTAAATAATACGTACATTAGGATTCAGTTTCCAATCATCAGAAGAGTTAAAATGTCTTTTTCCCCACCTGCAAATAGTGACAGCATTTTCCCTTCCTCATTTATCCTATTTTCCAGCTGTTAAAAAGAAATACAGAGACTTCTTCAGAGCCAGCAGTTTTGCTTAACTTACTTAAGCATACAGATTCAAGGCTCTGAGCCTCTGCCCTCATCACCATCAATTCTAGTCCCACCTGAAATTTAAAATACTAAAGTGATTGTGGTGAATTTCTGAGAGTCAATCTTTCTGGCTGAATGGTTGTCTTCTTGATGGAGAAGGGCAGTTGTCCCTGAGGAGAAGGGCAATAGTAGGATTTTGTCTTATCCTTTAAGTCAGACTAACCACATACTGCTGAGTCAGCCATACATACAAGCAGACGGCAATCATAACATTGCTGCTGAATTCTACCTTTCCCCAGAGCATCTCCAGATGCAAAATAACAGCTAATGTCACTAAAGTGATGTTCTAGGTTGAATAGACTAGGAGATCAATCCAATGATTTTATAATAGCGGAATGTTACAATTTAGGAGCTAGAGAGGTTACCACACTACAAGAAAAGAAGTATCAAAAGAAAAAAAAATACACAAATGCAAGTATATTTAAAAAGTACTGCAATATTCCACCTCAAGTTACAAAGAAGTTGTGAATATCAATAAATAATTTTACTTGAAGGCTGAGATTTTTAACAGCAATCAGTAAAGTATGATCCCATGTGGAGTAACAGATTTCCCACATTCTATATATATATGTGGTCATACATTGCATATGTGGAAAATATATCAGCTTATGTTTTTTAAACATGGAATTCAATTGATCATTATGTCTTCACCATACTGGATTGTCCTGGGTTCAGCAGTAGCAGTCAGTTTTTCTCCTTCTTAGTAGCTGGTGCAGTGCTGTGGTTTTGACTTTCGGCCTGGGAATAATACTGATAAAGCCGATGTTTTCAGTTGCTGGTCAGAATGTTTACCCTGACCAAGGACTTTGTGAGTCTCATGCTCTGCCAGGGAGGAGGGGAAGCCAAAAGGAAGCAGAGACGGGACACCTGACCCAAACTAACCAAAGAAGTATTCCATACCACAGCATGTCATGCCCAGGATGTAGAACTGAGAGGCCCCAGAAGGGCTGGAACTCTGCTGGGTGGGGGGCGAGGTATCAGTGTTGGTCTGTGAGTGGTGAGGTACTGGTCGGTGAGCGGTTGTATTCTCTTCCCTTGTTATTTCCTTTATCATTATTATTGGTGGTAGCAGTAGTGATTTGTGTTATACCTTAGTTATTAAACTGTTCTTATCTCAACCCGTGGGAGTTGCATTCTTTTGATTCTCCTCCCCGTCCCTCCAGGAGCGGAGGGAAGAAAGGTCGGGGGGGAAGTAGACTGCGTGGTTCTGATTTGTGGCCTGGGCTTAAACCACAACATGGATGTAAACTGTACAGTAAGCAAATATGCCTGTTCAGTGGCCAAACTTCTCAACTACATTGTGCCAGGGTACAATGGCTGTTGCTAAGTTTATGCAACTTCCATAGCAACTGCAGTCATAATATAAAGAGATTCTCCAAGAGGTAACTACTTAAGGTCAACAAGTCCCCTGACAAAAATTTTATATAGTGCTCAATCTCAGACATACAGCAAAACCTTTGTTCTCCTCATAACCCCTAGGCAAAAAAAAAGCTAATGAGATTCACGGACAACATATTAAATGATAGTATTTTCAGTACAGCTGGGATTCCATTCTATAAATAATTTTAAAATTATTACCCAACAATGTATTGCAATAAAAAGCTGACAAGGTCTTGTTCAACAAGCAGTTACTGGTATGATTTTGCTACTAGGGATGAAAGATTTTCTTAAATGCCTATAGTGGTTTTTCAGGTGCTTCTATAAATATGTTGCTGTCATTTATAATTAATAAAATATTGAGAATCAAAATAGCAACAAATACCACAATCAAACTCTTTCACACTTTGTAACAGTATTATTCTGCAGTACAAGTAGACTTATTTCCCTAAAACACAATACACATAAAAAAAAATGGTTTTCAAATTCACTAAGAGAAAAAAATAAAAATAGTTTAATTACTAACTGGTATTTTTTCAGGACAAAAAAAAAAAAATCCTCATGCTGGACGAACTTAAAACTAAACTTACTAAAACAATAGGAAAGGAAACACCAAACCACAGACATTTACCTTTTGCTAGGAAGCCATGTTAGTCCTTATGCTTACAGAATGCTTTGATTCAAAGCAAAACAAGCAGCATTCAAAACTTATTCCAGAACAGTTCCTAAAATATTGTACACTACCTGATTGGGAAATTCTATTTTGTCTTATCTAATCAACATGCTACTAAAGAGAAGTTTAAGTGCAATCCTACTCAAAAAAGCTAGGTAAAAAATGGTAGGTTCAGTCAATAGGTCTGCTATCCATGCTTGCTTAGAACTCTATCTTCTTTGTTCTTCATGGGCCTTTTTTATGTGAGAAATGCTAAACGATGTACATAAAAAGAATAAGACAAATGTAAACACTCCATTCCTGCCTCATCAAGGATGAGACTTAGAGGATACATGTGCAATACTTCATAGCAAATAGAACTCTATAGTTTTTTTCACAGTGAAATAATGAAGGCAAAATATTTATAATTTTCATTACATTATGATTATATAAAATTTTGTTTAAAATATTCACTTTTATAGTTAAACAGGAGGAAACATACTAACTACAGACCTAAAATCCAACAACCCTCAAACTGCTGTATGTATCTAAATTTGTTCTAACAGGCTGAGCCCTAGATATATTCAATGGGTACTTTTAGCCAATTGAAGCCTTGAAAAAATATTCAACATACTCAAAAGAACTTGGAGCAATTACATTAAAAAAAAACCCAAAAAAATTACTTCCATTTTCAAAGCAGGTGTTTGATATCTTAAAAGTAAACCAGAAAACATGAAGCCAGGCACTTTGCAGGGCTGGGGAAAGAATGTTAAGGAGTTTCTATCATCTCTGCAAAATTTTTATCCCCTTTAAAGTTTTTGGAAGTATTTTAATATCCTGATTTGTAAATCTGTTCTATCACATCTGCTTCTCATATTAAGCCTTCTTCCAAGCTTACAGTAGCTACTAGCATATTGCCTATGGAAACACAACACCTGACTCTATAACCTAAGCGGCTATACCTCCAAGAGAATCAACAATGATGAACTGTCCTGTCAAAAAGACTTTATTAGTACTACACCACAATACAAAAAAGTTAACAGACAGATGTAAGAGTAACTTTTATGCTAACCTAGCTGAGCTGTTCTAAGAAAAATAAGCATAGATGTGTGAAACTCATAACAGCTATTTACCCACCATCAATGCAACACAAAACCACTGCATATTAACGTCCTGGTCCAAGCTAAGGCAATCGACAGATAAACTTCCATTTGATTTAATACCATAAACTCCCCTTTAAGAGGAATTTTAAAGCAAATTAATAGTTAGCACTTCCCAAGAAAAGCTTGGGGGAGGTAGGTGGGTGGAAGGGGAATCTATTGATTTTGGATGTTGCCCCTTCCTTGAAAGTAATACTGATTTACCACTATTGGATGGCGTGATACATGCAGGAAAAGGAAGAGCATGTCACAAGAGCAAGTTCTGAAAGGAACAGAAAAACAGTAAGTTCATCCTAGTCCACCACTCGGATCCTGAGCCTCAACATTCATTCTCTCAGGTGACAAAAAAGTCTTCACCAGTCCAGCACATTTTCTCTCTCTGAAGTCTTTGAATTTATCTCATTTAAGCAGAAAAAATTGACTAACAAACTTCAGAAGCAAGATCTCCCCCTCAGATCAGAGAAACAGAATCTGAACAGGTCTGTGACACTGCTGCCAATTAAAAGGACAGAGGCTAGATAGCACTCCAAGATAAAGATACACATATACCCCTGTAGCAAACACCAAGACAGACGATAACTCCTTGAGTGCCATAGGCCTCAGTACATTTGCTGCATTTTTGTTTTGGTAGAAACAAAAGGATTACATTTCATGCCATCAATCCTTCAAAGCTATACTTGTCTTTTCATTAAACAGTAAATGCATTTAGCTCAAATATTTTTAGATAAAAATCTCTAGTGATCCTGAAGCTTTAAGCTGCTGCTCAATCCCCCATAGCCTTAACAATTCAGCAAAATTACTTAATGCAAAGGCTAGAGGCCTCCAGATTAGGCTGCTTCCTCCCAAAGGATAGCTCCCCTCCCCAGTTGGGATGCAGTTCGCCCTGGGAACAACTTCATGACATCTATCTCTAAAATTATTCAGGTCAGTTCCACTTAGAAAAGAGTGTTAAGAACACCTGAAGAGCAGGGAGCTAAAACCCCAGAAGGCTACACATGTTGCTTTTTATATACTAATGTCTCACAACTTTTACAGTGTTCCCTTCCACATTCCAGAGATGTGAAAGCACCTCAGCACTTCACACACTGGTAACATTAATTGTATCTGAAACAGCTTTTTTTTTAATTCTCCTCCCTTATTAAACTATAGTCGTTTTGGTTGTGTAGGGGAAGCCTGTTCTAGCTGTATTTATACTCTAACATTACTGTAAAGCAATAGCTCTTTAATGTCAATCATAACCTTCATAAATGGGTTTGTAACGAGAAAACCTGGTTTGTCATTCAATAGGTATGATTGATGCTATATGAGTGAAGTGAAGTCACAGTGACCATCTCAATAACATGAACAGCTGCCAAATATTCATTTAGCAGAATGAGTTTAAAAAACTTTGAGCAGATTGCTTTCACAAGGCTGCTTTCGACAAAAGGAAACATAATTAATGAGCTAATATCAGCATGTGTCTGGCTAAGCTAATGAATATCAAATTACACAGAAACCTGTATAAATCATCATTATCCTGAATTTTAATTGAACTTGCAATTAAACATGACAAATTTTATATACACTAAACCTTTAATTTATACATTCAAATAAGAAATAATTTATCATTTTTAGTATTTCATAGTTAATTTCCCAATATGTACACTTCTAATTAACAAGGACAGACAGGCATTTAAAAAAAAAAAAAAAGGAAAAAAAGAAAAACCTGCTGAATAGCTTCACTGGTTACATCAACTTTCAGTAGATTAAAATCAGGGGCAAAAAAACTTTAACAGTGCAGCAATCCACTGCTTCTGTAAAGCCATATTTAATTTCAAAATTATCTTTTGACTATTACATGTAGCTAGAAGGTAACTGGGCTGCAGAAATGCCTACATGGTAACTTGAAATCAGGGTTAGGTTTCTGCAAAAGCAGCAATAGTTTCTGAACAAATTCATGGATTTAATTTTGTAATGCTCCATTTATAGTTTGTTACTCTTACTGTCATTGTGGACAAGAGCTGTCACAATACAAAATACTGCTTCTTTATGAAATAATACCTTATTCATTATCCAGTTTAATTTTTATTATATATTCTCTCATTTAGGATGATCCCCCTTTGCTTATCTCCAGTACATACTGAAAACCTCAAGAAGAGATTCCCTCCCCACCTCCTAATACTCATATGTCCCTGTTACATTTTTTTTTCCTCTTTGTTTCATCATAATATTAATTCAGTTTCTCTCCGTTTCTAAATAGAAAAATTTAACTCAGTGAAAAGAATGGGTCTTGCAAATGAATCTGAAGTTCAGACAGAAGCAGCTGCATTGCTGTTAAGCAGTCACAAAGTTTTGCTAGCACAGCTAACTCAGCTGGAAGAGTGTGAGGAAAAAAAATATCATGACAGCCATGCCAGCAAAACCTAGGGTATGGACATGGTAGGATGGCATGACAGTGCATTTGTTCAAGCAGGTTCAACAAAACTAGATAAAAACAAGCAAGACACTAACACTGGCAAGACTCCAGCTCGGAAAGGCTATGCACAACTAGATGTCACTCACATTGAAAATGTGGTCAAATTCCAATTGCAATTTATATCAACCTGGTCACAGTGAAGACTTGAACACCTTCAGCCAAAAGCCTCACTGAAAGCTCAGGATAGGCATTACAACACTATCCATCCTTCAAAAGCAGATGGATCTTTTGAAATCCTTATTAAAAAAGAATACTGTTCATCATGCAATTTGCTGAACCTTCAAGACAATGTACATTGTCAAGTCCCTATGTCTTTTTCCACTAGCTTACTGACCACAATAACAAAACAACTGGTGAGAAAAGGAATTCAGCTGAAGCAGCTTATTAATTCTCACAGCAATGAGACCAACAGCTTTCATAATTACAGCACTCAGTACCTAAGAGTGATGCCTCTGATTCAATGAGCAGAAGAATAAGGCATACAACAGAAAATTTCCATTACTACTGCTAATAATGGGAAACATGTTTGGGTGATTCTTGCAGTCCTTGCTGTTCCTCAAGCCAGCTATATAAATATCCCCGTTCTTTTATTTTTCTCCACTGTGCTGCCTGTTGTTCTAGGCAATGTAGTACCTGGCTATGCTTAGCAATTTTTTGAGCACATTTAAGAATGAACGTATCTGCCATGTTCTTGCTGGTTAAATGAGTCCTGGAGATCACAGAAGTAGTTCAAGTGTTTCCAGACCGTATGAAAGAAAGCCTCTCGTATGCAGCTAGGCAGGATTTCATTCTTGTACATCCATTTCCCCACAACATTTTGAGAAATGCAAAGCAAATAACAGAAGAAATGGCATGAAATCAGGGATCTCCCAGAATTAGTTCACCACCTAGTTTGTACAGCTCTACAAGTTGTTTAATCCTCTATCAGAAATCAGAGACAAAAGGCAATTAGTACAGCAGTATCCATCCCTGGTTAGAGCTTCCTAAATACTGAGATATTTTTGCAGCTCTGCCTAACTATATGATTTTCGATAACTACTCTGCCTCACTGTGCCCCCATTTATTCTCTTGGAAAGATGTATGCTGATGCTTATATCTCACCCAACATTTTTTTCTCTTCCACTAATAAATCCTTCTGCAGATCATTTGCACACTTTTGCTTCCATCCTTCCCCATTCAATCCACATGCAAAGCCCTCACCTTTCTGACATCACTCCTTTTACAAACACAGATTCTAGTCAGCAAAAATAACATCACCTACCCATCACCAAGAACAAATAAATGAAACAAACTCAGACATAATTCTCCTCTGGGTTTTTCAAGTGCATTTTGCATTGTCTGTCTACTCAGATTACAAGCCCCTCAGAGCAAGGACAAGTTGTCTTGTTTGACTTGTACAGATCTGAGCACACTGTTTTCACATAAATAATATTAATAGCAATGATAATGCTGGTTTGGCCAGTCCCAATGCACATGAAAATGAGGCAGTATGTGCTTCTATTTTTTCTTTCTTTTTTTTTTTTTTTCCTTTTACATAAGGATATGTCATATTTCTTCTCATTTTTCAGGAACTTGCAAACCTGATGGAACTGCATATACCACAGCCCTGAATGTTTAATGCTTTTGCTGAAAAGCACTATGTGCTCATGCAGGAAAGCAGCAGGACAAATATTTTCACACATTATCAGATAGCTGAGTGAAACAGGCTCCACCAGAATTTACAACTGAAGGCTACCAGAATTTACAACTTGTGAAATTGTGGCTGTCTGTATTTTCTCATTACAGTGTGCTTGCCAGAGATAGAGAAGGAGCTTTTATTTCTTTTTTTTTTTCTTTTTTTTTGCCATCTACTGTCTCACTACTTCCTAGTTAAACCTTGTCTCAAGTTATCAACACTCTCTGGAGAGATAAGCTTCTTCTCACTTACAACCTGTCACTAATAATCGAACTTTCAAGACTCCATCTCGAAAGAGACTACTGGAGGCACACAGGTCACAGGAATTAACTGCCACCAGTCCTTGTAGAAAACTAAGCTCATCAATCTATAGCTTCTCATCATAATTAGAATAACGGCTTTGAAAATTTGGGCTGATGTGGACTAGCTCTTATGCCACAAAGACCGCTGATTAAAATCTTGGTGTGAAAGTTAATGACAAGTGCTGCTGGCGTTGTCGTGGCGACAGGAACAAACAATTCCCTTGCTGTGACATTCTCAATGTCCTGCAGAAGAAAAACTGTCCTCTTTAGTGTGGCACTGTATGAAGCTTATTTATGGCTACAGGGCTTGCTGGATTGATGACTGTCGTAACACACTGTCAAATCCTTTACTGACACATTCATTTTTTGAGCCCCTGGTGCGGCAGAAATAAAACACAACAAAAATATGAAAGTATTATTTATCAGTATCTCTTTGAGAAAATCATGGATGAAATAAATTTGGTACATTTTTGTACCCAGATGTGCATTTATTAAATACATTAGAGGGAAAAAAGTATTTAATGTTCTTGAATATTACCTTACAGTTTTTGACTGCAGTTTTGTGATGGATTTTTAACAGACAAAACCCCAAAACAACTAGTACAGTCAACAAGGCTTTAAGAATACAGCTTTGCTTACACTGTGTTCACAGGAAAACATAATGTATTGCACTCTTGGCATTAAAGTTTAACAGCTCACATCAGAACTGGTCTCATGTTTGTTTTGATACAGAATTTCAGAAAGATAGGCTGAGATTTCAGTGACCCTACTGGCAGTAACATGCTCCAACATTAATGTCTTCAGCTATTATTTTTGTTACTTTCAGAAATGAGGAGGTCCTACTTCTTTCTCCTCTTCCAGATAAATTTTGTTTCCCTCACTTTAGATACAGTGAACATTATTTGTTAACTTTAATTTTAAATTTTAATTTAAATTTAATTTAATTTAATTTAAATTAATTTTAATTAATTTAATTTTAAAATTAATTTTAAACTTATTCTTTAATCAAGTACCTGTTAACTACTAACACACTGCCAATGCTCAAAGTCCCATCAGTAATTAAACTGTGTGAATTAAAATGTGCAAGTTTGTCAAGACACTTATGGATCTTTAAAACAAATGCTAAATTTAATTCACAGAACATTATGAAATAAGACCGTTAATTTTAAAATTAGATATAAGAACAGAAAATTATTAACATTATGAAATAAGACCATTAGAACTAAAACAAAACCAGTGTTTGGATCTTCATCCAAATATTTCGGTCTGGAAATAAGACTGAAAAATTTTACTCATGGAAATTCTGATTTAATCCTTCAAAACTATCAAAAAATAAAGGAAATCCTACTTTAATAAAATTAATCATTCAGATTTCTTAGGAAACTTTCAGCTAATACTGAACCATAGTAATAAACAACATGGTTCAGAATTATTTAAATTTCTCTACCGCAGCATTCAACCCTTAAGTCAATATACAGCAAAACAAATCTGCCCCCCAACAACTTCGAGTCCCAAACACTGACATCATCCATACTTGATTTATTCAGGTAATCACCATGCTAATTACAATTGGCTGTATTACCCTACATCAGAAAAGTAAAATCTTGCCCTGGAGTAAAAAATTACTCCAGAGATCTTTTGTACATAGTTTTGCCTCTAAGTGAACCTAATGCTTTATTCTCTTCATTTGTAGTATCATTTGTATGCTGATATTTGGACATTATTTTGCCTCTACTATAAAATAAAAGCTACTTGAAGTACCTAAAGAAATGAACTGCCTTACTAATGGGAGACTAGATCTTGGACAAAGGAAGCATCAGTCAACCTTTTCACAGGCCAAGCTCCATCATCTAAACTCTCATCTACTACAGAAATTTTGAACATAACTATTGTAGGTACAATTTACTACAGTTTTCAAATATGCCTTGATAATCACATTTTTTTCATTGGCTGGTTGTTAACACAAAAGCAAAGATATTGCAGGACTTGTTCTGAAGAGGGAAATTCAATTCTTTTTTAGCTTCCTATTGAAAAGGAGTTGCCTGTAACAGGACAACACTCGTCAAGACAGCTATTTTCTCAACTCTTTCAAAGATGAAATTTCACAGTGTAAGTCGAAAACGTTGGGTGCAAGTCTTAGTGACTATGAAAATGGGTCTCTTTCTGTGGTATTTTGACAGCTTTAAGTCGTGCCAGACCACAGTAACAGTGAGATTTTGAAATGTTCGCTTAATGACCTAAAAGAGCACAACAATCTCTATCACTGACTCAACTGGAAACAGTAATTTCCATAGATCCCAAAACATTGTCCATGGACAATAACCAAACATTTGATGTCCCAGCAATTCATTCATGTTAGCAAGAAATGAAAATAATTAAAACTCAAACACATTAAACATCTACTTATAGTATTTATACACTGTCTTCAAAATGCATAGGTTTTGATCTGCTACATTTTGTATTAGAAAAAAATAAAATTCGTAAATGTGGTTCAGGTTTGGATTTCATTGTGCTTAGTGAGTGGGCTTCCAATTACATCCATGAAAGCTACCTGTGCTGGTTTCCTGCAGTTATAACTTATAAATGGTATAATTACAAAGTAAAATTAACATAAAAGAAGTTGTGATCAATTATTCCCCTTTGTCAACTCTGTAAACGATACAGGGATTTCAGGTCAATTTAGCAACTAAACGCTGCAGAGTTTCATGTAAAGATTTATGACAAAATTTCAGCCTATAATTGTCTTTGCTTTTTTTGTTTGCAAGTCAAACTTATGTGAAAGTGTTTTTTAAGGAGGGGGAAATGTAGTGTGCTAAAATGATTATAAAATATAGTTTATACCCTTCTTACACCTTATGAAAAAACTGAGTGTACCACATAGAAACTGGGTGACTAAACACATTGTCAAATATAGGGAGGAAAAAAAAAAAAGAAAAAAAAAAACTCTAGCAGTCAGTTTTAATTTTTTCATGGCCATCAGCTTTTCTTGTCCTATTAGTTACCATAACAGCAACACAGTGCTGAGCAAAATACCAGAAGCTTTCATTAGAACCATTAACATAATTTGATAACTGATGGTATTTGATTTCTGACTTTTGAACTTTGACTTAAAGCTTGGTGTAGATGCAATCTCACTGATTGGATGTTTTTTAAAATACGAACACTTCATGTTATATTTCTTTGTTAATTATAATTAATGTTTACATTTGTCACAAATTATATTATTTAAGAAAGAAGCAATAACGATGAAAGATGTGACAACATTTGACCCATGTCCTCTTCCCCCAAATGATTAAGTCCTTACTTAAGGATGGCTAACAATAAACTGAAGTCATGTATGCAGTAATGGATACATATAAATAGAATAAGAACCTTTCAATAAACTATTAATACTTTTGCGTAACTTAAAGAAACTAGAAGATGGGTACTAAATCCATAGATGTCAGACACTTTAGAGCTATGTAGAGGATGCTCTACTTATATTATAGAATTCAATTATACAATGTTTTCCTGATCTTTAAATACCGATGCAAAGAAGTAAGGAGAGCTTTTCCATTTCCTGTCTCTACTGGTATGCCTAAGGTTTTTCAGAGTGTGATAGAAGACACAGTTCTTATAAACTTGCACTGTTCCCTCTGCTTTTGGCCACATCAGTGTTAGACCTTGAGCTAGTAAGTCTTGCCTTCTGGGAGCGCTCCCCAGTCTCGTGAGCAGTTTTACAGTTAAATTGGTCAGGTTAAGGACCTGAAAGGGACTTAAATGTGCAAAATGTCCTATTTGCATACAGCGCAATCAGCCTGCATCAATAATCATATCTAATCATATATATGCATCATTAGGATGCATTAACTGCTCAAAAGTGAAGAGGGCTCATAAATTTTTTAAATTTTGATTAAGCTAATAAAGATGAGTACACTATTCTTGCATTCAACAAATATAAACAAAACTCAAGAGGGAAGAGATTTTCTATACCACATCCACTTTTATATACAGCTCACCTGTCTGGTAGTAACATTAAACCAACCCTTCCAGATTTCTTAGCGTGGAATTTAAGGCTGCTGTGTTTTGCCAGAAATATTTTCCATCAGGAACTTGTGAGTCTTAAAAATCCTCTATGTAAATAACTGATAAAAGGGCACAGCTCTTATTTGTCTTAGATTTTGAATGCCTGTCATGATTTTAAGTGGTATTCAGGCAAAGGACAGAGATTTAAATTTTGGAGTCCAACACAGTAAAATCTTTCCCTCACAGTGTGTGTCCAGAGAAAAAATGTTCAAAAGACATTTTTTAAATTAAAAACCAATTCCAACATACAGGGTCATAGAAGACAGCAGAAGAAAACACACAAGGTAAAGCAAATCCATAAAGAGATTTATCAGAAAGCACAGTCCATGCCATAACGTCCCTGTTTGTGACTAGGCACACCAAGAAACTTTGGAAACATTTTCAAAAAAATTAAACAGACAGGTTTGAAATCTGGACACCAACAAACAATGAGAACTACGGCTAGGTGTTAAGAAACCTTAGTTTAGTACACTACACACTATTGGAACATGCACATTATACTCTGATACTCTGTTGTGTCAGGGCTCTAGTCAGGACTGCAGTTAAAAAAAGCAAGCTCATCTCTCAGTGGTAGTTTACTAGGTTAAGATTCATAGATTGTCTATACTTTAAAATGCACACTTAAGTGCATTCACCATTGTTTCATAACCAAAACAGTACTAAACAGCTAGGGCACTGGAATATCTGCTCATTCATCAATTGACTGATTCCTTGAGGGGGATATTTGAGCCAGGGGAATGATTTCTAGTACAAGATTAAGACAGGAACAATATCTGTAATTGGACCACTGAATTACCAGCTCTCCATCAAAAACCTATCAGGAAAGTTAAATCTCAAGGAAGCATGAGATGTTCATCATAGGAAATCAGGATCTTGAAAGGATGTTGCACTACTAAAATGACATATATGGCATTGCAAACAAAATACACCTGAAGTAGTCACAAAAAAAAAAAAAAATTACTTGGTACTTCTTACCTACACATTAATGTGCTCAAAGATCCTCACAGTGCCTCCCAAGCATTTATGAACATCATCAGAAAAGTATCCTATGTGGACATGACTTTTAAGTACTGCAAAACTAGTACTGCATATGACTTCAGTTATTTCTGAAGCTCCTAATAACCCCATACAGGTAATATCACAGTATCACAGTATCACAGTATGTTAGAGATTGGAAGGGACCTCAAAAGATCATCTAGTCCAATCCACCTGCCAGAGCAGGAACACCTAAATAAGGTTACATAGGAATGTGTCCAGGTGGGTTTTGAATGTCTCCAGAGAAGGAGACTCCACAACCTCCCTGGGCAGCCTGTTCCAGTGTTCTGTCACCCTCACTGAGAAGAAGTTTCTTCTCAAGTTTAAGTGGAACCTCTTGTGTTCCAGTTTATACCCATTACCCCTTGTCCTATCATTGTTTGCCACTGAGAAGAGCCTGGCTCCATCCTCATGACACTCCCCCTTTATATATTTATATACACTAATAAGGTCACCCCTCAGTCTCCTCTTCTCCAAACTATAGAGACCCAGCTCCCTCAGCCTTTCCTCATAAGGGAGATGCTCCACTCCCTTAATCATCTTAGTTGCCCTGCGCTGGACTCTCTCCAGCAGGTCCCTGTCCTTCTTGAACTGAGGGGCCCAGAACTGGACACAATATTCCAGGTGCGGTCTCACCAGGGCAGAGTAGAGGGGAAGGAGGACCTCTCTCGACCAACTGACCACCCCCCTTCTAATACACCCTAGGATGCCATTGGCCTTCTTGGCCACAAGGGCACAGTGTTGGCTCATGGTCATCCTGCCATCCACTAGGACCCCCAGGTCCCTCTCCCCTACACTGCTCTCTAACAGGTTGTTCCCCAACCTATACTGGAACCTGGGGTTGTTCCTGCCCAGATGCAGGGCTCTACACTTTCTCTTGTTATATTTCATCAAGTTTCTCCCTGCCCAACTCTCCAGCCTGTCCAGGTCTCGCTGGATGGCAGCACAGCCTTCTGGCGTGTCAGCCACTCCTCCCAGCTTAGTGTCATCAGCAAACTTGCTGACAGTACACTCAATTCCCTCATCTAAATCATTGATGAATATATTAAATAATACTGGTCCCAGTACTGACCCTTGAGGCACTCCACTAGATACAGGCCTCCAACTAGACTCCACCCCATAGACTACAACTCTCTGGCTTCTGTCCTTCAGCCAGTTTGCAGTCCACCTCACTACCTGATCATCCAGACCACACTTCCATGATGTACACATCATTATCCAAAGAGACACAAGAACACAGTATATCTTGCCACCTAGTATCTAGAGGACACGGAATCAAAAAATACTACAGAGTTAAAAACCTTACACATAGTTTGTTCTAATATAACTGTTGCAAAGGCATGCAGAGAAAAACCGCTTGAACATTGCTCGAATGCCTCAAAGCTAAGCTGTATATGAACCAGAGGAGGTATTCTGTCCCTGAATGATAGAAGACGCTATCACTATTCTACCATAACAAAGAAAAAGAGGCTATTAAATGTAATGCATAAAATAACATTTAGCAAGGAAATCAAGATAATTACTTCACAAAAGGACATTCAGTCAAGTTTTAAACCATTGCTCAGAACTGAGAATTACATATGTCTAAGTTCAATCAAGTAAAACTTCCTAAGCACTCCCTTAAAAACACCTGAAAATTACAGAAGAAACTACCTAACTCATCATGCTTTGTTCTGTTAAAAACACTGAATTTCAGGAGGATTTAACATTATCCTTCTTGTCTGCCAATTCAGTTTATTTATTGCAGGAATACAGATAAATATAGTTTGGTTCTAAAACAAGCTCTGAAAAAAGCTTTCAGGTTAGGATGTGTAAATCAGATTAGAAATCAGTACAACCAAGGGTCAGAACAGATTCTGCTGGGCACTGTATAAACACAACAGAAAAACAAGGACCACTAAAGATTTCTGAGTCATACAGATGACAGTAAGGTAAACCTAGAAGGGAAATGTGTTCAATTATTTCATATTTAGAGGAGTGACTATTATATTAAAAAAGGCTAAAACAAAACAAAACAAAGGGAAGAAAAAACCCAACCACACACATAAGAAAAAAAAAAAAAAAAATCACAAAAGGATAGTACCACACTGCTAAGGAAGAACACATACGGAAATCTCCTAACTATTTCTTTAATACATTAATAGCTGGATAGCATATCTGTAAGTGCTGCTTATTAGAAGCATGCTGAATCATTCTCCATCACTTCACAAACCCAACACTGATAACGTATTACTTCACCTTAAATGGCAGAAATTATCTTGCAAAATTAAGAGCTAGTCTAACAGCTGCTCCTTTTGTGATCCTCTAAGTAGCAGCACAACATAACACAAAGCTTCTAGATAGGTACATTTTCTACATGCTATGATTCTAAGCATTGCATTCAAACAAGATGATGGTGTCCACATTGGCCAGGTGGTATACGAGAAATAAAAGTAAATGGCAATAAAATATTGTCACAGGATCAATGTCTCCCACCTTAAAATTGAGCATTTTGGCCCTGTTTCAGCATTCATCAGCTGGAACCTATTATCCTATGACAATATTCCATTTCACTTATATCTGTTCATTATGAAATATATATATTTACAGTATTTAGGTGCTTTTTAATGCTGTGAATGCCCTTTAAAAGAAGACTATTTTAACATTATAGATTCCAAATGACTAGTTAAGATATTCAATTCCCTGTTTAAATCTTTAAAGATACTTAGGAATTCCTTATTTCAATAGACTTTCTAATGCCTGTTCCTTCACTGTTTAAATATATATTACAACGTAAAATGAGAAAGGTCTTCATTAACTCATTGCACTT
The DNA here is from genome assembly GCF_963264785.1 of Psittacula echo. Classification (NCBI taxonomy): domain Eukaryota; kingdom Metazoa; phylum Chordata; class Aves; order Psittaciformes; family Psittacidae; genus Psittacula; species Psittacula echo. The sequence goes on from NC_137743.1 coordinate 60,002,971, forward strand.
GGGGGACTCACCTTTTTATGGTAATAGTTTCAATCATTTATCACAATACATTATCAGTAACCAAGAAAAGTGACAGTAATATTTATGTACGTCACTATATTTGAACTGTTCAGGTTTTGAAGAAGTCTAAGGGAATCAGACATCGCAACAGACTAAATTTGAAAATAACTGTGACATTGGAATAACAAATGCAATACAATCTACCCGTGTCTACGACATATTCCAAACCTCAGCCTCAGTTGGTTACATCAGAAAAAGGCCTTTACACAAAAAATTATCAACAGAAATATTTTGGTTTTCAGTGATATTTTTTATCCTGAAGAATCCCATAAGAAAAATATAGCTTTTTTCTTTTTTTAAAGGTTTGGGGTTTTTTTAAGAAAAGAAAAAATCATTTAGATAGTGTATTTAAGGAGAGTTTTAAGAAGTGATAAAAGCAGAGAAGTCTAAAAACTGTACAGAAAAAATACCTAGTAGCATCTGAGACTGAGCACAAAATTATCAGTGTCAGCATACTGATGACCCAGATGGTATTTGTATATTTGAAGTATGACATCTTTACTCCTCTGTCATCCAACACAAGTAATTAACAATAATCAAGTGGGTGTTAATTGGATATAATGGAACAATCTCCAGTCAGCCTGAGCCTACTATTTGCCTCTTACTAGTAATTATGAACACTAAGTACTCACGCTAATCTCCTTCTTCTCACTGAAGCCAAACAGAGGTGCAGTATTTACTCAGCTGATAGCTTGTTTTGTCTGCAATTTAGTCTTTTTTAAGCCAAGAAACTCATAATTTGCAGAGCAGGCACCAGCTGCCAGGATCACACAAAAGAATGCAAGGCCCTAAATGACAGTAATTCAGTTATATATCATCCAGGAACAAAAGGACAATTATTAATTAAACTGACCTGTTACAACCACAGTCAGTAGCCACAACATCTGGACACCTAAACACTGAAAACTATCCATTTATGTAATATCTGATAAATTCACATTCCAGATCCACATTTCTCATCCAGAAAATACACTGCTTAAACAGAAAACTTCCAAAGATACTATTTTTTTCTAAGAAACGCTGCAACAACCCTTTTGCTGATAGAAAAGTGGTGAGCGATCTCAGTCACATCACTGTAGAATGTGTTTGGCTGTTTGACTGCTATTACTGTAGCAAATTGAAAATATCTTATCAAGAGTGACCATTAGAAACGTATTACCAGCCATTAAGCAGATGTTTAGATGGTTTAAAATAGCTGTTACATAGTAATAGAATCCAGAGTAGTCAGCCTTATTTATGGTTCTATCGGGGAAGGGGGGTAACACAAAAAAAAAAAAAAAAAAGCCCCACATAATGAAGATTTTGTGTGTATGGTGAAACAGGGAATTTTTCAGTGGTTTTACAAGGCCATTACATAACCAATGTGTGAAACAGAATTAATTACTTCACACACACTTAACTATTAAGTTTACTTCTTTTGTAAAAAATAATCTTTCTATCCTTCTAAGAATTGTGTCAACTCAACGTATCAAAACATGCAAAAAGGTAGCACACCACATTAGACAAAACAGTTTTGGAGACAGCTTTTAAGAATTATTGCCAGGAAATTGCTTGCATCATTTAATCCATCCCCAACTTTGTTTGATTTAAGAGGGACTGAATTGGTTTGTGCTGAGACAGATTTTTTTTTTCTTATATTACATGTAGATGTCATCACTATGTCAATAACTAAGGCATGCATTGATTTACAGAAATGATACACTATTTGGAATACAATTACTAATGGATGCAGAAGGCCAGAAGACCATTAGGTACCATTATATTATTGATTCCATGTTTAAATTTGGCAAAATCACCGTATGCATGATGAGAATCTTGTCATTTTCTTGTGTAAATTCACATCTGCAGTTGAGGCTTCAACTTACACAATTCAGTTAGGAAATAGAATTATGTAGAGCTTTTAAATCAAACAGCACAAAGAAAACTGCAAAGCAAATCACAGTAAACATATACTACTTTAACATAAATAATATTCAAACAGTCTAGTATTTGACTAGACACTTCACAATTCTTTACTGAAAAGAAAAAGTATCCTACCTATGAAATACAGGTAAGTTTAGCTATCTCAACTACAGTTTCCACAAATAAAATCAATACTTTGCAGCCATCATATCTCCCCTTGCCCCCTTTTGAAGTTAAATGCTTTACATGTTTAAATCAAAATTTCCCCATGTTTTCTTTTAATTATTTTAAAACTTATCCAAAAACTTTAGATAATTATTTTCACACTTCTCTAAAACAACGCACGAACTGAAACTATTTTTGAATCCAAAATTTTCTTAAGCCCTCTCCAAATTCATTTTAGGATTACACCTAATAGGTTTCTACTCAACCTTCTCTCATGACCTCCAGAGAATGATTTAGTAGAGTCCATCCAGCGAATTCATACTGCTCAAAGACACGTTAAATACTTCCATGGACTGGGCATGCTATTTAGAGAAACACCATTTTCACCCCTGTTAAGCAGAATCAAAAAGCACTACCAGAACAAAGAATGAATTCATAAAGGACAAATTACCATTCCAGCTGCTGTTTAGCACAAATCTTCAGGTGAAAAATAAATAAATAATAATAACTAAAAAAAAAAAAAAAAAAAAAAAAAGAATTGCTATGGTTGCACCAATATTACCAGACTGGAAGTGAGCAACATGATTCAAAATTACATGATTTATCTGTCTGGACAGTGCACTAGCTGGTATGGTATCTTTTAACACAGTGGTGCACTTTCTATTTCTCCTTTTCTAATACAGTCACTGTCCTGAAAGGGAAGCGGAAGAGAGGTGGTGGGGTTTAAATACCCAGCTCACTGCACCACAACAAAATGGAAGAAAGTGAATGAGAAAAAATGGCATTCGCCTGGGGGTGCAAAAGTGAAGTGCAAAAATTTGAAGCATGTCTTACATGACAAGCATTCCTCAGTTGTCGGGTTGGTTTCTAAAGAAAGAACACAGGTGGAGAGATTTCTATTAAATGACAGTTTCATTTAGGATATACCCATCTGCAGCACCTTATTTTGATTAGTTTTAATGTGAACTAGCTTTTACAATCATGCACTTCTCAGTTCACCAGCTGTTTTGGATTCCTACTCTGAAGTGCCTCATCCATCTTATACATGGAAGAAGGTATTCCCATTTGGTACCTACATTAGCATTTGGTACTGCACAGGAGGCACTTAAAAAGTAGATATTTCAGACACAGTACTGTAACCATTACTGAATGGCTACTCCAACAGCTGCAAGCTTCAGCAGTGAAGTACCTGAAGTAAACTGCTTTAGCATCTTTTTCTCTCTAAAAATGTGTCCCCTGAGCAGGGCACAAACCAAAAACCAAAAGCCAAACAAAACCAAAACCACCAATAAAGACTTGGTGCTTTTCTAAAATAGTATTTTGGATTAAATTAGAGAGGACAGAAAATACTTCCCAACTGAAAAACCAAACTGTGTTTAGAATTTAAGTAACATTCCATCAAGTCCATCAGCAGTAGAAAACTATTCTTAGCTTATCAATGCATTGAACCAAAATGTTTGTAAAAGTCACAATGCATCAATATCCACCAGAAGATAACTATTAAATAACTTGATGTCATCTATGTCATCCGTGACTTAACTTCCAGTATAACCACTTTAAACAATTCAATACGTTGAGATAAGAGCTGAGACAACAATACACAATACATAACATACTATATAAACTACACAAACGTCTTTTCCACCTCATCTAAAAACCTTGTGAAATATATTAAGTGGTTTTCTAGCCATCAAAATGGCTTTTAGCATACCAGTAGCTTTGGTAGAGAAAAACAAGTATCTTCAGTGAAAGTGTCAATTGTCAATAGTTGCCTAAGGATAGTGTCTAAAAAGAAGCGAGATAGTTTCAGAGAATCTTAAAATTAACCAAATTAGTAACATATGGAAAATCAGCCAAGGGTGCTCTACTTTCAAACATATCAACTAGTATAACGTCAGAATGCATCATGGAGTGTCTCAAACTTCTGAGGTCCTTCTCCCAAACAGGCTCATATACAACGAAAGACTACAATTAAAAATAAAGGACATGGTTCTAAGGAGATGACACAACAGCAGAAAGTATTCTCCTGACTGAGCTGCAGTCACGTACGTGTGGAAGACAACCTCTCTGCAAGCACAGACACACCTCTCAACTCTGCCAGGTTCCTAGCCATAGACTTGAGAGGTAATACAATAGAAAGAGGAATTCAACAGGAAATCAGTGACTTCAGCTGCATTTCCACTCAAGGTTTAATTTTTTTCTTTCTCCTTTTTCCTCCTCCTATCTTTTTTCTACCCCAGAAATGAGGGAACATAACTGTTGTGCAACTGATGCATTGGAATACAAAATGAAGCCAGAGACATACTGTACCAGTGTAATTATGACCTAATCTGGGTTTCTTGTTTTACCCTAATTGGCAGCTCTGGGAAAGGACAGAGAGCTACACAGAGCAAAATTGGAATCCACATTGTTGCATATAGTTAGAATGGTTTCAGGACAACAGATTAGCTGATGAAGATGAATTCCTGCTTTGACTTCACTGGATTTGATAATCACCACACTGTTTTGCAATAACTTAAGTGTAAATATGAAATAGGCAACAGTACAAAATACAGCTTGAAAATACAGGCTGATTTTCTTTTTTTACAACATCTCTTCAGGAAAATAATATTTAAATGTTATTTTCTCAATATTTCATTCCTTTTCACACAAAATGAAAAACACATAGGAAAAAATTCCAAGTGTTATTTGTTAAAGAAAAAAAAAAAAAAAAAACAAAACTAAAAACCAAAACCCACCAAACACAAAGGTTTTCTATACGACATGTTTTAGTCACATGCAAAAATACTTATCCAATCTTGTAACAAATCACCTTTTGGTTTAGAACATAAAACACGTGAGATTGAGATAGCCAGATGTTCTTGGTAATGTATACTATCATGTCATTTAGATACAAACTTATATGAACACAGATTAAATACAGAAATGATCCATATACATGAATGACTATCCTTCACCTTGCAAGAACCAAAATCCCAATGTTTTTGCTATCCTAACTTTAAAGAAACCTGTCAGGACTCTCACTGGCACTGTGAAAAGCAACATGAATGGCAGAAATTTTGATTGATGTCACTGCCTGCCTGTCAAGTGAAACAAGCAGGGCCAACCTAATCATGTTAGATTAGAGGATACAGGCATGATATAATATTTTTGTGTTATAGATATGCAAGTAGAGTGTGCCCGCACAGAATCACAGGCATGCAAACATACATTTCAAATAACACTATGTACCAAAGTATGTTATTATCAAACATGTAAACACTGCCTTTGAGTTTGGGGAGGTTTTTTTTCCCTTTTACCTCTGTATTCGTATACAAGTAAACTTGACGGATTTTCAAGACTTTGTAGTAGACCTTCCACACATTTTCTGGAGGCCTGATTCAATGTATAAATTACCTAGTTCAGCATACAAATGCAAAAAGAAAACTAATGAATCTAGACTGAAATTGATGCAACCACCTTTCCTATATAACAGACTAATAAGCAGATTTAAATATACAATCAGAGTATCTTCAGATAAACTCAATACATTTTAAGAAGTGAGAAAATCTGAAGACAACAGACCTTCTGTAGGAAGGTCACAGAAAAAAGAAATCTTATCAGGCAGTGTGCAAACCAAAACATGCCTCTTTCAGACATGAAACTGGAATCTGACTACTACTGCCTGATCATTCAACAATGAAACACTTGCTCAGTTGATACCCTGTTGACTGATAAACAGAAGAATCAACAAGAAGCATTTCCAACACTACCAAAAATGCTGCAGACAGCCCAGGCCTCAGATTATATCAGAAAAAGGTATAGTTGAGAATCATAATACTTAAATATTACATGAAAAAAATTATAATAAAAGTTAAAAAACAAAAACTAAAAAAACATCCCACAAAACTAAACTACCTTCACACCACCACACACAAACTTAAACTAACCTGGGCATAAAAAAAAAAAAACTTGTCAAAAGCAGCCAGAGCTACATTTCAGCTGGAAAAAGGTAAGTCTCTGAGATCTCATGCCTAAGGTTTTGGCTAATAGAATGCTTTTTGTATGTTTTAGACCCTATGTTCAAAACCAAACAAATGCAGTGCCCTTTTGTTACTGCATGGCTACATAGTACACAACAATAAATGTGCAGAAATTATTTCAACTTCATGGAAAAAATATTCTACATACTTCAAGTTATTATGTATCATTTTTAATTTTTTTTTTAACATGGGATGTAATCAATCTATCAATACTGAATTTCCATTTGGTATATACTGTACTAAACATGTTCCATAAGTCTGTGAGGAAAATATCAACTTTAGATTTAAATCATGTTAAATAAGAGAAATTTCAGTTCATATTTTCATCAACTGTACTTCCCTTTCTTTGTCTTTGAGCAAAAACTAGAAGTAGATTTCATGCTGGATTTTCTTCATTTTGAGCCTGGTACTTGAAGGTACTCAATTATTTTTCTCTTCCACTGGGAAGCCAGATGTACCAATATCTTTAAGAGGACTAAGCCTCATTATTTTTCATGTTTTACCTAAACTTTATCAAACTTTGAACAAGGGAAGAAGAATATGATTTGGAAGTGAGGGCTTAGTTCTTTGACAGAGATTGCATCCCCATCTCCACCGGATTTAATCTTGAGCCTTGAAACCTGACAAAAAGATGGTACCAAATCATGTAAATTGCCATAGTGTGTATTATACGACTGCCTACTCATTGGATAATAAATCTAGGAGAATTCTCTCTCACATTTAAATGCAATCTAAGTAAATATATCCATACACAACTCCTATCTAGACAAATAGAAGTAGCTACTTGCACATAATCCAGGTGAGCCTTGGAAAGTACTTCAAGACAATGCAGAAGACCTATGGAGGTAAATTTGCTTACATATACATAAGCAATACATGCATACACACTTACAAATATAGCCCAGACAACACTAACCTAGCTAAACAATTGGCCCCTCCAAGCCTGATCTGTTCAGTAGCTTAACCTAAAGGAGCCAGCTCCCAGTTTTCTCATTTCTTGAAGGAACTGTGCAGGTTCTGCATGACCCCTGTTTTTCCAATCTTGGATATGAATTTTGCTAGCTTTGAAAATGTTTTAGGACTTACACAGAAATTTGTAAAATGTCAGCTTGAAAATTTTAATTGACTTATTAGCAATATCTCTTCTTTGAATGACCTTTTAGTCCTCCTTATAACATATCACCCACTTTTACTACCCTCTGGCTGACAGTTTTTAATATATTCCTTCCTAGTGGATGATATCATCTGTCCTTGGATGGAATTAACTAAAGCACTACACATTTAAAAGCTGACGTTAATCCATATCCACAGATTTTTAACAGCTGCTGGGATAAATATTGTGTTTCCATGCATTAGGTTTTATATAACAATGACTAGTATAAATTGAGATTAAATATACACTGGCAACATCAAAGCCAAGGAGAAAAAACACTCAGCTGATAAATGCAGTGTTTTAGTGGCTGCATATATCAATGACTAAAAATACTTACTATAATTAGCAAGAATAATTTAGTTATAGCGTAAACATAAAGTATATTTTGTTACTATGGCATTGTTATATCTCTTGATAATCACATTTATAAAAAACTTCAGTGAAGAGAGTGCTGGTTCAAGACTCAGGTAATAGAATCATAGAATCGTTAGGGTTGGAAAGGACCTTAAGATCATCTAGTTCCAACCCCCCTGCCATGGGCAGGGACATCTCACACTAAACCATGCCACTCAAGGCCTCATCCAACCTGGCCTTGAACACAGCCAAGGATGGAGCATTCACAACTTCCCTGGGCAACTATTCCAGTGCCTCACAACCCTTACAGTAAAGAACTTCTTCCTTATATCCAATCTAAACTTCCCCTGTTTAAGTTTTAACTCATTACCCCTTGTCCTGTCACTGCAGTCCCCAATGAACAGTCCCTTCCCAGCATCCCTATAGCCCCCCTTCAGATACTGGAAGGCTGCTATGAGGTCATATAGCAAATAACATAAATTTCTTTTGCAAATTATGTATTTAAGTTTGCACTCAAAAATGGAGAGTAGACAGAGGGCCCTAGACAGAGTAGGGATAAACACTCCAAGTGGTGCATAGGGAGATAGCACCACAATTTAATTGGTAACTGAACAGAACTCCCTATGAACCACTGTGCAAATTTATCATTTGTGAAAGTGAAAAACATACAATTCAATAGAAGACCTTCCTCTCTTTTCCCTTTGTCTACCAAAAGAAAATATACATCAGTAAATAAATGAGAAACATCTGAAATGAATTCAAACATGTCTATAACTGTATTCTTGAAAGTGAACAATTTGTTTCATTTCACAGAGCCTAATATCCTCCAGAATTGTTAATTAATAGTCTACAGAAAATAATAATAAGCTGGGATCTGTTAGATCTGTGCAAATACTTAGGAAAATATCAATATTATACTAATCTGCCTCAATACATGTACAAAGCACTTGATAGAAGTTGTCAGTGCAGGGGCTGTTTCAGTTCTAAATTAGATATCCCAGTCTAACAATGGGAATCAGAGAATCAAAACATTTTCTAACATAGCAGGGAGTGCTTAGCTAAGATTATGGGTGTACTAGCCTCTCAGAGCTATTCCTGTTAACACAGACATGAGTGCAGAAAATGTCTGAAAGAGGGTAATGTGGTCTTGTGTTTGATAAGATGATTACTAAATATGTAAGTTTTCTGAACTTTATGCCAAGTTCTGTTAAGGAGTAAGTATCTGTCTGGTTTTTATCATTTTACAGTTAATAAAGAGCTTTGTATGTGCTAACATCTTTGAAAACCAGGTTGGGAACTTAAGGCCAGATTTAACATAGACTCATAAAATGGTTAGGGTTGGAAAGGACCTTAAGATCATCTAGTTCTAACTCCCCTGACATGATCAGGGATACCTCACACTAGAGCATGTCACCCAAGGCTCTGTCTAACTTGGCCTTGAACACAGTCAGGGATGGAGCATTTTCCACTTCTTTGGGCAACCTGTTCCAGTGCCTCACCATCCTCACAGTAAAAAACTTCTTCAGCTACAGTCCCTGATGAAGGGTCCCTCTCTGGCAATCTTGCAGGACTTCTTGTTGTGGATAGGGGAGAAAGATTTTGAAGAATAAGGAAACTATAATATCTATAACAGAACAAAAGTTTGGGAACATTCATCCTTGCAGTGTGCAATAATTATTTTATTCATAATGTTTAGGACTTTTTGGTTTTGTGTTTTGTATTATTATTATTTCCCATCCTGTTTTTATTCTCTGTATACACAGGTTTCTTAGATACTCTTTTTTTAAAGAAGTTCTGGGGTTTTACGGTTTGGCTTTGTTTTCTACCTGAGTCTTAACCCTCCACCCTTCAGCAAGAGCATCCCATTGCTCTTTGTAGCATCTGCTTTCAGACATAGATTTCTTTCATCCTGTCAGTTCCAGAATCTTCTAACTCTGAAAAGTTTAGAAAGAATAAAACTTAACTCACACAAGCGTTTTAAGTAAATGTGCAAAAAGGTTCTTACTATTCTTTTCATCCCTAATTGCTTACTACAAGGTCACAAAGTAACACAGTAACATAAAATTGAAAGAAATGGATTGATATCCCAATTAATTTACAGCTCCTAATTTACAGTTCAGTGAACTTGATTGAAAATACTGTAGTCTGTAACAACTGAATGAACTTCCTTTGCTATGCTAAATATTTTGAAAGCAATTTTACACATCTATAGTATTTAATATGGTTATAACATGGTAGGTCCACATTTAGCAGATAAAAAAATGCAAACCATCAACTGCCACAGTTCTATTAATTTAATTCTGAGGTTTCCATTTATATGTATTTCATGTAACATTTGTGCACCCAAGAGAGAATGTTCCTAAGTCACAGCTGTAGGATAGTCAGTCACAATGTCATTTTGTATGGATACAAATATTGAAGAGGCACACAATTACACCATTTAGCATCTGATTCAAAAACAACAGGTCAAGCCTGAATTGAGTGCTGATGTTGAGATCCATTCACCTTTAACCTCTTAACCCATTCAACATATTATATGGGAATAAGACTAACCCATACCCATACCTTCTTAGAAACAGAACAGCATTTTGTATATTCTAGCATGTTATAAAAAATTTAGGTTACATATTTGGACTGACACCTACCAATCTTATCATTAACCTGAGATATACTTGTTTATTAAACTGGGAATAAAAGCTTAAATCTCAGAGACATTCCTGCCACAGCACACTATCCAACACAAGATTTATTAGCTCTCTAGAAAGATTCCAGGACTTGATTGCTAACTGGAAATACCAGCTCTAAACTGATACACACTTCTCAGTATCAAGCAACCTGTGCTTTCAGGCTGGACATTTCAGAGGCTTCCTTTTGGAGATCAAGAGTCTAGAGCAAGCCAATACCATACAGTGTATTTCCATACATTCTGAAGCTGATGCAAAGCAGGAAATCCCAAGAAGAACTCAAATTCAGAAGGACAGCTTGCCTTAGTTCTGCACAAATGTACAATACAGCCAAATAAACCTTCACAGCCCCTGACATAAGTGCTATCAAAGTCTGCCAGAAAAAGCTGCTCCCACTCTGAAAAAGTACTGTAGGCATCTCTGCTCTTGCAATGGCTAAGCCTACCCTTGTGGGAGAATGGATAGGTGCTGCCTAGGCAAATAGGTCATTAAGCAGTTGAAAAATGTTATGAAGCACTTAACTCTACCTCTTGCGGTGGTACTATTAATGGTAAGAAATCAGGATTTGGACCACAATCAGTGCTCAGCCGGAGGTTGCAGGGTGGAAAGAGTAGGGAGAAAGGGAGGGAGAACAAGACACCATATTAGCAACTTGGTACCAGCTACAATAAATCAGACTTGTTAGTTTCATTTAACACATTTTAGTTTTAAAATAAAAACTAAAAGAGAGTAGAATGGGCAAGAAATTATTTTTCTTCACAGATGTTAAACTCACATAGATTTGAAGTAGAGATTAAATAAACTGTAAATGAATAAATTATTCCTAGAGAATTATTTGCTTTTCAGGGAAAGAATAGGATACAGATTAGAAAATTTAAGATACTTAGATTTTTTCATTTTGCTACATAACTTTTCACTCAAAATCTCCACTTGTAGTAGAAATCCCCGTGTTAGATATCCCCAGTTTATTATGCGTACATACATTTCTACATATGGAGCATCTCCTCCCTCCTTTTTAGCTGAAAGCCGAGGAACTTGCATGTTTGGGTAGGACAGAACAGTGAAGAGGTTTATCTAATACCAAACTGTGAACACCCACCCTGAATTTATAGAGCAGAAAATCACAATGTACATATGATATTGTTCTTAGATGATTTTCCCCTTTTGAAGTGGAAATATATACGTTAATATATATTAAGGAAAGGGAAATATATGTATCTCATTTTAAAACGAAGCTTTAGGCTAAATTTAATATGCTTCTATTATCACATGAATTTCTGGTTTCACTGGAAGACTTTAAATTTTATACTACTGCCAAACCTTGGATTTTGTTTTCTGGAAGGGTTATCTGCTTTCTTACGACAAAGACTTGAAAGATATACCCCTTTAATTTTTTTTCCCACTTCACATTCACATGTGTTGAAACTCATTGCTTCTGGAAATGAAGATGCTCTGGTGTCAGCTGTAAAATCTGTATTTCACTTCCTCAGACAAGTGGATATTTATTGACAGCGTGTGAGAGAAAGAGAGGAGAGACTGCCTGTCCTGGAGCCAGTAACCTTGGTGAAGATGCAATGTCACAAACACCAAGCCATCATTCTCATAGATGTACAGCATATTATTTAAAGGGATACAAATATCGGCCACTGAATGTCACTGCAAGGACACATCTTCTGCCTCTTAACTAAACTTATCAGTGCTGTGGTTTAATATGGTTTCTTTTTCATCCTCCCCTCAAATTCATCTTACAGAGCAGCTCTTGACACTACCAGAGAGCAGTCAAGACTAAGATTTAGTGACGTTTTCTTCAAACAGATCTAGATTTATTGACATTTGTAGCCTGCTTCTTTGCTCAGTAACTGCACACAGGATTAATCTTAACCGTTTCTTAAACTCTGAACTTTTTTTTTTACATAAAGAAAAAAAAATAAGTTCAGACACACAAATTACTGCTACTTGTATATTTCCACTTTTAATTAGAGGACCAGAACTTTAATCACAAGACCTTAAACACATGGGCAAGGTTTTGCTGGAAGCTGGATAAAAAAAAGGCACAATCCCTTTTCAGAATTACTCTTTTCCAGTGGGGAGGGAAGGATTTATACCTCAGTGGTTTACACAAACGTGTGATTAACAACTATACATGAAAATACTGCAGGAGGAAAAAAGCCTCATCTTTTAATAACTACCTCAGTAGTGAAATATTGCTTGACTAATTCAGTCTTTATTTATTACTATGACCTGTACCTTATGTTAACTTCTAAATCCCCAAATTAATACACTCTCCATGCTTCTGCTTGTCTACAAAAATTGTCTCTTCGTGGCTGAATAACAGAAATCTGTTTCTATAAGGATACCTAATTATCTTGGTCTTAATATTAATAAATTATATAAGATGATTGAGTTCATGTTTTTTAAACCTAGAAGTGCACTCAGAACTCAACTGCACAATAATATAAATGCTTTAGCTTGTATACAGTATAGATCCAGCCATCTCTTAGCAACTCAGAAAACACATCTATATTTTAAAAGGATGGATAGTTGAATATACTCCTAACACTAGGTAGAAGTATGAATTTGCAGTGTTCTGTAAAAGATTAGCTATTAAATGAAAAAGAACTGCTGGATGTAAATTTAGAGTCCAAAACCACCCAAGAGGCATAACTATAATTATTGCTGAGGGAAGCTGTTTAAGAATAAAAATACAGTCCCATTAACAATCAAAATTAGTTTTCATTGCCTTTTTCTCAAGTTTTCAGTGAATAACCTTTGATGACAGCACATGATAATGATTCATTAGGAAAAAGAAACTGATTTGTATTTCAGAAGTATGCATATTAAAAAACAAGTGAGAAATCATATCAGTGAAAATCAAATGCCAGAAGATGCAGAGGGCAGTTTGGGGATGAATAATATTCCACAACAGAAGACATCAGAGCACATCCTGTACCTGTGCAATTAGTTCTACAGAAGAATGATATTAAAATGTATTAATCAAAATAATTTATGCTTAGCTCTACAAGATATAAATCCCTCCAATTTGTGCTACGTACTCAGTGTTATCTGAAGTGGTTTTGGTGGGAAAAACACCACAGAGTACAGAAGAACTGTAAAAGCATGTAAAACATGTAAAACACAGCAGATACACATCAGCTCGAAAGCTGGATGACAAAATGCAGATTTTTACAGAATTTCTATATGCCAGGAAAACACAGTTTATGGGAAAAGGCTACAGTGTATCCTTATAACAATATAAATCTCCAGAACCCTTGTGATGATATCTAATTTACGTGGCTGTCACTGGAAAATGTAGTATAGTGAATTATACACAATACTAAGCTTAATTATGAACAGTAACCTAGAAATCCTGATTAGAAATCATTTGCTCACTACACTCAGAGTCTGTAAAAACAATGATGAATTTATATAACACACTGCAATTCCAAATAAATTATTCCTATAAAATCAAAAGGAAGGTATAGATTATATAAGAAATTATTTCTTAGGATCACTGCCAAATTTTAACTACACTATCAAATACAGAGTAAAACTACTACAGTAGCAAGTCTGCTTTACATAAAAATAGCTACTTAACCTCCCCATCAATTCTTCCCATCTTCAGAAGCAGGCATTTATAAACTACAGACCAGACCTCAACAAACTATGCAGAATTGCATGCATTTCATGTTCCCACTGCCACCACCATACTGTTTCGCTCACTCAATCTACTTGAATGTAGGTTTTCAGAAGGATGTTACCACTGTCATAGGATCCCTTTCCCAGCACACTTCAGAAACTCCGAGAAGAGCAGGTAAACATTCAGTGCACTTCTAGTTTCTCATGAAGAGTACCCCAGTTGTAGATACATTTGTCAAATCTCAGGGCTTTCATTTCCCTTGCTGTAAAAAGGACACATAAGACTACTACACTGTGCCATAAAATATAATCAAGGAAGGTTTGAAGTGGTCACATAATCATTAAATGAAGGAGAGCCTATGACAAATAATCATTCCTAACATTGCATTGCCTCATCTCAAGTGGACAGCAAGTGTAAATAAAATAAGAAATTATCGCTTGCATATTTCTATATAACGGAAAATTTCAACATCAATTGTGAAGCGTTCACCATTTTCCCCAAGAGAAGTCCAGTCACTATTAACTTCCTAAGCAAAACCGTCTTTCAACTGAAGAGATCTCCTGGAACCATGCTACTTTATTTCAGAGAAAGACCTTATACTTACATGTAGAAAAAGATTAAATAAATCATGATTACAACAGTAAACATGTAAATTCTGATCAATAAGTACTTGCTGCCCCCTCCCCCCAACACTAACAGCTGCAATAAAGCCTTAAATGTAAAGCTGAGCACAACCAGCCATAAAAGTATGTAAAATAAATGAGGATAACATAATGAGGGAATCCAACATTCATCTCATAAATATAACATAACGATCACAACTAAAATGTCAGAGAATCTAATAAATCAATATGGTAGGACAGGGCTATCTTTACGCTTAGCATACATAAATATATATTTACATGCAAGCTTTTTTATTTTTCAGGCTTTTTAAACCAGGGATCAAACAAGAAAAATTATAAGAAACTTAACTCCTTATTTACCTCATCATTCAGTGTTTCATAGTAGTATTTTTATTTTGGTTTTCTACCCAACTCTAGAGACCATACAAGTTTTTCCCCATAAAACAACAAAACAAATTACATTATTAATTAGCGTATAAAGTCAATTAAAGTATGCATTCAGCCCTATGAATGGACAATTTGGAGATCCTGTGTGAAAGAACATCCCCAAGAGCAGGTGGAGAATTTTTAGAAATGGCAGATGTTTTGAACAACAATTAATGACAGCACATATTTTCTTAATATCATCTGAGAATTGATACTAAGTATTTAACTACAGGTTACACAAGCAGATTTCCTGTGCTACAATTCTAAATTGATTTTAGCTGCTATTTTGAAAACATCAAGAGTATGTATGCACAACAGCTACAATAACAAACAGAACATAGTGCAGAAGCAACAAATGCCAGTTTTATTCCAAGCTCTGTTCCTGATTAAATTTGTTACAAGTTTTGAGATCCTTAAAGCTTTTTAGCAGATAAAGCACATAAACCACAAACAGCCCACAACAATACAAGATATTACAGCACATACTAATCACAACCTGTTCTAAGTGTCAGACCTGGATTTTTCCTTAGTCTTTTGCATATCTTTACCATGTAGTTCCACCACCTAACACCCATGGCGCCACCGCAGACCCAAGTTTTAGTAATTCCATTAAAACGCACAAGATGGCATTACAACAGCTGATACAGGAAGAATGCAGGTCAACATCTTTCCCTTGGTTTGCCTACACCACTGAGAATAATCAGCATGGGGGCCAGTCCTAAAATAGTCATTTCTGTTGATCATCAAGATTATGCACTATTTATAGAGATACAACACCGTTTTTATTAGAATGGCTGTGCAATCAAATACACACCATGCTACTGTAACCAATGGCTGTTTTCTAACTCTAATCCACAAGGTATTCAAACACATCTCTGAAACAAATTATATCCTAGGCAATAAACAAAAGTTTCTATACACTTAAAGAAGACATCTCAAAAAGTTGAGCCAGGAAATTCACGCTTCCATTTTGTTGCACTTTTAAAAGTCACTAAGTAGATATTTAATCTAAACTAGAGATTAATTATTATGGCAAGAATTAAACAAACAACTGGAGTCAAACAACTGAATGCCCTTTGCATTACGCCTTGAGGGACCTTCTGCTATAGCATGAGTTCTTCAAATACTCTGTGGTTCAGCATCACTTACTATTGCAATATAAAGAGGATTAGCACTGTTAGCCATTTGTGTCTCAGACTAGTTAATAATACTGTTATCAGATACTCCCACAATGTCCAAACCTGGTTTTTCAATACAACTATTAAAAACTTCCAGTAGATTCCACTTTACCTGTCAATGTATCATTAGGAAGTCAGCGAAACCTTAATCCCATAGTCAGGAATTACTTAAGTATTTACTTTATCTTACTCCTATGGTGAGAAAAAAAAAATATTTTCCCTTCTCAGCCACAATTAACTGTCGTTGACCTGAAGAGTTGTTTAGGTCTTGCCACTTTAAATTGCCTTTCTCTCACAGAGACCAAAATGGAACTATGTAAATACTTATCAAATTTACCTTGCAACAAACACCACTATGCAGGTTAAGTAACTGCTCTTGAAGTTAGTAACAGAACCAAATTAATCACCTTGTATCAAAGCATAAGAAACAAATTTCCTGAGGATCATCTCTTTCCTAAAGAGAAATGATGGAAGCAAGTCGGAGACTGTTCAGTAGCACCCTCTACCAAAGAAGATACAGGACGTAAGTGGACCAAAGCAATTAAAAAAAAGTACCTTCTACAGCAGCACGGGATTCTAATGCTTTTCCATGAGAGAAACAACTTTGCTACTTTTGATTGTTAACTTATATACAGGTCTGTAAAACATGAACACAATTTCATCTAAAGTACATCTAACTAAAGGGAAATACTCTTCATACCAGGCCACTGTACTCAAAAATAATGACATTGACGATCAAAAATAAGAAATGCTGACACCAGACCACTTTGGAGATGTGAAAGTGGCATCTATAATGAAGCCTTGAGGCTGACATTTTCAGTCAGTTAGTGGAGTGCTCCCCGCACTCCTCTATTGCTAATTAATACTGACATACGAATCAAATACCTTTGTTCAAGAAAATGTAATGCAACTAAAGTTTACTTTTAAAATAACTAACTCAATTACAACAGTAATTGCTCATGTACAGTTTGCATTTTCTCCTCAAAGAGCTTTTTTCTGCTCTAACAGCCCTTAGTCATCACTAGATTATAAATAATCATCATAGAAACATATTGGATGGTAAAGCTGAAGGCACAAATATCAAAGATAGCCTTGCCCACCACCAAAGTTTGCAGACAAATTCATAAATTATCTGAATTTCAACTAATACATATACTAAAAGCATTCATTTTCATTTAGCAATGTCATGTACTTAAGCAAATATTGCATACAATAACCACTCAAAACCACCAGTTCATGTAAGTAGAAAAAAGTTTTTACTATAGCTGTTAATAACTTCACTCTTCCATGCTTCACTCAATTTATTTTGTATTGTCTGAGAACAGTGAAAACTGTTTCTAATTTCCATGAGAGGAAAATGAAGTCCTTTGAAAAATTTGATGGCTTCATGCAGACTGTTCTCCTTCACATTTTTAACTCAAAGACAAGTATTTAGTCTCTGTAGAGCCTCCACCGTTCACATGGCTCAAAACTTCTGGGGAGAGAATATTACTTTTTTGAAGCAGTAGTTTAACAGTACTGCTGTTTCCAGCAATTGTATCTAAATGCTTTAATCTCTTGCATTTCTGGGGGGTGGAGATGCTGTAAATGGCATACTTAAGGACACAGTGGAAATGCAGAGCTTTACAGTTGATCCAGAATATTGAAGGTATGTCTCAACGTACAAGTTAAAAGGCACCAGACATTAAAGTACTGCCATATGACAAACCAACCTTTACATGTATTTGGATTTTAAACTGAATAAACATTTGCAAACTGCTAAAGCAGTCCTGTCTATTAACCAACCCTGTCCAGTCTACAGTAACTCTAGTCTCATTTGGACAGGTTCAAAATTCAACAAATTCCTGGAATGAGGAATATTTTAGCATTTTTAAGTTGCATTGATTAATCAGATGTGTTTATTAACACTGCCTATGAAATGAGAATGTGCAAATATAACACAAGAAAGTCTACTTTTCAGAAGTGCAAACTCCAGTTTCATTGCCTTGCATCTTGATGCTCTTTCAATGCACACGAACAGTGAAAAACCATACAAGAACCTATGAAGTTACAAGATGTGTTTATAAGTGGAAGATCCACCACACTGAACTGCAAATGAAAATTACCATTTATACTGACATTGTTTTTTAAAAGGAAAAAAAACATGTATGTATAAATAAAACAAGTATGTATAAACAAATAAAGTCAGAAGAGAGGGGTGTAGAATACTGTAGTTTAAATGATTTTTACATGCCAAAACATTTGTGGCAAACTAGGAGACCGTTCAACTCTTGTTTCCCATCCAATTTTTCCATAGATAATACGTATATCTAAGCAGAGCTATATAAGCATAAGGAATCATAGCATATGCTTTATAATGCCTTAGCAAAAAATAAAGTCACATCTTTCGTGCAAAGAGCTAGAAATCCCACAGAATATATATTTATATGTCCTGCTCTCTGCACAATAGTTCTTTAGTTCACAGATCATATATTGACATAAAATCATACAAGCCTTGAGGTAAATCACCTAGTTCTAACCCCCCTGCCATGGGCAGGGACACCTTCCACTAGACCAGGTTGTTCGAAGCCCCATCCAGCCTGACCTTGAACACTACCAGGGATGGGGCAGCCGCAGCTCATCCGGGCAACCTGTTCAAGTGCCTCACCACTCTCACAGTAAGGAATTTCTTCCTTATATCCAACTTAAATCTCCCCTGTTTAAGTTTGAACCCATTAACCTTTGTCCTATCAGTACAGTCCACACACACTTTTCTCCCTGTTTTTTCTCTGTTGCATACAATTATTTGGCTTCGGTGGGCTTTTTTAAACCTCTTCCCTTTTGCTTTTCTTGCCTACTCCTTACAATGTGTTTTTCCTTTCAACATCTATAATTAATTTAGATCAGAGAAGACATGAAAAACTAGAACTATAAACTAACATCCTAGACAGCAATGCCATTGTTCTACATTTTCCAAGGAAAGGCCTGTGACCATTCTTCTTCTCTCTGATTCCAAGCAAGTCTACTTGTATTTCATTAAATGACTGGTGGTATGAAAGAAGACACATTTTGCACACCATCAGATGATACAAGCAAGGAAGTTCCAGAACAACAAAGAAAATTAAGATATTGTGCAGGCAGTTCAATTCAATTACTTCAGAGAAAGCGTGGTCTGTAAAAACCAAACCAAAACAAAAAAACAACAACCAAATATATATTTCTTCATATATAAATATACACACATGTAAAAATGTATACACAGATATAAACTACTACATAAACACACATACATTTTCTGCAAGAATCATTTACCTGCCATTCCAAATTCTTGTCGTATGTTACTTATACAAATACACAGTGCAATTTTGAACTAGTCTGCATACCTATTTTTCCTTGCTCCAGACCTTTTTATTAAAAAATTTCTTACTGCCATGTAATTATATCTAGCTAATAAATGAGAATCACCTCGAGCCCAAATTCACTGGAAGAACCCTGTCACAAACCAAGAACAGTAGGCTCAGTTTCAGACTGACCAATGCATAAAGCACAGCTATTATCCTGACCAAATAATTTTCTTACAGCAGTATGTACTGTTTTCATTTAATCTACACTTTTGGGTGCACTTTCTGCTTTTTAGCAGTCATACTACAAAAGGTGGGTTACTTAAGAAACAATTAGGTGCGTATACAAAACAATTTGCAGGCAGTCTTACTCTTTCAGCTTCCTAAGTGAAGTGCCTTTCAAGGCTGATTTATAACACTGTCGTCTTCAGGAGGCAAAATAATTAATAGGAGCAAGGACTTCTAATTTCAGTGACTTCCAGAGAAAGTGGATTTCATTTGATTTATGATGGCCGGTGACTTTGCATTTTATCAGTTCATTCACTCATTATTTATGCTGATGACCAATTTCAATGGGTCGCTATCATCTAACTCACTACTAATCAAAGAGAATTAGGGTTCACTGCATTATTTAGAAGCCACTAATTTATCTTCAGAACAAGTATCAAGAATAGTTTGGGGCCTTCTACACTAAAAAGAAGCGCAGCTGGCAAAGTCATAGCATTTGCCTGATGTTACAAATGAATGTCGTAGGGGCTACTTGCAAGAACTACTACTTTTTACAGAAGCTTTAAAATGGGCACACTGTACAACAGAAAATAAATATGAAACATTGAAACAATAAAATGAAAGACTTTCTGTCTGACCTCCTATGTCAAAATATTTAAAATATGTGTTTTCCATTCCCTCTGCAAGCAATTCAAAGACGCTTTATTTAAAAAATTCTCTCTCTTTCTGATAACTAAATGGAAAATCTTTGCACCAAAACAATCCTAGTTGCCACATTTCTCATTTTAAAACCATTTGAATGTATTCTAGACACAAGAAAATAGATCAGTCTGAAACTTAAACATACAAAAATGGAGTTCTATCAGCAAGTAATAATACCAAATCATATTCAATCATTAAAAAAAAAAAAAAAGAAAAAAGAAAGTCCTCCCATAAAGAAGAAAAAAAAAGAAAATTGGTTGCCTGTTTTGCTCTTGGTGAACAGAGCACAAACCCCTCATTTTTAATATTTTTACACCTTTGCACTTTGACACGCATTTATCCTCCAATTTCCTGGGGGCTTTCTATGCAGCCCACCTTGTGCAAATCACTTTAAACTGGATTTTGATCTTCTGGCATAGGTGCATGACCTTTACAAAACTCAGGTGAAGCGCACAGCCAGTAATTTCCCAGAACGGCACCGCCATAAACCAAGTAATAGTTTTGGGCATCCTCCTGGCACAGCAATAGTCTCTGCTCTGTTTTACCAAATGTCAAATGCTAACTGGGGGGGGGGTGTGTGTGTGTGTGGGGTGTGTAGAATTAAGCCATTAAATCTAGAGAGATACAGAAAACATTAATTCTTTGGGGCCTACACATACACACTCATGGCAGTCTTCCTGAAAATATCATCCATTTCTCCTCAAACAAACCTGAAGTTAAAATGTGCAAAATCAAAGATTTTAAATCATCTTCATACTCCCAATACCCCCACAGCGAGAAAAATTGCCACCTCAAGCCAAAGGAGCGGACCAACTTGAGTGTTCTTCACTGCTATTACTCTCTCCCGATGTGCAGGAGTGGTGTCAAAAACTCGGAAAATGATAAGCCTTCAGAAAAAGATTTTTCCCTCTCTGCGTGTTAAGGGACATGAAACAGACCCGAGCTGCTGCTGCTGCCTTCTTGCCTACGGCCCTGCTGGTCATGAGGTACCTCAGTGAGCCTTGCCTGGCCTTGCCCCTGCCCACAGCCACTCTTCCACTGACAGGAAGCCTGATGAGGGACAGCCAGCACTATTAATGAACCCACTGCCTTGCCCTGCCCCATATTCCCCAGTGAAACTGCCCACATGGGGTTGGTGGTGGCAGCTGAAAAGAAACCCACCAAAGTGCCCCTGCAGGCACAGCTCCTCATGCTGCTGCTCTATTTACCTGAGGTACGCATGGGTTCAACTGAGGCTTTGGCAGGGTCTTCCAAAAAGAAAGTAGTGCTTAATGTGGCAAACAAGCCACCACCCTCGCTCCAAAAGAATTAACACTGTAGCAATGTGATATTTCAAAATATGTCATTTACAGGCACTTAAAAGACTTTCCCCTCCTTAAAGACTGCCATTTACAGAAACTATTTAGCAATAATTTCTCTAAAATTTTAAATTATTTTTTAAAAACTTATTTATTTTCAAACAAAGTGTTCATTTCTGGAGCATCCCAACGCTATCTAAATTGGGGGGTTTAATTCAAGCACATACATATGCCCTACTGCCTGCAAAGGGTGATTCCCATATACGTTTGCCCATAGAAAGGTCAATCCACTGGAACATTGAAATTAGAAAAGTAAAAGCTGAATAACTGTACTACTGCATGACGCCAAGGCAAGAATCTAGAAGGAAAGGATTAGGAAAATTATTATACAAGGGTACAAGTTTTATTGGATGAAACCAGCATTTTTGTTGCCAAACAATAATTATAAACTGAAATGACTAAGTAGCCATTTAGATTAGTGTTCATCAGTTTTGTTCACATAAACACAACATACTCATCATACTAATGATCTGAAATAAAACCCATGACTTGGCATAGTTTTCTGCACCATAACACAATTTACATTTCATTGCTAGTAAAATCAAGCTGAAACACAGTAAAACAGTTTGTCTTTACACTTCTTTGCTGTTAATAAGCGTTAAAAGGATTTTTCTCAAAGAATCATTTACACCCAACTCACCAAAATTCAGCCACTTTTAATTCTGTTATAAAACACAACATGTACACTAAAACCTCTTAGAACTATTCAAATTTCTGCATTTTAATCAGTGAGGATATAATACTTTTTCCTAACTTATTATGCATTTTTAGAAAAGAGGATGTACATCAATGAAATATATAAATAGGCTTTTTTTTGAATGGAAGTTAAAAAATGGAAGTCTTCAGTCTCATACAGCACACCAAATCCTTACAATACAGTATTATGAAAAACATCCTTACGTATATAGTTCTCCTTGCAAGAGACAGAGAGAAGGATTTTTTTATTCAGTTGTTTGCTTTCAACTTTTCAGCTTGCATATGAAAATTTGCAAATGTTCTACAACATATAAAACTGCTTATACACTTTCAGAAACCGATTTCTATTGCCCGCAGTAGGCCAACATTCAGACTGGATGAATAAAACCCCTTAATCTACAGCAATTAGTTAATCTAGTGGATACAAGTACTAATGTGAAAATGGCAGGACAGTAAAAGATCAGGATCTTAATAGCATTTGTATCACGTGCTTATTGCATGAAAGAAGTTTAATTAATCTGCCACAAATACTGAGCAAGTGAAGTCTCCTCAATCTCTCATTTGGACAGACAACATAAAAAGGTAATTTATAATTTATGAAAACCCTGAGTGAAACTCTCAAGCAAACCTATTTAAAACATGAACCTAAGAAAAAATCTAAAAAAAAACCCCAAAAAACAAAACAACAAAAAAACCCCAACCAACTAAAATTAAAAAAAAAAAAAACCCAACCAAAACCAAACCCACTAGTTTTCCAGTAAACTAAATTCCTTAGTGCACAAAGAACAACAGTGCAAGAAAAAGGTGTGGAAAAAGGTGGGGAAAATAGTGGACATATTCATGTAGGTATCGTAAGACTAAGAACTGAATTACATATCATTAAAAACACTACTGTATAGGGAAAATGCTCCAAAGATTAGTTTACTTCAACTGTGGCAGCAAAATATGTGAGCATTTGCAAGGCTCTTAGTCCAAGGAAAAAGGTATTTCTTATCCTCGAATTGCCATATATAATTTCCCTGTGTCTTACTGAAGTAAAAGATCCACACAAACTATAATGGGGTTCATCTCACCAAAGCAACAAGTTTTATACTAGATAACAAATTTGCCATGTATTCTGGAAAGGGATATGCTTCAAGACTGAAATCCACCTCTCACCTTTGCTGTTGCACACTAGTATGATCTACAGACTCTGCAGAGTTACGTATACGTACCTGTAGTCATTGTTTGCAATCAACTACAAAACTCCCAATTTAATAACAATAGTAATAAAAAAAAGGCAGTTAGAAGAGTTGTAAAGAAGGGGGTGCAATCGAGGAGGAATGTGTCCACAAAAGAAACAAAAAAGGTGCTTTACAAAAGAAGTCTCCTTTTTAACCCAATCTGGCACATTCTTAGAATAAATTTTAAAACTACTGCCTGATTAAGATTCTTTTTAAAAACATTTTTTATTAATTATACATTTTTCAATGCTATGAATTAGCATGGAAAATTCACTTTTTCTTTCTAAATAGCTAGAGACATTTTGCATTCCCAACAACTGAACAAATAGATTTTTAGATTCCAATATGCCCTCTTCAAGCAAGCAGCTGTAAAACTTCCATTGTTCATAAAATCCTGAATATGTACATCCCCAAGACTCCCCCCTTCCATTCAATATATATGAAAATGCAATTTACTGTATGTCAAATGAAAAATGCAGTTTTCAAATGCATGACAACAGGTGCTAGTTAAATGATCAGACACTATTTGTTACCTAGTCTCTTACTCTCATTTGCAGCATGATAAATTGCATTTCAGCAGAGTACTGCGATCTAAGGGGTCTTGACATGCTTTTATTGATTTGCATAGGTTATATGCATGTATTCCTGTTTGTAGGCAAATAGTGCCACAAGTAAATTCAAGCCACCGTGCCTCTGTTTCAAGAAAATTGCAGTCATCACAGGGGAGCCAAGATGGAGTGAGGTTGGGTAAAAGAGACACATGCAGCCCATTGGAATCTTAGAACCTCTATTAAGATTTATAGGCTGCAGGATTCTTCTGGGCTTCAACATTATTCTTAGTAAACCCTTTCTGTCTTCAGTTGTTTATAAAAACTGGCAGCTTTAGCAAAGACAGAAGCTTATGTTGTAGGTAGCACAATTTAACATAATAGTGATAACCTGTCCTCCACATATCCTGATACTGATTTTGAAAGAGAAACAGTGCATATCCTTGATTCCCTTTACTATAATTTGAAAGATTTTCTTATTACAAAATAGTAAGCTTCTCACCTGCATTTACATAACAGCTTGTGACCCCCACTAGTTAAGGTTAGTTAATGTATCTGTTCTCTTTTACCTCTTCTAAAGTCAGCCACTATCATTACTCTCCTCATAAAAAGAAGAAAAGAACCCTGCATAGAAACTTTCCTATCCCCCCAAGATAAAAATAACAGCTGTAGAATTAGGAATTAAAACTTCCATGCTAGCAGCTTCTTCAGGCTTGGAAAGATATGATCTGCCATCACCACGTTTGCATATAATTTCCCTAGTTTAGTATCGGCACATGCACACATGCCAGCACTCACCCAATTAACTAATGGGAAAGCTGCTGGAACATACAAAATACCTCCATGCATGAAGATTATCTCTATGCATGCACACGCATCATTTTGTTTCACAAATGTTAGAGCTGGCATGCAATGTTCAGACTGGTGTCAGCCTATACACTGATCCAATCATTGCCTTGTAAATTTGCACATTACTGATAAAGGTTCAGGTTACTGGGGGAACTGTTAATCTATCAGGAAAAGGATTTAGACTTGACAGGCATACTTACACCTCAGAGTATTGAAAGAGCTCTTATTTGTATGTTATTTCAGTACTTAAAATTTATTGAATAACTGTTTCAGTGTGGTAGTTTGGCATTAACATTGATGGAATTCAAGAATTGTATTCTCCTCTCTATTACAAACCCTAAAGCCAATCAAAATTAACCTAATTCTAAATTTCAGCTCTAAAAGAGGTGTAGACAACAAATATTATGGAAAACCTTATGGGGATAAAATTAGGGCAGTACAAAATGCAGCATCAAAGAAACCATCCTAATTTGACAAAGACACTTCCATTGAATGTGTTACTAACTAAAACTACTGTGTGTGGGCCTCAACTAACATCTGAAATAATTGCCCACATAATCTATTTTATTTTCCTACAAGTTTCTCAGTTTATGAAGATTCTATTGCACATGTTTCAACAAAGAACAAACTACAGACTGTTTACAGAGAGTATAAAACTGAATGAATCAGCACATCAAGATGCATGCTGAAAGCATTTTTGCTTACTGTCCACCCAGAACATGTTTCCACAGAGCTTACAAGATGAAAATAACGTACTGAGGCTGAGAGGCACAATGGGGCAAGAGATATACCTGATTTACACCGAAACCGGGAACTTATATTGAATATATATTTATTTAAGATTAAGTCTACTTGGAAAAGCCATCATGAATAAACAACAATGCCAAATATTCTTTTAAATAGCACACAGAAAGCTGTCTCCTTTGGAACATCTGTAACAAGCAAAAAACTATTCCATAAATTTGTAACTTCAATATTGTATGATTTTGCAGAAGTAGTATCTAGATTCTTCTGCATAGGAGGTTCACAGCATAGTCTAACTTGCAGGCTCACTACCTTCAGCTTCAGCTGCTCATTCATGACTCCACACTAACCATTCAAATCGAACTGCTTGTGGAGTTGCACAATAAGCAGTAACAGGGTAAATGAGTCAACTAAGAGGCCCTTTTTTTCCTAGATAATTTTTTACATGGGTCAGTTTCTGATCTGGTCCACCATTCAGCCCCTGATATAGTAAGAATGAAACAACTGAAATGTCCTATAGTCAATGGAAATGTAGGAACAAATGATAAGGACTACCCTAAATCCATGGGTCCAGATGGGATGCACCCACGGGTACTGAGGGAACTGGCGGAAGCCATTGCTGGACCACTCTCCATCATCTTTACCAAGTCTTGGGAAACGGGAGAGGTGCCTGAGGACTGGAGAAAAGCAAATGTCACTCCAGTCTTCAAAAAGGGCAAGAAGGAGGACCCGGGTAACTATAGACCGGTCAGCCTCACCTCCATCCCTGGGAAAGGGATGGAATATCTTATCCTTGGTGCCATCTTAAGGCATATCAAGGATAAGAGGGTTATGAGGGGCAGTCAACATGATTTTACCAAGGGGAAGTCATGCTTGACCAACCTCATAGCCTTTTATGAGGAAATAACATTGTGGATGGATGATGGCAGAGCGGTGGATGTGGTCTACCTTGACTTCAGCAAAGCATTTGACACAGTCTCCCACAGCATCCTCATAGCTAAACTGAGGAAGTGTGGTCTGAATGATCAGGTGGTGAGGTGGACTGTGAACTGGCTGAAGGAGAGAAGCCAGAGAGTTGTAGTCTATGGGGCGGAGTCTAGTTGGAGGCCTGTATCTAGTGGAGTGCCTCAAGGGTCAGTACTGGGACCAGTATCATTTAATATATTCATCAACGATTTAGATGAGGGAATTGAGTGTACTGTCAGCAAGTTTGCTGATGACACTAAGCTGGGAGGAGTGGCTGACACGCCAGAAGGCTGTGCTGCCATCCAGCAAGACCTGGACAGGCTGGAGAGTTGGGCAGGGAATAACTTGATGAAATATAACAAGAGAAAGTGTAGAGCCCTGCATCTGGGCAGGAACAACCCCAGGTTCCAGTATAGGTTGGGGAACAACCTGTTAGAGAGCAGTGTAGGGGAGAGGGACCTGGGGGTCCTAGTGGGCGGCAGGATGACCATGAGCCAGCACTGTGCCCTTGTGGCTGTCCTGGGTTCAGCAGCAGCAGTCAGTTTTTCTCCTTCTTAGTAGCTGGTGCAGTGCTGTGGTTTTGACTTTCGCCCTGGGAGTAATACTGATAAAGCCAATGTTTTCAGTTGCGGGTCAGAATGTTTACCCTGACCAAGGACTTTGTGAGTCTCATGCTCTGCCAGGGAGGAGGAGAAGCCGGGAGGAAGCAGGGACAGGACACCTGACCCAAACTAGCCAAAGAGGTATTCCATACCACAGCACGTCATGCCGGGGGATGTAACTCGGAGCTACTCGGAAGGGCATGTCCTCTTTTCTCTGTCGGGCTCTTTTTCCACCGGGCGATATCGTATTCTCTTCCCTTGTTATTTCTCTTATCATTATTATTATTGGTGGCAGCAGTAGTGGTTTGTGTTATACCTTAGTTACTGGACTGTTTTTATCTCAACCCGTGGGAGTTACATTCTTTCGATTCTCCTCCCCATCCCTCTGGGGGGGGGGAGTGTGTGTAGAAACTGCGTGGCTCTAATTTACGGCCTGGGCTTAAACCACGACAGTGGCCAAGAAGGCCAATGGCATCCTGGGGTGTATTAGAAGGGGGGTGGTCAGTAGGTCGAGAGAGGTCCTCCTTCCCCTCTACTCTGCCCTGGTGAGACCGCATCTGGAATATTGTGTCCAGTTCTGGGCCCCTCAGTTCAAGAAGGACAGGGACCTGCTGGAGAGAGTCCAGCGCAGGGCAACTAAGATGATTAAGGGAGTGGAGCATCTCCCTTATGAGGAAAGACTGAGGGAGCTGGGTCTCTATAGTTTGGAGAAGAGGAGACTGAGGGGTGACCTTATTAGTGTATAGAAATATATAAAGGGGAAGTGTCACGAGGGAGGTTCCACTTAAACTTGAGAAGAAACTTCTTCTCAGTGAGGGTGACAGAACACTGGAACAGGCTGCCCAGGGAGGTTGAGGAGTCTCCTTCTCTGGAGACATTCAAAACCTGCCTGGACACATTCCTGTGTAACCTCATCTAGGTGTTCCTGCTCTGGCAGGGGGATTGGACTAGATGATCTTTTGAGGTCCCTTCCAATCTCTAGCATACTGTGATACTGTGACTATCTAAGGTGGCACTGCTCATCTGCTTATTAATTCACATTCCCAGTCAGAACACAGAAAAATATTTCACGTAGAATAAAAAGCTTAAAAGAGCAGCTGTGAATCAGGAGAAAAACAACGAGCAAAGAAAGAAGGGAGAGCAAAAGCAAATTATGCAACACCACAATTACAGGCCACTGTCAAATCTGGTATGCATGAGAAGAATTTCAAAAGGATACCTGAAGACGTAAAACTGAGGTGGCTTGCTAGATGCTTTTGGAAAAGCACAAGAGGTAGCAGAGCAGAAAGAACATGTTCTATCTTATACATATTTATTTTATGCAAAATGTTTTAATACTTAGCACTGAATTTATATGGATATATGTTTTCAGAGAAGACCTTGTGAAAATACAGGCACAGCCATTTTTACCTTTCTGACTTTAAATTCCATTAGAATATTAACACTTAAAGGCAGGAGAATCACAGGAATGTATATACAGAGCTGGCTCCCACAAGCAGACACAGTATAAACCATTTGCAAAGTATGAGAACAAAAATACTGTCAATTTGACCAATGATATTCAAAAGTTACTTACAGCAAATTTATCAATTTGAGCTGCTGCAATTCAGGTGCTTCAAGCCATTTAGTTTGAGAGATAGCAAAAACACCTACACCTGATTGAATTCTTTGGGTCCTGAATGAATTCTTGCCTCCTGACTTTCAACCTCAAAACCCTTCTTTACTTAAGTTTCCTAAAATGCTACAGAGACTGAAAAACAATCTTGTATATTACCACTCGGTCAATAAAAAAAAAAAAAAAAGAAACAACTACCTTACAGTGTATCACTATTGCTTCTATTTAGCCTCTTGGACTCATTCGTTAGCACCAAGTTCACATTCACGCACAGCCTGCAACAGCAGGCCTATGTTCTCAACTTGCCAAAGGTTTTGCCTATTACAGCAAAATTTTAAAAATAGGTCACAATTCCAAACCCATGACATTTTACTCAGGTCATTGACAAAGGATGGTATTCAAGAACATCCACCAGCCCCGAAGCCTACAAGCATTCCTTCTCTCCAGATATAACAGATCAGTTTGTAAGCCTTTCCCAGGCAGGGGACTAAAAATATGCTAGCAGAAGTGGCCACAAGCATAGCACACTACCACAGAGAAAGTCTCTTTTTAGGAAAGCAATTAAGCACAAAAACTGGCATAGCCCAGCAATCTGACTAGGCAATAATAGTTACTGGAAATCAAATCACACAAAGGTACAACATTAACAAGTACACCAGCTGATCTCTCCTTAAAGATAAAAATTTTCAGCTTAAAAAGAATCTAAGATTTTTTTTTTTCATAACTAAGCAATTAAAAAAAACCCGCAAGGCAAAAAAAGAAATAAACACCACCACCCCCACTTCACCTCCCCCTCTCATAAAAAAACCCTGTGTGTACCTTGCAAAAGACAAAGAGTTTGCAAAATAAAAATGGGGGCAGGACGGGACAAGGAGGGGGTGGACTGGAGAAAGAGAAGTGGGTTTAGAAGTTCCATATTGAACAATTCTGACGTCTGCAGAACCAAAAAGGGATCTTGGGATTTCTGCAAAAGACTTTGCCTCTGGTACACATCAACTATTTGTATTAACTTCAGAAAAGATATGAAAGATTGTTCAGTTTCTACCTAATGAGAGGAATTTAACGTGGCTGCGATAACATTACATAATAATATTTCTATGCCACATCTTCATTAACACTTCAAAAGCCATCAAAAATTTAACAAAGAAAATTAATATTACAAAACAGAGATGAACAAATTAGAGTAAGCGGCATTATCAGGTTACTGTTTTTCTTTTGTTTTTATTTTTGTCCTTCTACTCTGTGGAGAGATAATTAGGATGCTTGATTTATTACTAATCTGCTAGTGCAAAATATATTAAAGAGGATCATTTCCATTCTGGGACATGTCTATATACGGGGAGTATGGCTTTACACAGAGAAACATAAAACTAATCACTGTATCATCTTTCATGGTTATGGCACTTCAAAATCATGTTTTTCTCCTATTTTTGCTCTCTCCTGCCCTTGTTTCAAGGTCATCTTCAGGCAACTTTCACTTAAGCTGCAGTTCTGGAAACATAGAATCATAGAATAGTTAGGGTTGGAAAGAACCTTAGGATCATCTAGTTCAAACCCCCCTGCCATGGGCAGGGACACCTCACATTAAACCATGCCACCCAAGGCCTCATCCAACCTGGCCTTGAACACCGCCAAGGATGGAGCATTCACAACCTCCCTGGCCAACCTATTCCAGTGACTCACCACCCTCACAGTAAAGAATTTCTTCCTTATATCCAATCTAAACTTCCCCTGTTTGAGTTTTAACCCGTTACACCTTGGCCTATGTCGTGGTTTAAGCCCAGGCTGTTATCACTACAGTCCCCAGTGAAGAGTCCCTCTCCAACATCCCTGTATGCTCCCTTCAGATACTGGAAGGCTGCTATGAGGTCTCCACGCAGCCTTCTCTTCTCCAGGCTGAACAGCCCCAACTTTCTCAGCCTGTCTCCATACGGGAGGTGCTCCAGTCCCTTGATCATCCTCGTGGCCCTCCTCTGGACTTGTTCCAACAGTTCCATGTCCTTTTTATGTTGAGGACACCAGAACTGCACACAATACTCCAAGTGAGGTCTCACGAGAGCAGAGTAGAGGGGCAGGATCACCTCCTTCGACCTGCTGGTC
This sequence comes from Psittacula echo, assembly GCF_963264785.1. Lineage (NCBI taxonomy): Eukaryota > Metazoa > Chordata > Aves > Psittaciformes > Psittacidae > Psittacula > Psittacula echo. Next base: position 60,034,126 of record NC_137743.1, read on the forward strand.
ATGCTCCTCTTGATGCAGCCCAGGATACGGTTGGCTTTCTGGGCTGCGAGCGCACACTGAAGGCGGCTCATGTTCATTTTTTCATCGACCAACACCCCCAAGTCCTTCTCCACAGGGCTGCTCTGAATCTCTTCTCTGCCCAACCTGTAGCTGCGCCTGGGATTGCTCTGACCCAGGTGTAGGCTTGCACTTGGCATGGTTAAACTTCATCAGGTTGGCATCAGCCCACCTCACAAGTGTGTCAAGGTCCCTCTGGATGGCATTCCTTCCCTCCAGCGTATCAACTGAACCACACAGCTTGGTGTCATCGGCAAACTTGCTGAGGGCGCACTCAATCCCACTGTCCATGTCACTGACAAAGATGTTGAACAAGATTGGTCCCAATACCAATTCCTGACAGACACCACTCATTACTGGTCTCCAGCTGGACATTAAGCCATTGACTACTACTCTTTGCGTGTGGCCATCCAGCCAGTTCTTTATCCACTGAGTGGTCCACCCATCAAATTGATGTCTCTCCAATTTAAAGACAAGGATGTCCTGTGGGACAGTGTCAAAGGCTTTGCACAAGTCCAGGTAGATGACATCAGTTGCTCTACCCCCGTCCATCAGTTCCATAGCCCCATCACAGAAGGCCACCAAATTGGTCAGGCAGGATTTCCCCTTAATGAAGCCATGCTGGCTGTCACCAACCACCTCCTTGTTTTTCATGTGCCTTAGCATGTCTTCCAGGAGAATCTGCTCCAAGATTTCACCAGACACAGAGGTGAGATTGACTGGTCTGTAGTTCCCTGGGTCATCCATTTTTCCCTTCTTGAAAATGGGGGTTATAGTTCCCTTTTTCCAGTCGTTGGGAACTTCACCTGACTGCCATGATTTTTCAAATATGATGGACAGTGGCTTAGCAACTTCATTTGCCAGCTCCTCCAGGATCTGCGGATGGATTTCATCAGGTCCCATGGACTTGTGTATGTTCAGGTTCTTAAGATGGTCTCGAACCAGATCCTCTCCTACAGTGGGCCTAGGGTCTTCATTCTCACAGTCCCTGCGTCTGCATTTCCAGACTTGGGTGGTGTGGTCAGAGCATTTGCCAGTGAAGACCGAGGCAAAGAAGTCATTGAGAACCTCAGCCTTCTCCAAATCCCTGGTAGCCAGTTCTCCCGCTATCTTCCGAAGGGCGCCTACGTTGTTCCTAGTCTGTCTTTTATTTGCTACGTACCTATAGAATCCCTTCCTGTTGTCCTTTACATCCCTAGCCAAGTTTAATTCTAACTGGGCCTTAGCTTTCCTGACCTGGTCCCTAGCTTCCTGGACAACATCCCTGTATTCTTCCCAGGCGACCTGTCCTTGCTTCCACCTTTTATAAGCCTCTTTTTTCCTTCGAAGTTTCCTGAGCAGCTCCTTATTCATCCAAGGAGGTCTCCTGGTCCTCCTGCTGCACTTCCTTCTAGTTGGGATGCAACACTCCTGAGCTTGGAGCAGGTGATCCTTGAATATCAATCAACAGTCTTGGGGCCCCCTGCCCTCCAGGGCTGTATCCCATAGAACCTTACTAAGCAGGCTCCTGAAGAGGCCAAAGTCTGCTCTCTTGACGTCCAGGCCAATGAGCTTGCTGCACGCTCTTCTCACTGTCCTGAGGATCTTGAATTTGACCATCTCATGATCACTGCAACCAAGGCTGCCCTGGAGCGTCACATTTCCAACGAGCCTTTCCCTGTTGGTGAGCACAAGGTCAAGCACGGCACCTCTCCTTGTCGGCTCCTCTATTACTTGCAGAAGGAAGTTGTCATCCACACAATCGAGGAACCTCCTGGATTGCTTGTGCCGGGCCGTACCATTGCTCCAACAGATATCAGGGTGGTTGAATTCCCCCATGAGAACAAGGGCCTGCAAGCATGAGGCTGTCCCTATCTGTCTGTAGAGTGAACATTGTAGAGAATGCAGAGAACATTTTTCTGTACTTGCTTCTGTCCTTCACACACATGAAGAGTTTGAACACACCTGTTGTGCAAGGCTAAGCACACAAAAGAAAATTCCCAGGAACCTAGCAGTAACTTCAGAAGTAGAGGAGATGTGTAGCTCATGCAAATACATGGGAAAACCTTTATGCACCATTTTGTTTATAATAGGACGTCTACAGCCATGAATTGCTGCACTCATTTTCACATAAATTAATAATCATTAACATCAACTAGTACATAAAAAAACCCTACCTTTGATAATTTAAGAATAAGTATTTCATAGACATAGATGACCACAACAAAGGCAGCTCTCTATCATGAAAAGAAGGTTGTTAGTCACTTGTAAAAGTAGTCTTGAAAGATACCTTAATGTAACAGTTCATCATACAGAAGGAAGTATAAAGAAGATCAAAAGAACTGGAAAAGAGTGTGGTAAAGATAAAATGCACTACTCCAAACCTTACAGACACCAGGAACTAACATCTGATGCAGAGATATATTTTGCAATTAACTTCTAAGATAAAAAAAAAAAAAAATAAGAAATTCCTGGAATGATAATAATATATAAAGGAATTTTCTTAAAGAAGCAACAAATCAGCATTAGCTTTTACACCATCAAAAAGCTTAATTCTACAGCTCAAACACATTTTCAGGGCATCCTTTGCAAATTCAAACCTTTACATTGGGAACCTTGCCAAATAAAGGCTTTCAGAGAGAAAGAAAGTAGCCATGTTAAACCATATGTGCAAGCTCATGAGGTTGACATGCTATCACCATGTGTAAACAGTGAATCTATCTGCATTTTAGTAGCCCTCTATCAAAGCCCTACTCCCTCTGGAAAAAGTGTGTTCAGCAGTATTACAGCACACACACTTTGTTTGCGCTTATTAAATAAAAAGAAAGGATCACCTTCAACCATATTAATGATGGACTGGTGGATGAAGGATGTCTGCGAAAATTCACAACATCTGTTTGCTCCACTCTCTTCTCAGCGTGCTGCACCTATTCCTCATGCTTAATGATGCTCATCCACTCTGCAAGTTTTACGAACAAATGTGTGTTTAGCCACATTCATCATTCTGAATGAGCGTTCTTGATGAAGCATCCACTGGCCTGTTTCGCTCTTTCTGCTACACTTTAACAAATGACAACTGCTCTACGTATTTTTCATTTGTTAAAAATAAAAAGCTAAGTGAAGAATAGGCCCAGCAAATTTTTCTTTTACTCTTCTGGTAACTTTACTAGGAAACGGAATACTACATGCATTTAAACGGTATACAAGTTCACATGCATAAATCTAAATGATGCATACAGATGTATGGTATTTTCAAAACACTGCACAGCAGAATACAGTGTTTCAACAGCATATCAGAAAAACACTCTATCCCATACCAATAGAAGTAGTTCAATCTTCTCATGAAAGTGATGTATTATGCCTCAGTACCATGAGCCTGATTCTGTAATGTACAGAATGACTCCACATGAGACACTTGGCACCATTTGGTACCAGGCCAGCAATACATCACAGTGGACATCTGCCCTCCATTCTCCAGCTTTCCTCCTTTGAAGTACACCAATGAAAAGCTTTCCTTTAAAGGAAAAGACATGTTACTCAGAAAACTTGCTTGCTGTAAATGCCATCCTAGGAATGAATTCAACTGCAAATAACAACATGTGTCAAAGGAATGATATTTTATCAATTAGAAAAATGGACTATAAGGAATATTAGCTAGTAATCGGAGCTAAAGAATGAAATCTAATACAAAGAGAGTGCTCAGAAAATTTTAAATATGGAACATCTTCAGAGATTATCTTTCAGAATTTAGAGTAACTCACAATTTTCCTTTGAGTTACTGCACAGAAAAATTAAAATGTTCATTCCAATACTGATTTTCCTAAAAATGTCTTTATGAGATTACTGATGCAGTACACAGTGGAACCTTTTCAGGATCATCTTCTGCTAGTGTTTTCTACATTTCCTAAAACTATATAGATTAAATGAGGGTTTTGTGAAGGCATTCTACCACTGCTTAATGGTATTTCTGTGCTTTACTGACTGAGTCTTTCTGGGCCACTTCTGTGCCTGTATTGGTTGTCTGGGTTCATCTGTATTCATTATGTCCAGGAGGCCCATGGGTGCACTGGATGAAGCATGTTACATTCAAAAATATGAATGACCTTTGTTATGAAGAATGTTTATTGCAAGACAAGCGTCTAAGATACAGGCAAGTATTTGCATTCTTGTTTTTGTATTACCCTTGTATTAACTATGTTAGGGGTAAAAGTGTATCCTGAAAAAAGATCTTACAAGATTTGCCACACGTTGCCTTGCTAGAAGTTCTACAACAATTTTCCTTGAATAACGTACTTTGTGGTAGTTCACAATAAAATAATTATGGACCAAAAGCAGGGACGGAGGAAGCTGTCACTTCTATGTATAAAAAAAGAAATCCTAAAATAATTATGTCCAGGTGTCTTGGGTTCAGTGCTTAAACCATGACACCAGGCCAAAAAATGCATGACAATTCAGTAAAAATTTATAATTGAGTGTGTAGTAGGATGCAAAATCAAACATGTAGAATTTCTCATATATTGAAACAATTTTAAAAAACTGTACTGCCTATGAATCTTTTAAAGCCAACCAACACACGTAATTACCCAAATAATTCCTTGTTAAAGCAGATAAAAATTCTCCATTAAAACCTCTCTCTTTCAATAAATGAATGCTGGCATATACTAATAAGGTTACCAAGAACAGCATTCCTCCTAATACAGATAGTCTTAAACTATATGCTAAATTATATCAATTCCTTAAGCATAGAATCTAGCTAATGTTCAGGCAATGAATGAAGTGGACTAATCATCAGAATTCAAACTTCCACTCCAAGCTGGGAGTGACAGCGTAGCATTATAGTGACAAACAACTCTACAAAAGTAAACCCCTACAATAGTGGTATGGTTGTTCAGCAGAATTCTAGTTTATCCTATTTCTGAAACTCTACACGTAAGTTAGAAGGCACCAAAACATTAAACAAATAAAAACTAGTTAAAACCTTTACAAATTATATCCTGCATTTTCAATATTTTAAAGTAAAAACCTCATCTGAAGTCACTAAGTCAGAGATATTCACTGGCAAACTTACCACAAAGCAGTATTTGTCTCTAAGTTATGTTCCATGCCAAAAATGCATTAAATTACGGAATACAGATGAAAATGCATGCAAATTCAATAAAAGTTATCATAAATCATCATGCAATGGTCTACTCTTTCACAAATTAGTACAACACAAAATGAAGATCAGGAATTCCAAAAATCAATTTTTTTGAGAAAGTTTAGTAAGAACTTCCTGTGATGTCTCAACACTGGTAAAAACAAGGTCAGAGGAAAAAACTATATAGTGAGTCAAATGAAATACATAAAACCAGATTGCTAAAATTTAATAGAAATTGCAACAAATGTCTATTCAGGCTCTGCTGCAGTATGAAAGGATTTATGAAAAAATAACCTCAAGGGGATCATTACAGAAACACAAAAACTAATTTTCTACTAGAATTGCAGAGTGTATTTGCAATAAATGTTTAAGAGTAAGGCTGCAAAATACATAAAACTTTCAAATGAATGAGATTTAATAGAACTACAATAATTTAAATGGCATCCTTTAAGTGACACTGATTAAGCTGGGGGGGACCTTCTGATAATTTAAAATTAGAGTTAAAATTGATACATGTATTTTGTACTTTTTAGATACACAGCCATCACACATTCATTCTCTTGACATACATATACATATAGATAGTTTAGACTTTCTGAATTAAATCTATAGACATAATTAATCACTTGACAGAAAAAAAGGGGGAAAAGAACAATATGGAAAGCAACAAGTACAATTCAATACCTCTATAAAAAAGAGAAACTGAAAAAAGGTGGGTGACATGGTTTAGTGCGAGGTGTCCCAGGCCACTGCAGAGGGGTTGGAATCAGATGATCTTGAGGTCCTTTCCAACCCTAACTCTTCTATGATTCTGACAATGCTCTCACCCCTGCAGAATGAATACAAGCAAGCACCAATAGTACTGAGAGTACTCATTCCTACTAAATTTAGAGAGTAGCAGTTTACTTTGCAAGCGGTCCCAACAAGTCCACAAATGTCAGTGCACCCTTTTATGACTGGTAAGGGAGGCTACAGAACTTGCAAGGCAGCTACAGTCTAAGACATATGTTAACTCAAACTGTACAATAGGTCTCAAGAAACACATCACAGTACTTTTGAGAAAATTGGAGCACAAATAACCCATAGATTACTGCAAATTACTCTGACAAAAATAAGTCCAAGCATATCTGACAGTAAAATTACACTCTCCTCTGCAACAGTATCCCTTAGGTAATCCCCCCTTTTCTCCCCATCCCAAACGTTAAATTCTCTTAGCTTTACAACAAATCAAAGCTAAAACCTGTATACTGGCAGTAAAGCACTTCTTTTCACCTTATATAAATTTTATTTCTTCTCAACAGCATCAAGTGTGGTATATTTTATGAAAATTATGAAAAGTGTCACAAACAAACAAGATGTAAATGATACAACAATTCAAAGCATCTGAAGAGCATGGTTTCTACTACCTGAAAGAACATCACAGAATTTCTTCCTGTATTGCAGGCTGAGTTCATGCTTTTCCACAGAACAACAAGGCTTGTGAGCTATGGGGGTTAATATTTTAGACCCTTACAAATACCATTATATCAGCTGAGCAAAATGCTATGTCACTCATGAAATACTAAAGATCAACACTTAGGACAAGATCTAAATTCTTCAACAAAGGTCTTAAGCCTTGCCTTTGTTTTCCTATGGACTGAATCAGAGGTTCTATACAATGACTGTCTTTTTGCTTTTTCCCCTCCTGTGTATGATCTTATCCAGCAATGAAGGCAGCTCATATTTTTATATTTATCTGCAGAATCAATCTGACACATTGTAATCGTGCACACAGAAGTCTCAGAAGTGTGAGTGGGGACAGGATGTGGTACGGGAGAAGGTGGAAGAACTGCTTGACAGAGAATATTTGTGATGACTTCAACATACACTTCAAAAAGCAGTTTATATATCCAAAAAACTTAATCCTGCTGTTTTCCACTGGGGAAAATTCTATATCCTAAAACAGATTCTTTAAATTTTTCTCCTCCTTATAGCTAGCTATAATTTTAATCCAAATGTTGTTCTTCATATTTCTGCTTTATCCTTTTAAAAAGTCTCTCCCTTGTATTTGTAACTGCACTTCCTATCTCTCTCTATGTACCCTCAAACACTCTTGATGTCTCTTTCCAAAAAATGCATCATGAACAAAGTAATACTGTGGATATATTAAAAATAAATATAAAACAAAAAAACAACAATAACAAACCACAGTTTGCCCGTATATAGTCCCCAAAATTTAGCTGTACATGACAGGTTTCATCTAATTGGATGTCCCTTATCATCATCATGTACACTTCTCCCCTTAACTGCTTTCTAGCTTTTGATTTCTATATCAAGACTAACTGCGCTGGGGAGACTGTTTAGGAGCTTCTCTCTGACGTGATAGCTGGAATTCACCAAGTGAAATTCTTCTGGTTTCTCCCAGGTTCTTTTTAGTCTTTACCAATCTCTTTGTGTCATTACCCTACCTCCCCAAGTGATCAGGATTCTTCCAGTTTTGTATCTTATAAACAGTTAGCGTGCTCCCTCCCTCCTTCCACACCAAGGCGCATGGGTAGCTTGTCAAAGGCCTTCAGACATACTGAAGAATCTGGAGCAATTCTATTTCTTTTTATAATAAATAAATAAATCTGTAAAAAAGTAATAAATGAAATCGTCTTTGGTACTGGGATTTGGCAGTGGGATAGTAAAACACTCGTAACAGGAGAATACATAGCAAATTAGTTTTGGCTGGTTTGAACAATAAAAAAGCAAACCCACAAAACACTTCATAAACTCAGACTGAGAGATCAAGTGTTTTGTCCTAGTGACAACAGGCAAACCTGTCTTTATGAGAAGGGTCTTCCATCCAGTATTCAGTGTTTTCCTCCCTAAGCCTGTGAGTTCCTCCCTGATGTGAAAAAATGTTGAAACTACAAATGGATGCTGTTAAGAAATGCATTTGTCATCTAGGAAGTGCCAAATTAAGACTGTCCTGTGCAACTTCAATGCAGTCTCCTAGTATATATTCAACATACTGCAATAACACAGTCCTCCCAAAGATTTTGATCCAGACTCCTCCATAAAATCTGTGACAATATGCATGGAACAGGACCATGTTTTCAGATGGGCTTGCCTTTCAGATTTCTTAATCACACCTGAAAAAAACACAGATGTCTGAGTGATATGTGATAATAAAACAGATGTGGCCCAAGAAATAAAATGAAGTTAACTGGAGGCCAAAACTGATCAGCAGTATATTACCTTGCTCAGTACTGTTGCCCATGAAACACCTGATAACCAACCTCAACAGTGAAAAATCACATACCACAAGGAGGCTACCTACTCCATCCAGGTTAGCGGCTAAATAATACATAGATAACAGCAAGTTTCCAAGGACAAGATAAAACAAGGGTACTAGGTTTTATTTGGGTTCGTTGAAGATAAAGGTGCTCTAAATTCTTCTCATTTTCTCGTTGATAAAACAACACCCATAAAAATAATCTCGTTATCAAACTCTAAACTTAGGCAGTATTTTTCTGTAACTCCAGACTTGCCTCGCCTAAGCACAACATTTGGTAGGACTGCCCTAACAGCCTCCAGCACATGAGAAGAGAAGACAAAAAAGATGCAGAATCATGTCAGCCTCAATCACTATCTGTTCCTATAAATATATTTCTGACAATATATATTAAAAATGGCATAAATATTTTCATTGATTGCCATGCCACTTTCTTGGATGAGAAACTTAAAAAAACCTCAAGAAGTTAATTTACTTTTGGAAATAAACAATCAAAATTTCCAATGTGATTAACTCAAGTCAATCTTAAAAAGGTATATTTAGATTCAAACCTTACAATGCTTTCAAGTTAACATAGCACTTGATAAGTAATCTGAGAAGGCCCAGCAATATTCCTCTCAAAAAATTATACTCCTCTTTTCTTCAGCAGAGACCCAAAAGCAGTAGGACAACCTAAATACTCAAAACACTTACTATACTGTGAAGTTCTTCAATAATGTTATGCTTGCTAGCATTCAGAGATACTTTGTTTTCATCTAGTTTTATTGTACAGCCCTATTTTTAAAAAGTCACCACACGAACCTAGACTGACGCATATAAATATTTCACACTGACTAATAAAAGGTTTACATTAAAAGAATAAATACTGTGTGTGCTAGAACCAGCCTCTACTTTAGACACACCTGAATTCACATCTTTTAAATAGGACATGTCAGCACTGTGTATCCTGAAGGAATCAGACAGACCACACACCTGTCATTGACTTAACTGGGCAACAGACATGACTGGTGTTCAGGACTTCAGTCAGAAATGCTATTACCTGGCAGTAAGAAAATTATACTCTAAGAATTAAGTTTAGCAGAGACGCTTTGCCACTGTTTGCCTGTCTCTTATAAAGAGGCCATTTTATTAGTTTGAAGTGATAAAGCAAGTTTCAATATATTTGAGAAAACAATTTGAATACTAAATAATAATTTATTCTGGTATGATTTTATAATTTCAATTTATTTTTTTTTTTATTTTATTAACCCAGCAGAGATAGCAAGAGATTTTCATTACTGCAAATAAATAAAGGATGGGATTATGGATTAGCAAGAATTTACAATTTTTAGTGCTACTGCTACACTATGTGAAAAGTTATATTGCACAGCTTTATTCTACGACCATTTCTAGGGCATGACACCTAAACCATCACAATGCTACATCCATCTTCTGAGTACGTATGGCACAAGTACAACACATTCTTTTGAGATGGATTTACCACAAAGGTTATATTATCAAGTTTTCTTCATAATAAAAACCTCTTCAATCATTATTTTCTCAAACTTTGCCTTTCAGTTGCACACATAGTTTAGCTAATGTATTTACTTCTTTTTTACTTTCACAAATTGTAATTAATGCATTTCATATAGCAAGTAGAGCATTATATGTCCAGCTACCCTGTGCGTCCTCCTTTTCAATTAGGGAATTTTGCTGGGAGAGAATATGAGGACTTCTGCCTTTTAGTGAGCACCTGACCAGAACTGTGGGCAGGTTTCAGTAAGTCCATAAACCCCAGAGATGCCACCAGGGAAGTACACAATTGGTGCTCTGCATGCATGCTCAGTATGTTAATTGCTTTCCAAAAGCATTATCTCACTTTCTAATGCCCTATATAGAGCAGACACACATTTATTTATTTATGAGAAATTTCAGACAAAAAGCAGAAACCCTTAATAAATACATGGCTTGGTCTACTCCTGGCTGCTTAGATGGGACAGAAGTCTGATCTGTACCTGTAATTGTTCAAGGATGTTATTTTGTAATTACAAGGTTGTTTCCTGGTTATTTTAACTTAATACATTTTGAAGAAAAGAAGATGAAACTAAAATGGCAAAGACATTGATTTTGGTTTAAGAACATTTGTAGCAAAACTAATCAAGGATATAAATACAACCATCCCAAAATTGCATTTTACTATTTTCTAGATAAGTTTTGTGCAGGAGAGCACTAGAGTAAACAAGCATCTTAAGTGTGAAGGGCTTCCCATCTCAGTCTGTAAGACACTCAAATTCTGATTAAACATCTCTTGGTAATTAACTTCAAGTCAACTCAACTATTTATTCTAGTCGAACTTCTCAGAGGAGAAGATTAACTCATCTCATTTGCTCCAGCATCATGTGGCCTTCAATCTCATAAAGAGCTAAGACAATAAAATTACAAAAACAAGAAGTCAGGAGGACACACGTTATCACTTTTTCCAAAGAGGTATTATGCGGCTGTATTAATATTTGTAAAGCACTCTGGATTCCCAGGTAAAAGCTCTTTGGGGCTCCCTGAACTAAAATAAGATACAAAAGGACATATTAAAAAAACCCCAACATAACATGAGAGCAGGGTAGAAATCAACAGAAAACATTGTGGAAGGAGTGAGATTGCTTTTGGAACTCCTTGCAGGAGGAAAAAAACAGGGAGAGTACTGGCATGAGAAGGAGAACACGAGGCACAAACAACTCTTGGTAGTAGGGGAAACAAAGGTCCAGAGAACCCCCAGAGTGCTAAAGGATCAAAAAAAAAAAAAAAAAAAAAAAAAAAAAGGAACCAAAAAGATTAAAAGGCAGAAAGATCTCTAGGCATGGAGAATAATGGTGAAAAGTGAGCAAACCGTCAGGTGTGGACAGAAATATGCAGATTTATATTACATATGCTTTTGCAGCATTTTCTGTTGCAACATAAACACAAGACAACAAAAAGCTGGAAACCTCTTCCAGTAGTGAAGAAAACAGAAGAGAGAGACTAGCAAGAATTGCTAGTTTTTAGTTCTAAACAGCAAATTATCAGTTACAGCAGAAAAAAACTCCCCACGCTCTTCTAGCTTCTTCCTATATGAGAAAAAGCCAACATTGGCCAGACAGATGACATGCACTTCAGTGTTCAGAAGACTTCCAGTCATCTTTCTTTAATTCTGGAAGAGTCCATAAGTATTTCTTTGCATGTGATTTTTAACTGCTGGGTATGATTCATACAACATAAGAACATGAAGCCTTCAGAGCTAACATTAAGATCTCGAAGTACTAGGAGCAAAGCATACAAACAGTGGGAGAAAAAGGGAGTAAATTTCTAGTGCAAAGATCTGGAATCCCAACTGATAGCTCTGATTCTACAAGCATATTCATGGGTTCAGACTCCTTCCTTTTGTCATAGGGAAACAACAGCCAGATGAAAGTCAAAGACAGAAGCTCTTTCTTTGTATTCAGATTCAAAACAGAACAGCCAAAATCAGAGAAGATAAACAGAAAATATCGCAAATAAACAAGGCTAGGTTACTCCCTTAAACTCCTGTGGGTTTAGGCATGCAACTTGCCAAAGAATGTTTTGAAAACACAGATGTGTTTCACTTAATTCTCAAATAGTCAAGACAAACTAAGTCCTAAAAGTTCTAGTATCCACAGCATCAGTAAGAGGTAGGATGGAATCATAGAATCATAGAATAGTTAGGGTTGGAAAGGACCTTAAGATCATCTAGTTCCAACCCCCCTGCCATGAGCAGGGACACCTCACATTAAACCATGCTACCCAAGGCTCTGTCCAACCTGGCCTTGAACACTGCCAGGGATGAAGCATTCACAACCTCCTTGGGCAACCCATTCCAGTGCCTCACCACCCTTACCGTAAAGAACATCCTTCTTATATCCAATCTAAACTCCCCCTGTTTAAGTTTTAACCTGTTACCCCTCAACCTGCTAAGGTATGTGTACAAGGGAGAGCACTGTGCCACACAAGTGTAAGACTAGCTTGTTTTGAATGACTAAACTACACTTTCTGTAACAATTCCACTCTGCTCTGATTTTATCTCATGATCTTCAGCTTGACAGACTGTGTCTTACTTGCATTACAGACCTTCTTATTCACCACTGCTCAGAATGAATCTTGACATGACAGCCATACAGGAGTCTGTGCTCACACACTGCTAAACTGCCTTTTCTGGGCCAAAGATCAAATACAACAGCAGCTCCACAGTGGAATCTGTGCAGCTGCAGCTAGGTGTCCTAACAAGACTTGCAGGAGAGCTCCTCATGCTTCCAACACAAACCAGGCAGCCTAAGCCACTCTGCTAAAACAGAAGACACAAAGAATTGGTAGAGTATATAGCCACCTTCTTCCACAGCCCAGCCAAAACCAGCTCTCAAAAACACATGAAAAGGACAGTAGGAAGACAATGATCTCTTAAGAGATACTTAAGATATAGTATTTCTGCTATTAAAGAAACCAAACAGAAAAACAAGGCACTATTAAGGGAAAAGTATTTTTTTACTTGAGAGTGCCATACAGTTTTATGTCAGACTTGCAGTCCAAGTTGTGGTTATACTACTCATTTGTTTTTGCTAAATAGAATCATAGAATAGTTAGGGTTGGAAAGGACTTTAAGATCATCTAGTTCCAACTCACCTGCCATGTGCAGGGACACCTCACACTAAACCATGCCACCCAAGGCCTCATCCAACCTGGCCTTGAACACCGCCAAGGATGGAGCATTCACAACCTCCCTGGGCAACCCATTCCAGTGCCTCACCACCCTCTCAGTAAAGAACTTCTTCCTTAGATCCAATCTAAACTTCCCCTGTTTAAGTTTGAACCCGTTACCCCTTGTCCTATCACTACAGTCCCCAGTGAATAGTCCCTCTCCAACATCCTTGTAGGCCCCCTTCAGATACTGGAAGGCTGCTATGAGGTCTCCACGCAGCCTTCTCTTCTCCAGGCTGAACAGCCCCAACTTTCTCAGCCTGTCTCCATACGGGAGGTGCTCCAGTTCCCTGATCATCCTCGTGGCCCTCCTCTGGACTTGTTCCAACAGTTCCATGTCCTTTTTATGCTGAGGACACCAGAACTGCACACAATACGTCAAGTGAGCAGAGAGGCAGGATCACCTCCTTCCACCTGCTGATCATGCTCCTCTTGATGCAGCCCAGGATACCGCTGGCTTTCTGGGCTGTGAGCGCACACTGAAGGCGGCTCATGTTCATTTTTTCATTAACCAACATACCAACATATATATATATTGGAAAAATATGTTTAAGATGAAAAGACATTCCTTACGTCTGCCACTGTAGAATGTAATTGGTAAGATGCTTTCATAAATTTAGAATGCTTTTTAAAGATGTAACTGGAAGTAAAAGCCAGCTTTGAGTACAATAACCATCTAATACTATCTTCTCAAAGGTGACTTAATGAAGACCAGCAAATAAAGCTAAAGGTAAAAAACTGCTCCCTTCTGGATGCATCCTGTTGTTAAAATGTAATTGTTCACATAATAAAATACTTTATGTCTTTAACCTTTGGTGTAAATATAGTAAATTATATTTCTTTTCTGATAATTAAGCCTAGTGTGCAAAAGAGTGACAACTACTTATAAAATCTCATTTACACTTTACTGCTTTTAGAATGAATGATGATGCTTTTAAATTGTCTTAAGCTGAGAAATATTGTTTATAACAGAAAACAGTTTTATACCTGGACACTTTAATGAATCACTGAAATCACTCTTGGTTAGACTACTCAAAGAACTAATCCCACTGAAGCTCAAGAGATCTGCTCTAACAGGTACAGAGCAATGTGAGTATGGGCGACTTAATTAGGGCCTCTGAGATCCTTCCTAAGATTACCTAAAGTATAGCATTTCCCCATCGGCATCTCCATAGTTACTTCTCCAGGCATGAAGCAAGTTGGGTCCAGATCTATTTGCAGGAACTGTCTATGACAAACTTGTTCATGACCTGTAGCCAGTCAGCTTACAATCAGCTGCAAATTTGTCATTATGTAACTCTAATTTGTTCTCTGGCAAATCCTTAACTTTTTGCCCTTATCTATCTGCCACCAATTTGGTAGGACTCTGACCCTCTACCATCAGGCATACGCCTACCTGGTGCAATTACCATTAGAAGACAAGTACTGAATATTTATTTTCTGACTACTATTCCATAATATTTGTATTTTAAATTAGATTTGCCACATACATGTCATACAGCATACAATATGCCTGTTATATGATCTGCAATACTCTTTGCATGCAACTCTTATTAGATAATTATGAAAGGTTTGCTGTAATTGGAACGGGAAAACAAGAATCACTGCCTTAAGACAAGCACATGAAATGCGCTGCCATACAACGACTTTTCTCAGAACTCTATTAGAAAGTGCCATAACATGATTTCATTTTGTAATGTCCCATTTTTAAGCATCATCTCAGACAAGTCTTAAAATGTGCTAATTGGAAATCCTCACTATGTACAGAACACTGCTTTCAAAATGACAACTGTTCCTCTTTTATCAGAGTACTCAATAGCAGGAGAAAAATCATTTCCCAAATTCAAAGCATTTTGATCTGGTTCTGTCAAAACGCTATGTGTTCTCAGCTGGTAATCTCTCTTCAGTCAAAATATGACTATTTTTGTTCAGGGCGGTGGCTTTCTGAACATGATCATCTCCAAAATTTGGGAAAACAGAAATCCTGGTGAGAAAGGAGAAAAAAAACATTGCTTCTCTGCCATACTATCTGCCAGGAGCCCTAGTGTGAACCTGTGCAAACATTTCAATACATATTTAAAACATGTTTTAAAATGTCTAGTCCCAAAGAGACAGAGTATGCTTTATTTCATTAAATACATCTCAATTAAGCACTAAGATTTTTTAGGTAGAAGGAAAGGGTGTTGGTAATTAGCTATTAATTTGTGGGTAATAAAGAGCTACTGTTTACCAGCTTCTCTCTTAAAAAAAAATGCTAGTACCACAATAGATAACTATGTCATATAAAAAGTATTTTTGGATACATTTCCCTACCACAAGCCATCGAACAATCAAGGTTGTAAGGGATCTCTGGAGGTCACCTAGTACAAATCTCACACAAAACGCAGCCAAAACCCATGTTAAATGAGGCTTCCGACACCTCTCGCCAGTGTCTACAATATTACTTTAAAAGATAAGTTAACTGTTTTAATTATTCAGCTACTATTAGGTATTCTTTTGGTGGCTTCTATTTCCTTTCTGCTTGGTACAACATTAGTGCCTACCAGTAACGGCAAGTGGGCTGGCAGCTCCTCCTCACTTCCAGCTGTTATTACATATATCTAGACTCCTTTTTGCAGCAAAAGCACTAGACATCTGTAGAAGCAGTAGGCAGCAAAGTGATAGAGCCAGGATTGTGCAAATTGCCATATGCATATGGACAACGAGTTGACTGCAGCCTGAAGTGTGAGAATCAGCAGTATAAGAACCATGCTCAATCAAGGAAAATATTAGAAGAAAGACCTAAAATTAGAGTTGCTAACAGTTTTGCTCATAACAAAACAGCAGATTGCTGACACAACGGGGTCTCTCTTAAGTATGCCGAATTGTCTCAAATGGAGCAGAAGACTGGCTAGTGGGTTGTTATATTCAAGACTCCATGTAAAAGGTGGTATGCTGTACACCTAAATGTGCCAGGATATTTGCCCTGATAACAAGCCAAACCCATCACTGAGTTACTGCTGCTAGGCTGGGCCAGGCATTATATGAAGAAAGCCTATAAAACCCTGGCCAACTCATAGATCTTCCCCACTCTCAGTAGCATACAGCCCTTAACAAAGTTACAGTGAAATCACATATGGCAGTAGATACCCAGCTGTAACCATAACAGTTAACAAGTATGTGATCCATACAATGATATGAAAGCTGTGACTCTGACATTACTGACCTTAGGTACTGCTGAGGAAATCAAACATTTTCAGTCATTCTAGGTGCTGCCAATTGCCACCACCACCACCACCAAATTTAATTCTCTAACTTTTGCCATAGCAGTAATTCTCAGCAACACAAATATTAAAGTTTGGGTTTGTGTGTGCTTAAGCTTTTCATTCCCTACCTGTCACCATGTACTCCAAAATAGGTGCCAAAAGGGGTAAGAATCATTCTTCCATTCCAGACGTGCACAAATGGGACCTACCATCACAGATTTACGTAAAGGTACAGATTTTCACTACTGGAAAAAACAGAAAGCTCTCAGAGGGATCAAGTAAATCCATTAAGAAAATGATCTAGTCTTAAATATAAACTCTTGCTACACAGTGGGGCTGCAGAGGTCTTTCACCAGGGATACCTTAGATATAAGTTTAAAAGAACAACAGCTCTACAAGAGTCCCCAGCATCTATAGGACAAGTGTCAGCAATGTCTTGCTAATACAATAGAAGGAATGGTGAAATTGAATGACCAACGTGCTGTTGCATAATTTAAATGATGTGGAAAAATAATGAAAGGATGGACTCAGTATTAGCTTTTATGATACTATTTCTCACTTTCCCGCTCCCCAGTTGCTCAGCGTCTTTCCCAGATTAGTCTTCTCTGCTGCAACAGTTCAAGGGTTTTTTGTGAAATGATGATCTAAAACTAGATCAGTAAAACAACCTGGGTTAGAGAAAGATGCATATGTATACATTGAGAGAGAGAGAGAGGATTTTCAGAGTACACATCATAAACAATATAATTGCAAGAAGGACAGGAAGGTATCACAATCCAATCCTAATAATAATGCATTTTGGAAAATTTCAAGAGGCAAAGACCTCTCTGAAAAATCCAGATTGACTGATTCTAAAAAAATGAATTAACAAAATCCTGTTAAGACATTGGCACACTTTGACGAAGTTCCTATATTTAATACATGGAGAATTTTACCTTCTATCTTCCAATAAAAGACAAACTTGATATTGCTACAGTTTTAAAAACGTGAATGTTTTTTAAACATAGGAAAAGTAGGCTTTTCGTCTCCATAAAAGATCATGCCTTCATCAAATGAATAATTTAAAACCCTCAAGTCATCATATATTCCATTAATCTTTCTGTTCAATACACATATTAGCAATGAGACACTGTTGTGAAATCTTCAGTAGAGGTCCAATTCAAACAAACATGTTTTTATACTTATTTTTATGAAACGTTGCCTAGATGAAATAGATCAGTCTGTAAAATTAAACAGCAGGTTGTAAAAACTGCATTTACCATATTGTGAGCCTGTTTGGAATCATCGCAAATACAGGTATATTAGATTTTTCATGTATAGCAGATCAAAGTGCACTACATTAGTTCAAAGACATTGCATTATTCCTCTTCCCGTCTACAGTACACTATATGAATTCCTGTCATTATATCAATTTAATCCACTGCCATTTTTTAGGCTACTGTTTGTCTAACCAAATGAGGAGCAGAATAGCTGGCATTTAATGTGACTGCATCACTTTTTCCAACCCGCCTACTTTAAAGAAGAAGTTTGTTGAGTGCACACAATTCACTTTACAGATCATTTGAAATGCATAAACAATTCCAAATGTAGAAATAACAAAAACAATAATTTGTCATTTTGAAATGCTGAAACGCTTGGAGGAAGATTTGAATATAGTACACTCTTTTGTTTGTAAGCATGGTGATTTGCCAAGCTACACCTCACACTGCACTAACCCTAGGGCATTCCAGTCACAAACACACTTTGATCTGCTGTGCCTTTGGATTCTCTCTCAGAGGGCTCTACCTTTCTTGACAATCCCAGAGGGAAAACACAGCCTTGCATTCTTTCCCATCTACCACTCCAAAACGAACACTCCATATGCTTGCTGCTAGTTCAGCCTTGCACTGTTTTTCCACAAGCTTGTCTGTATAATAACGACAGCTGCAGGATTCTTCAGCTTGAAGTTGTGAACTGGATTTAACAGAAAAAATAAAAAAAAGAAAAAAGGAAACCTACACAGATTACATGACAAATGAGAACTATAGAAACAATATTAATTCGCTGTCATCTTAATGTATACAGTGAGAAGCAGAATGCAGCCACACTTTTGCATTGGTTTAATCTGGACATCCTGTTTCAAAGGGGACTAAATATAGTTAATATTTACTTTATGATACTAACAAAGTCAAGAGCCAAATGTCAATGGGTAAGAAAGGCAAAAGTCAGTGGATAGTAACTGTAGTATCAAACCTTGTTTCTACTCATGAATTCTTAGATCTGTTGAGAAAAAGGAGTTAACAGTGATACAAATCTATTACAGAATATATATGTATGTGTTAACAAAAATGATAGTTGCAGCAGCATTAGGTCTTCTTGATATAAACACCTACTTTAATCTGGTTAAAAATACATTGACAAAACACGTCATCAAGCAGCAGCTTGGTCTGGCACTATATAATTTAGCATGAATTCATGTGCTTCAGAGAAAAGAAAAAAGGAGAGAACAAAAGCAGCAGCCCTTAGGTCTTTTGTCCACACTGCTCCTAAGAGCTTATAATTGCATGTCCTTATATTCATGTTCTTAATAACTTTACACAGAGCATTTTCAGAGCATTCTGTTAGCATATCTCACTTAAGTCTTCTACTATGATAATGAGAGTAAAATTTGAGGGGACTGAACAACATACATTAAACCAATGCTGTTTTCAGCTTCCTCCCTTACTGTTTACTCACCTACTACTTCGTGATAGTAATAATATTACTGTGAATGATTGAGGAAAACCAGCACTAGAACGCACCTTTGGGTAGTTCCAGAGGTGTCTTGTGATTTCTTAGTCCAATCACATACCAGCCTACAAATTCCTTCTTCCACAGTGAATACTAGTAGAACACACAACAGTGACAAGGGAAGAAAGCCACATACGCCCTTTGTCATATTTACTAGGAAAGCCTTGAATGAGATGCTTCATGGTCCCATAAGTACACAAGAAACTGCTTAGTAAAAACTATTAAAAAATACAATCAACACTTTTTTCTGGAGTTAGCAATTTGGCTGTTGATGCATTGGGACTCTTCCTGCTTCAAGCCACTTCCACTATCAATAAATAAAATATTATGCAAATAAAGCTTTGTTTTAGATGCTTCATGAAATTCTTCCACCTGCCAAAATACTAAAAAACCAAAAACAAACACCAAAAAACTCCAAATCAACTTACAAAAAAAAAGAAAAATCCAAAACAACTACATATAGTTAAATTCTGAGACAGAGCATAATATTGAGCCATATTATCTGGCAGCATTTCTGAAAAAAATAAATAAATAAATCTGTATTCTCAAATTTTCAATGTAATGATTCACTGAACACATATTTGAATACAAATATATCCAGATTATATGCAAACTGTACATATGCAAAAGGAGCACCTTTCCATATGTTAGCTTTATATTCTCTCTCTAAAGATACAACATTTCAGAGCAAATCCAAACATTATATGAACATTTATGACCAACAGCTAGAAGCAGATAAAATATTAAGTTTTACTTTTCAAAAGCCAAAACCAGGCACTTTGCTTCTTTGCCTCAGTGTGCAAGAAACATTAGATTCTTTATTTAAAAAGCGATCATGAAAAATGCACCAATACTTCCATCTATAATAGCATTAGCAGCATAACTTTACTAACATAGACATAAATTAATAACTTAGTTTTGAATACTATCTAATGGAAGAGATGGAAAGCAGAAAAAAACACTCTTAAACATATCAGGAAGAAAAATCGAACACTTGAAAATTGAAAACCGCAAGATGCCAAAAGAGATTCTTCAATGTCTCAGCCATTTACTGTAGAGATCTCTTCTCATTTGCTGATGACTTTGGCAGACCTGGTTTTGTCACCAGTCACTCTGTACTTTGTTTAATTATGTAGTACACCAACAGAAATTTTCTTTCTGACTGCATAAATCACAGCGCTTTGACATCAGCCTCAATAGGGGCTGCTAGAACAATACAGTGAGAGCTATTGACTCCATCTCTCAAGTCCACAAGGTGTATCATTTAGCCAAGAGTGATAATTAGACACAGAATATACTGAAAACTGTCAATAGGCATGTCAATAGGAGGACTCTTAGCATCTAGCATCCAGTGAATCAATGGTGTTTTTTCAGCTATAAAATCAAGAAAATGATAGCTTTCAAATGAATGGTGGAAAGGAAACATGAGGCTCCTTAGGGAGGAATAAAACAGCTCAATTTTCCCTCACTGAGTGGCTCTCCAACTGCCTCACTCAATGGAAAAGGTCACAGAACATTACAGCAAAATATCTCTGAAACAAGATGTACAACAATGCTGGGACATGACATGAAGTACAAGCACACTACAAAGGCCCGTATATCTCCGACCTGACAGAATTAAAGCATAGGTCAGTAGACGCCAGACAAGACAGGAATTGAAAGACAATGATTGATCTGTGCAGAAGAAAATATGACTGACTGCCTGTCCATATCAAATATGTATATATGCATGCATGAACATGATTATATGTACAGTATGCCCCCTCCCATCACAATGATTTTTAAAGCCATAGTCTTGCTTTTTTCCTCTTTTTTTTTAATTTATATAACTTCCAGCTGAAGTCCAAGGAAAACAAAATTGGGGGTTTGATTCATAATTTTTTCTTGATGTACTGCTACCAAAAATTGTACCAGAATTAAACTAATCCCGGAATACTACTTGCATACATCTTTTTAAGTAAAAAGACAATGTAAAGTCACAGTTAAGTAAAGTTCCAGACACTGGAGGAGTGGTGATAGAAAACCATTTCCATTTACTCTGAACTCTTTCAATTAAATGCTTTAATTGGCCTAGAGAGACAAAGGATTCCAATAGTAAGTAACACAAAGCTCGCTCTGAGAACCAGCGCATCTCTCACAAAGCTGGGTTTACAACTGCAGCTGTGAAGTAATTGTAGCCTCTGTACCACATTTAGTTAAAATGGTTAGAAATGAAACTGTAAACAAGAACAAACTGCAGTTCTAACAGAACAGGGGAAGGGAATCAGAACAAAACCAACCCAGAAAAGTTTCAAAATTGCCATGAGTTGTATTTTCCTTTGGACTCTAAAGGTGTTGTCTTTTAAAAGGTAGCTTAGCAGTTGCAAAGCCAAGACTTTATATGTTACCTATCTTTGGACATTCAAATGCACTGTTTACTCCAGGAAATCCTGCTATGACAGTGTAAATGTCCTCTGAGAAGCAACTGCTAAATGGCCTTGTGGCATTCCATGCTTCTCAATTCTTAACTAATTACCAGATCGGTTTCTTCAGTAATTGACAGCCATGCAAAGTGATCTCAGGATCTGAAAGGCAAGCTCAATTCTTTTCTGTTCCCACATCAGCTGAAGTATAAAACCACTCATAATTTAACTTAGACACATATCACTTTTTCTTCTACATCTTTTAGCAGGACTGTTATATGTTATACACCCAATTACTGAACTAACCCAGGTTTTACAAAGCTTTTTTTTTTTTTTTAGCAATAGCATTACCTTAATTGGAGAAAATGCAGCTTTTTGCAGTGGTAGGCCCATGGCTCAGAAGCCAAAACAGCCTCTTCCTTCCTGCCCTCCAAAAATAAAATTGGATCAAATAAACCCAACTTTGCTTCTTGGGGTATATTATCCAGAAGTAACATCTTTTCTTGAATACAGCCCTCAGAGAGAAAATTCCCCCACTGTCAATAGAGTCCAATACCAAGTCTTGGTAAAACAAGCCTGTGAAACCACAATTTTCTGTATTACTGTTCCTAGTTTTTTTTGGGGGGAGGGGTTTCTCATACTTTTTTATGTCAGTAGAAATCAAAATTAAAGATATGGTAAAAACAAGTAGGTAACTCAGCATTTTCACCATCTTCAACTCAAACACAATGATTGTTCTTAAGTTTTATTTCATTTCTCACATGTTCATAATTTTGTGTAAAAACTTAAGTCATGTCTACACAAAATGGGGAAAACTGCCTGTTCCGACAATCTACCCTACTTCACTGTGAGAGATCTGCTAAAAGTCACTTATCAATACCAAGACACGTTTCATGACAGTTACCAAATAAAGCAACAGCCGTTTCAAAAATCAAAGAATGTCCCTTTGGGACAGCAATATTTGCATGTTCATAATGAATACTTAACTACACATCTGCGCAACCCTTTAGGTTTTTTGGTAGGAAGTGATCTTTTAAGAGGACTTTGCCAGCTTCCAGCAAACACTCACTCAACCTTTGCTCAGCTGAATGAAAGCAAGCTTATCAATTAGCTTTCAACCTCATTTTAAAGAGTTTATGAAAAGCCATGTGATACATTACTGGTTGAAGTGACTAGATTGTTAGGCCAGAAACTGCCTCGAAATCAGAAAGTCACTACTGAACAGGAATTTTGATGAGGTGCTACAGTTTATTACTTAAAAATCATCTGCTAAAAATTAAGTATTCAAACTTAGAATTGCATGTAATACTACACTGAAACAGATGACATTCTGAAAACTGTTCTCTATTCTTTTTCAAAAACGTATGATTTTCAGTTAATAAAGGAACAATGAAGACCAGAATATAGGCATGCATATACACAGAAATATCTCCCAATATGGCACCTAAAATCACTGTTGAAAATAACACTTCAAGAAGCTATGGAGTAAGGAAATTCCCACTATATTTGCTGTGTCACAACTCAGAGATCAATTAATTTAATATTGGTTCAAAATATGAAAATTATGTCCACACTTGGGAGGGGGAAAGAAAGGAAAACCACCACCACAAGATGGTTGATACTAAGTCAAAATCATACAAGTGAGTATGAAGATTACCCCCGAAGAGCCTTCCCCCAGAACAATCATGTCAGAGCAGGAGCAACAAGGCAGGCAGAGTGGGCACAGTTACTCCTCTAGGAAGACTAGACAAATACACAGCTGCAGCGCTGCTTCTTTTTGTACATGTAAGTGAACAGCCACTGCACTGAGACACAGCAGGAAAAAAAAAAAAAAAAAAAAAAAAAAAAACCAATTCAGATTGAATAAACAACAATATAAACAGAGTAGAGACATTAAAAGATATTTTTCATGTGTTCATAAACAATAAAGCCTTTCCAAGATTCTTCCCAAACTAACTATTCTAATCATCTGCTAATGACGGAAAGCAGTTTTAGTGCTGGGTTCCGTTACTCTACCCTTGCATTAAACTCAGTAAGATGCAAAGATAAACATTTGAAGGTAGAACTTGTCTCATACGTAGCACAGTAACTTCAAAGGCTCTACTACAGACAACAGATTTCACACAGGAGGAGCTCAATGGACAGGTAGAGTCCTATCTCTCCACTCACACTAGCTTTTTCTTGTATTGTGGTCAAGTTGCTGTGCAATACTCTCCTCCCAATCACCGCCATCATCTCCATTAATTTTGAAACTCTTTTTCCTTTAAGTTCTTCACCTCTAAGAGAAAGGTTATTCAGCAACTTCACTGCTCTTAATGGCTGATGAAATCTAATAGCTAATGGCAATATAACCCCACAGAATAACAGCAAACTTGTTACACAGGCAGGGCACACTGTGTAAATTCCACCAGCAAAACTGAACAGAAAGGTTTAAGAGAGTAACACAACCAAGGAAGGATGGTAAATACCACTGTCTTGCATTCCTTTTCAAATTAGGCAGAAACAAACATGCAAGAGCAGGACTGGAAGAAAGAAGCTGTGGAAAATCTTGGGATTAATAACAAGATGACTAAAGTTTTAGAATATTCATTTATTCGAGATACAGGCATAGAATCAAAGGTTCGACAAAGAACTGATAAGAGAGGTGATAGGATTAAAAGCTTGAGCAAAACTTAGCTGTTCTTGCCAGTATCCTCCTACTAAAGGCACAAACAATAACTGATTAGTACAAACAAAGGCAATGGAATATAAGTACTTTGACAATATAATAAGCATTCAGTAAACTATGGCATTGTTTGCTGAAGATAAAAAAACATCTTAGATAAAATTTGGCACATCAGAAGTCTGTCATGGGCATGTAAACAAAGCTATACCACAAGATAATAAGATTGTTGCTCTCATTTGGATCAGCAGTTTAGTCAACATCAAGATCTGCAGCCAAACTATATGCTTCTGACTTGTAACACCAAGCACAGTAAGAGAACAAAAAGGTTATGTACTTGGATAGGATCAACAACATCAAATTTTTGCCAGATGTGCTAAGAGACCCCAAAGAAATGCAATTAAATTAACAACAACATGGAAAACAAGCTTCACTAATCATTTTGCAACTACATGTTCAGTTATTTACTATTCAGTAACATTTACTCCAAACTGCGTTTTGAATATATCAGTCAGGAGGACGTTTGGAGGACCCAAACTAACTACAAAAAAAACCTCACTATATAAATGAAGCAACAGCACAGACAGAATGGATTGTCTCCAGCTAAGTTCTCACCAGCAAATCCCATCATTCATACATATCCACAGCAAGTCTGAAAATCAAGAGTGTAATGCTTCTATGGTTAACCAAAGCCTATATCTGCTACAAAGTGTAGATCCCCAAATGAATGCAGAAACTGAAAAATATTCTAGATGCACAAGAGTGATTTGGCAAATCTCAAAGAATTTGCTTAATATAAATTTACTACTTCAAGTGAAGCCTGTGCATATACTTTATAATGCATACACAACTCGTTTCATCACTACTGCACGTTCTGATACTTGAGAATACATTGCCAGGGATGAGGCAATTGTACACATCCAAATTCCATTCCTACCTAGCCAGATGTATATCTAGTTATCCAAGAGCGCCAGCTGGGAATTATCTTTGAGAAATGTAAATGTTACAATTTAAATAGGTCAACAATGTCCTTTTAAACAATTTGATGTATCAGGTAAACAGGCAGTGAATGAAGACATATGAAGTAGATTTTCAAACACTTTGATACCTAATCAATAAAATTAGCTTTTCAAACGGGGGGTAGGGAATGAAGGGGAAGGAGTGAGCTTTTTTTGTGTGTCGATTGTATTTCTCAGTCCTGCTGGCTCAGGTTTAGGTTGGGGAAGGAAAGGGGAGAGAAGGGGGAGAAGATGAATGACAGCAGTAATTCATATAATCTAAATAAAGTTTTTTTACAAATAAAAATTAAAAAGCTGAGAACTCATCCATAACCCTCATATACCCAGATTTCTCTGAAACAGGTCTTTTGCAGTGTATATATGTGCTTTGTTGAACAGGTCCTCACACACTGGAGTGTCGTCCAGCTGATCACTACAGGCCTTCGGGGACAGCGTAGAGGGGGGGAGGTGTGTTACTTCACAGGATTTTTAACATCCACTCCAAAAATAAAAACTAATCTGAAGACAGAGGAAGAAAAAGCAACTCACTGGTGTTTTGAACTGTATCTGAAGTAGGCAATACTTCCTAGCCTGAAAACCAACAATTTCTCTTAGCAACCCAAACTGGTATTTATGGAGAGATTTCTAAAGCACAAAAGCCACCTAGGTGTGATTTGCATCTTTGAAAGTTTCCCTCACTCCACAGGTTTAATTCAAATTAATAGGAGGGATAGGTGCTGAACTTCTGCTACTATCAGTAGGAGCAGCACATGCTGGGCAACATCACAAAAGTTCGGTAATGTATGCCCCTGACACTCCTGAAAACAAAAGAAAACAAAGCAAAACAAAAAATCACTATATAAAAAGGAGTGAAATTAAAGCAGTCACACTGAGAGAATGCACTTTACTGCAACAATAAACTTCCAGTATATGAGATTTTCCAATACTTGGGAAATTACCCTTATTGTTATTTTTGAAGCAGATAACATGATTAAAATCTCAAGTTTGTAAGTTCTAAACCACAATCCTGATTTTTGTCTTTCAAATCAAAAGCTTCTGCAAATTTAACTAAGTGATACAGCTTTCTCTTAATTCCTTTACTAACAGTATTTCTCTTGCAGCTTATAAAATCTGTTACATGTTCAACTTTTGAATTTAATTTGCATGGTAATTGCAATAACAATAATACTTCATCATCAGGATAATATAGGCTGAGATCCTACATAATTTTCACTTTTTAATGGAAACTCTGAGACTACGGATGCAGCTAAAATATTATATATTAATTTCAATATAGCTAATACCCCCCAAAATCCCACCAATTTACTTTTCACTGACAATGTTAAAAGAAAATGATTTATGCAGATCAATCACCTAACTCATCAAGTCATTCAGTGACAGCCAGCCTTCATCATTGCTATTTAAAAGGCACTGCTGACAGAAAAGACCGACTCTTTGATTAAGGGCTCTGTCTGGCTAACCTTTTATTTGAAGAATGATTGCTGCTGAGTGACAAATACTTTCCCATTCATTTCAAGGAAAAGATATTGACATTCAAATTCTTGATGTCTACACTGAGCAGATGCCACTGTTGGCAAGTGGCTTGATAGCAACAGCAGGTACACTACTACTCTGGGGGGCAAAAAACAGCACCACTGGCTCAAGTTAAAGGCTCTCAACAAGTGAAAGCTACAGATCTCTCAGCCAAATCCTCTCTCTTCAACAGTTATCATCAAAGAACATCTGTTTGTTGTTTCTCCCTAGTCCTCTTCTTGAAAGTGTCCTAGCCTCACCTTGACCCCACTTTCAATTGTATTGGATGTTATTACTAAAAATAAAGAGAACTCAGCAGTGAAGTGACCCTTTGCTTGAGAAGGGCATCCTCCCTTAGACAACATCCCCAAACACCAGTCAGGGAAATCCCAAAGCAAGGGCTGCTGCTTCCGTACTAATATAATTTCTGTTGACAGTAATGTAAAATGGAAGTTGTATTTGCAGTATCACATAGAAAATCAAAGCCAATATGTTTGTTACTTTAAGCTGATCCTGCTGTCACTTTCTACTTTATTACTTTATAAAAAAATAAAAAAGGAGGGAGAGAGGGAAAAGGAGATGAAAGCTGGCCAAAAGAAGTAGCCAGATATGTGCAAAAATAAGTGAATGCTCAGTTCCTGTTTTGATGAGAATCTACAAGCGTCATAAAACCCCAATTGTTTATTCTTCCAAATAAAAGTAAGAAATCAAGACATGTACACCATTGTCACAGTTCTCAATAGTAGCTGTTTTCAGAAATAATTCATGCACTGAAATGATTGTTTCTTTACTTGCACATTTTACAGACCTCAGTCAGATTCAGTGCACAGATGCATATCACTTAAATGCTTTTTGATCCTAGTGATGAGATTTTTCCAACTTCCCTATTACAAGCAGTAATGCATACAGTGATGTTACGATCAAACATAGCTAATAAAGTAATATGAATAATTCTCTTTAACACAGAGAGAATTTTCCTGCCCCAAAATTTTTTGCTCAGGGTGGGGCATTGGGAATTAGTATTCTCCTGTATAATATATCTTAATGTTTTCCCAGTAAGAAAACTCAATTTACTTTTCCAGTGTATCAGAGAACTTGTTTATCACAGTATTAGGCAGTCATATTAAGCCATTCAAAAACAAGAAAAAGACCATTCATAGCAACAAAAACACCTCTTTTGGGGTTTTCTAGTCAGGTAGCTAACTTCCATGATATAACATCACAAAAACACACCATTCAGTCAGCAATGCAGTAGAGGAATAGAGAGCCAACATTACTGCTGGAGAACAGAAGGACTTCAAGTAGGAATCTTTGCTTTTCCTAACATCCAAATATGATTTGCTCCCCAGCTTCTTCCTGTTTCTGAAACTCACAGCATAAGATCAGTTACAACAGAAACAGATGTCATGCCTACCAGGAGAGAAAATAAAGAAGCCTTGCAAATCTAGAGGGCAACCAGCACTGCACAGGTAAAAGAAAGGCGAAAGATAACAGCAACAAGGAAAGATGCACAGTCCCCTTCTGAAGATGTCTAGCAAAGGACAGGGTAGGTATTTATTTACAGTACATCCGTAATATCAGCAAAATAATGGCCATCTAACATTTCATTTTAAGTTGCCTCCTGAATCAGCAAATTTCAGAGTTCTAGAAAAGGTTCCGTGGTTGTGGGAAAGAACAAAACCAGCATGTTTATTTTTAAATAGACTGTCAGCTGTTTCATGATTTTAAAATATTTTATTCTAACTATTAGGAACAATCGAATATTAAGAACTTACAATCCATAGAGGAAAAAAATCTTGCATTAATAACTGTGGATGTTCAGCTGAAGATGCAATCCACTCAGTCCTTCTACCCCATACAAGAAGAAGCTATGATGTAAGAACAGTTTTATTTCATCAGAGCAAATGTCTCTGCATTCCATCACATTTTGTCCAACAGTAGCCAAAAGGGTATATCCAAGAACATATACAGGAATAATACAACCCAATATGATGTTCTCCACCATGATGCTCTTGCCAGCTTCCTACCACTTTTATGTTAAGAATTTCCCAGACCCTGTATGGTTTTCATGTTGAATAACTCTCAACAGATTTTTCCTGAAAAACTTTCCCCAGTTTCATCTTCAAATTAGGCAAACTTTTAGCATCCACAGCACTGCACCCCTGACTTGTGCTCGAATTCAACTCATATTCCTGTCCCTCTACTTCTCACCGTTACAGATGAGGGGACTGAACAGTTTGTCCCCTCTTCTCCATGATGGCTATGATTTCATAAGCTTGCGTTTCACAGACAGTGGGAGTCCCCTATATCGCTTTGCTCACTTCTGTTAAAAAAACCAAACAAACCACCACTCAACAATCATAGCAAAGCTTAATATTACCAAGGACATCCTCCTGAAAATCCTTCCAACCACATATCATTTCCAATACACAAATACTGTATTTATGACAATAAAAGCAGAGCACCAATTGCATTTCTGAATTTTTCATAGCCATATCTCAAATTATTCATAAAACAACCACGACAAACATACTCTCAAAAGCATGAAAATGAACATATAAAGATCAACATGAAATATACCTAGTCAGTAAACTGCATGAAATAAGTAAGAATGGGCCCCATGACTGGAAAAGAACACACAAATTACTAAAACCTTAGAAGAAAACAGAAACTGGCTTACAGACAAACATGTCACTGCACAAGAAAAATTTGGGCACTACAGATCAGAGAAATAAAGCGGTATCATTCTGGCAGCTGGGTTGCACTATTTCTTTGATTACCATTAACACTTGATGCTCTAGAAAAAGTGCTAGCACATTGTGTTCTCATTTTCATAAAAATTGTAATTTGCTACAATCTTTCCGAAAAAGGTGTGTTGGGGTATGGATATTGGAGATGGTGACAATTATTGGTTGGAATGCCTGGAGCATCCAAGTGAACACAAATATGCAGCTAAAATATGGCTGAGCAGGACCTCAGTTATTATTCCTGTGACAATTTGCTGGTTGCTTTTCAGAGAATACACTGAGGGTCAGCCATGACATCTCCCTAAATTATGACTTCATCGGTAAAAGACAAGAAGAAACCAAAATTCTATTGCCTCCTCTCTTGGTAGAAAAGTCACCCAGTGGCAATCACAACTTCAACTACACGAAAAGCTAAACCAGAGTCAATTGCCCATGCCAAATAGGCAAGCCTTATACAGTAATTTCTTAAACTTCACATGCAATTATTTATGAAAAATTATGGCTTTGTTCATCTATCTGATAAAGTTCAGACCTGTAAATCTGTGTGTATTTACCATTATTTCATAAACTACTTGATCATATTCTTTCTCTGGCATTTTTCCATTTTAAATAAAGATTAATCTGTGATAGAACTCTAAAGCTGTCACTGTAATCAAAAGAAAAAAGTGCTTTCAGGTTTTCATTGGCTTCACTGCAGGCTGTAGTAGTATCTCTTTCTTTTTTTTCCTTAAGCATATTTGAATGAACTGCTTGAATATGTTTACTCTTTCATCTCTACAGCTTTGAAAACTTCACACTTTGTATCTGATCCACAACAAAGCAATAAGGACTGCAGAGGTTGACAGCATGGACATAATTAAAGACTACCATCAATAAACTGCCATGTTGAACAATACTGACTTACAATGCACTCCAAGATCAACCATTTACATTTAAAACTATTTCACCGAGAGGTCTAAAAAGGAACAGCTTGGATTATTTTCATAAGAGATCCAGAGAAACAAACTTCTATATAACTCAGTGAGTAATACTAAAAGATTCCTCCTCCTGACCAGCAGATTTAGGTTTACACACTGGATACACGTGTAAAATGTAAACAACACCTTTTTAGATGTCATCTCCAAATAAAGATCAAGAGAAGAAAATAAAATCTACATTTATTGTATTTAGATAATCAATAAAGTGTCATCAGACGGATTGTTTGACACAATATATGTGACACATGTACTTACATACTGTCCATCGTGACTGATCTAGACAATCTGGTTTATATCTGACAATTAAGACTCCTATTTGGGCAATGTTATTATCAAGATTTTAATTGAGGAAAATTCAAGATTGGTCCAACACTCTCACAGAGTTAAATAAGCTTTCTGATTGGCATAATTTACAATACTGTCTTCTCAAAAAAGGCAGTCAGTACAGGGTGATATACTAACACAACACATCTTCCGTAAGAGAAAAAAGAAAAACAAACAAAACAAACAACAAACCAACCTTGAAAAGACAGACAAAACGCAAAAGCTAGACTAAATCTTAAGTTTGCATTCTGCTAAGCACATGGTTTTGTACAGTGATGTAACCAATATACATACAGACATACTGCTTAAAACCACAGAAAAAAATGTATCCAAATAATACTCAGAAAAAACTAGCGTGTTTCTCTTGTACCTTTCAGCATGAAGTAGATGAAAACGGAGATTCTCTGTCCCAAGGAGTATTACAAATTCAAAATTAACTTTGGAAGTCCAAAACTTGAGTCATTTAAAATTACCACACACAAACAACTGGAGATAAACGTTCACATTGAAGTGAAGGTCACAGTAACATGCCCTTACTAATACTTTTAAACAGGTAAGCTATTTTCTGACTACACATATGTTCTATACACTCTGCTTCTCAGGAACAAACAGTAAAGAAGTGGCTTCACTTTGGAACTCAGTTACTCCAGTTCATACAAACCACCAGCTCAATAATGTCAGTTGTGCAAGCAGATACCAAATATTTCCAGTTTGGAAATGCAAGATAACAGTCTGTTCATTTTTATGCCATTGATTAATTAGGTAAGATACTGTTTTGTGACTTGAACCTACTCATCTTTTGTTTTGATCTCAGACATTCAAAAGTCACAGTTGATTTCAGGATGACGTCACATCACAAGTACAGGTGGTGCTGCCTTGGAACACTTTCGTCTGTTCTGAATGAGAACAGATCATACTCAGACACAGTCTTCTCTGCAATACAGCCTACACAAGAGAGTTACAGAATATTTGGAGGTTGGAAGGGGACTTGAAAAGTCATCCAGTCCAACCTTCCTGTAATGAGCAGGGACATCTTCAACTAGATCAGGTTGCTCAGAGCCCTGTCTAACCTGCCCTTGAATATTTCCAGGGATGAAGCAAGGCACACTTAAATGTTGCACAGAATTGTTGGGTACCAGAGGAAAAAAAAAAAAAGTCAGTCATGATCTGCTGTGTTTGCCCTGCAACAGATGAAGTCTGCAAGCAACAGCCCAATATGACTCTTTTGAAGATTAACCCACAGTTTTAAAAAAGTCACAGCAAAGTAGACTCTTCCGGTTTTGTTCTGATTTTTTCCTCTGCATTTTGGTTATCCTATTTATACCAAGTAAAGTAAATGTTAACATTTACTCTGGTTATTGGCTTATGACCAATAAAAGTATACATTTGTAAGCAGTAGCGGAACTTCCCAGTTTTACAAAGATATCAGTCTTTTTCAAGATGTACCATGCCAAGCCACACAGTAAGTGATACTGATTGAAAGAAAGAAAATTAACAGGAAAATGAAATAGAAACAAGCAGCAATTCATAAAAGCATTCTCAGTATCATTATAAAATTCTATTTATCCTAAACTATGTAGAAAATATTTTGACACTTGTAATATGCAAAAATCCCCCAGCATCAACCTCTTTCATACTTCCAATAATGCCAGGCCAAAATATCAATGTATATAAGCATATATAAGTACAGAGAAGAGATATTTTTTTTAACAAAACAGAATTATCGCTATCACAGCAGTTTGTAGATAAATTATTAGGTTTATTACTCCTAAAGTAGTCCAAATAGAAGTGTTCCAGCTGTTACACCTGATCACCAGCACGCTGCCAATTTTCTCTGCCAGATAGTCCTTTTATGCATTGGGGAACTTGTTACAATTAAGGGATTTTCTCACTTCTCCATAATTCTGTGATTTACAACGCTGCCTTAAACATTCAATTGTATGAACCATATTCAGTTCCTTTTATTCAAAATTTGCTGCTTACGGAACTGAATGAAACCACCAAATCCTTTTCTAGCAATAAACCCAGGTTAACATCTTTCTAATTGTGCTTGCTGCACTACTGTGTTGCTGCTGGTAAGTCTGACAGCAAATAGCTACAGTAAACCTTACAACATATTTGCAGGAAGTCTTTTTAATGGGATGATTTATGCTACAGTAATCCCTCACTACCTTCAGAAACACACTTAAAATTGCAGGCTATTCCATCAAAAATGTGTTGTGTTTTTTTTCCCTCAAAACTGTTCAATTTCTAAAACAAAATATCTGAAGTCAGAAACTATAGATATTGATCAGTGGAAAACCACTAATCCTCTAGTATTCCAAAACTTCTCATCAGTAAAATAAACCTACACAACTGCAGAACTTTATCATCATTACATTTACTCAACTCCTTCCACTCTACAGTATCTCAAAATATACCATTTATTTCAAAAGGAATAGAAATATTTCATCTACTACTAGAAGGTGCAGCAATACTAAGGCTGGTAGAGTATATGCAATAGTGTAGTAGCACACATGAGGAATTAAATGGAAGACTAAGGAAATTAAAACTTACTGTACAGAAAGTGGTTGGATAGGTATGATTTATCTTTTTGCGCAGGGTGTTTAATCAAAACACATATGGTGGGGTTTTTTGATAGCTTTTTGAAGAGTGATGTACACTCAAATGGTTACTCTGAATACTGGTTCAAAACTGCACATGAAAACATCAGTCCTCCAATGCCCACCAAAGCAAACTTCTCTTAGAAGAGCTCACCTACTTAATCACTAGAGCACCTTCCTTCAGAAACATTGGTTTGCCCTAAGGGTTTCTCTTCACAGGTCTAAAAAATCCCCGTCTTGCTTACCTTGTACTATCTGGCAAGATACTGCTACGCCACACAAGGTGATCTAGCAGGCAAATTCAGAGCCCAACCTGGAACAACTCTGAGCTACATTCCCAGGTAGAAAATGAGGGAGTGCTCCTCAAACAAGAAGTGTTATCTCGCACAGAGCCACAAGTGTCATTTTGTACAGCTCTCCTACTGACTGTAATATACAACTTACACAAAAGGGTCACATTCCTCATTGATTTATAGTTCTGGACATTTGGATTTTTCTTAAATGATCACAGAATTTTTAAAATACCTCATACACTTACTCACAAATTTACTTGGACACTGAATCAATGGAGGGCTAGAACTAACTTCTTTTCTCTACATTCACCCATCTCCTAATGGATGACATGAAAATGGCATCTACGCTGCAGCCATTCTGCACCTCTTCAACCTCACAAGGCAAGAGGAATCAACTGACCACCAACTAGCTTCCCCAGTATGCAGAGAACCACTGCTATACTAACTATACAGCTCATATATAAGGTGATCCCAGTCAGCTAGCAATTTCCGTCCTTCAGTTTATCAAACTGAAAAAGATTCTTTAACTTGTTTCAGACACTAGTAAGTTCCAATGGAGTGATCAAAAATTATCCTACTTAAACATGATCCTTTATTAACCTTCATTCACTAAACAAAACTCAGCTTGCATTGATTAAGTAACTATTTTCTCATTTCCACTGCACTATCAAGAAGAAAATATACACCTGTCTGGCTTCCAGCAAACAAGTTATTCCACATAGAAGAGCTGTGTTGAGATCCACATCCTCTGCTCACAAGCCTCATCTTCAAACACAAAAACAATCAAACAAAAAATCTAAATTTGAAGTATTATTGAACTTTGATTCATCCACAAGTAAGGAATTACAGTCAGTGGTATTTCAAATAAGTCCATGCTCTCGAATGGGTGCAGAGCAGAGGAGATAAGAAAAATAACCAGAGAATAACTCCACAAACCCTGACACTATGTTTCTCACCAACAAGAAGCCCTCAGAAAAGCTACCATGAGATGTTCTTAAAAACATCTAGTTTGACATCACGATGAACCAGACTGCTACAAACTCAAAACATCTAAATCACATCACTAAAATAACAAGTACATCATTAAGGGTCAGCAACTTCTTAAATCTTTGGTCTCTGAAGACACTTGCTATCACTAAAGAAAATAAGAATTTAACTGTAGTTGATAGTGCAAATCAGAGTCTGCAGAAGAGAAACCAATGCTGAATCATCTGCTAAAGTTTTAAAACATTGTTTGATAAGGCATCTTTTAAAGACCAGAAGGAAGACATCATGGTCTCTAAACTTTCAGCAAATATTATTGACAAATTCAGAACTTTAAGATTATGTATTATTTATACTCGAGTCTCTGGAGATATCGACTATTAAAAATCAGATCTTCACATTCCATAGATTTCAGAGCACACACAGAGCTGATGTGCTTTGCAGAAAGGTCACAGAAATATTAGCCAATTGAAGAGCAACAATCACACTCACAACAAGTGTTGTGAGTGAGCAATAACTGCGAGGTGGGCAACCCTCACCTCACACTCCACACACACACACTCACCCCCGAAGAAGTGATATAATTTAAAAAAGGACAAACTTAAAAGGAGTGGACCTTTTTTTTATTTTGAAAAAGAGGAAAAAAAGAAAAAAAACCAACCAAAACCCAACCAAACAAAAAAAAAATCCAATCAAACAAACAAAAAAAAACACACACAGAAGAGCTTTTTGTCAAGAATCAACTATCACATGGAACTATGTGACCAGACCAGGACAAAAAGCTGATTCAAGAAGCTGATGGAAACCCATACTAGATTTCCAGTTTGTTCTGAGCCCTGTCCTGGGTTCAGCAGTAGCAGTCAGTTTTTCTCCTTCTTAGTAGCTGTTGCAGCACTGTGTTTTTGACTTTCAGCCTCGGAACAAAGCTGATAACAACTGATGTTTAGACTGACCAAAGATTTTGTGAGTCTCATGCTCTGCCAGGGAGGAGGAGGGGCCGGGAGGAAGCAGGGACAGGACGCCTGACCCAAACTAGCCAAAGAGGTATTCCATACCACAGCACGTCATGCCCGGGGATGTAACTGGGAGCTACCCGGAAGGGCACGTCCTCTTTTCGGTCGGGCTCTTTTCCGGCGAGCGGTATCATATTTTCTTCCCTTGTTATTTCTCTTATCATTATTATTATTGGTGGCAGCAGTAGTGATTTGTGTTATACCTGAGTTACTGGACTGTTCTTATCTCAACCCGTGGGAGTTACATTCTTTCGATTCTCCTCCCCATCCCTCTGGGGAGTGGGGGGGGGAAGTAGACTGCGTGGTTCTAATTTACAGCCGGGGCTTAAACCACGACAGTTCTTTTTGGCGCCCAACGTGGGGCACGAAGGGTTGAGATAACGACAGATCTGACCGGAGTGTGTCTAATCGTATTTGTGATAAGCATTCAGTGTTTTAGATTAATAGTCACTCGTCACAATGCTGATTTATTGGCTCTCAAAGTTGTTGTTTTTGATCTCACAGTCTCAATATGCCGTAGGTTACTTAGAGCCGGTATTTGCTGTGTTGGTGTTTTTCAAGTGTGGGGCTTGGGCTAAGGTTGTTGTCTCGTTGTATTTTGTAGCAATGATTTGTAATACAACAGAAGGATTGATCATGAAACTGATCTGGCTTGTGTTCCCAGTGTGGTCACCACCTTTATACTTTGGGAGGTATATAATACAAATGCTTAGCAACTATACATCTTTTTTCTCCTTCCTGGGTGGTCAACCTATGAAGGAGACATTCTTTTACCCTCCCAGTGCCCCTCCCAGACCGTTTACAGCATCGTTTGAGAGTTTTGAAATTTTTGAGTGGCCTTTTAATATTGTTGAGACCTGTTTGCTGATTGTGATGGGGGTCACCATGTTGGCACGCATACAGAGTGTGTTTTGTCCACAACCATTACGTCTGATCTCAAGAGTTAAGCAGAGTCGGGTTTGGGTCTTGTCTGGGGTTAGACGACAAAATAGGGGGACCGAGAGATTTTCCCCAAGGCTGGACAGCCATGAGTGGCAAGGTGTGTGGGATAGTATGGGCAAGTATCTAGGTCAGTGGGCCCCTCCAGTGTTTTGGAATTTCACCACCGAACAACTGCAAAATCCAGAAGAATTAGTAAAACACTTAAATGAGGTGTGCTGTCATCCTGGTCATACCAGAGAGGGACAAATCATGTCAACGTGCTGGGGCTTGGCCTATGCCTACCGGGCCTTGTTCAACGCTATCCAGCACCTTCAAAAGGGAAAAAATGTCCCTGGATCTGAGAGCGAAGCAACAGACAGCGCAGCTTCTCCAGCTCCGAGCACAGCAGCTACACCACCCCCAGCGAAAAGTACAGCCACTACTCAAACTTCGACTGCAACAGACAGTGCAGCTACCCCAGCTCCAAACACAGCAGCTACACCACCGCCAGCGACAAGTACAGCCACTACTCAAACTTCAACTGCAACAGACAGCGAAGCTACCCCAGCTCCAACCACAGCAGCTACACCACCCCCAGCAACAAGTACTGTTGCTACTCAAACCACAGTGATGACTGCAGCTAAACCAGAGGACCAATTCGTACCAATATCGATTGCCCCTCTACGCAAGAGAAAAAGCAAAAAAGAGGCAAGAAGGGTGAAGCGAGATGAAGAAACAATGTATTCACCACTCAGGACAGCATCTGGTCAGGAGTCATCATCACATGACGAAGAAGAAGAAGAGGTGACTTCTCGACCTCGGACCTCAACCGAGCTACGGAATATGCGAAAAGATTTTACCCGTCAACCAGGGGAGCACATCATCACCTGGTTGCTGCGATGCTGGGACAATGGGGCCGATGGTCACGAACTAGGAGGTACGGAAGCCAAGCAGCTGGGATCACTTGCTAGAGAAGGGGGAATTGACAAAGCAATTGCAAGAGAGAAAAAGTCCCTCAGTCTTTGGAGGCGGCTCTTGGCAGCTGTGAAAGAAAGGTTTCCATACAAGGACGATGTTACGAGTCGTTCGGCCAAGTGGACTACTTTAGACAAAGGCATCCAGTCTCTGAGGGAATCAGCCATCGTAGAGATGATCTATCACATCAAACCGAATAACGGAGATATACCCATAGACCCAGATGAAGTCGAATGTACACGACCCATGTGGCGAAAACTTACACGGAATGCACCGTCATCATATGCCCATTCATTGGCAACAGTAACCTGGGGTGACATAGTAACACCAACAGTGGATGAAATGATTCATAAACTCCAAGAGTTCGAAGACAATCTCACCCCTTCCATCATCTCAGCTGTGGAAAAACTGTCCCAGGATGTCAAACAATTGAGGGACGATCTATCTGATTTATCCAGCTCCTCACGTGTACCAACACAGGTTTCAGCTGTTAACAAAAGACGTCCTATTGTTCAAGACAGAAGATATAGAAGGCAAACACCACGGGCCACCCTATGGTTTTACCTGCGGGATCATGGAGAAGACATGACGAAGTGGGATGGAAAACCTACTTCAGCTTTGGAGGAACGGCTGCATGAATTGAAA
Organism: Psittacula echo; assembly: GCF_963264785.1. Taxonomy (NCBI): domain Eukaryota; kingdom Metazoa; phylum Chordata; class Aves; order Psittaciformes; family Psittacidae; genus Psittacula; species Psittacula echo. The sequence continues at coordinate 60,072,371 of NC_137743.1, forward strand.
ATAGGAACAAGGGTCAAGACTAATCATCCCATGAGAGCTGCGGCTTCAGTCTCTGGTGAGCAGGTTCCCAGATGGAGCGGAAGAGCTGATTTTACTCCAGCTCCTATGATAACGAAGAATAATCCCTTTCAATACGACTTAGGTGTCCAACGTTGTGATGACTGTTAGAGGGACCCTGCCTCCAGCCAGGTGGAGGTAGGGGATAATCGGATTTACTGGACTGTGTGGGTCAGATGGCCTGGCACATCAGTCCCACAGAAGTATAAAGCTCTCGTAGATACCGGTGCACAGTGTACCCTGATGCCGTCAAGCTGTCAAGGGGTGGAACCCATCTATATCTCTGGAGTGACAGGAGGTTCCCAAGAGTTGACTGTACTGGAGGCTGAGATCAGCCTGACTGGAAGGAAATGGCAAAAGCACCCCATTGTGACTGGTCCAGAGGCTCCATGCATCCTCGGCATAGATTACCTCAGGAGAGGGTACTTCAAAGACCCAAAAGGGTACCGATGGGCTTTTGGTATTGCTGCTTTGGAGACTGAGGAAAATGAGCAGCTGTCCACCTTGCCTGGTCTCTCAGAGGATCCTTCTGTTGTGGAGTTGCTGAAGGTCGAAGAACAACAAGTGCCAATCGCGACCGCAACAGTGCACCGGCGGCAATATCGCACCAATCGAGACTCCCTGATTCACATCCATAAACTGATCCGTAGTCTGGAGAGTCAGGGAGTGATCAGCAGGACCCGCTCACCCTTTAATAGCCCCATATGGCCAGTGCGAAAGTCTAACGGAGAGTGGAGACTAACAGTAGACTATCGTGGCCTGAATGAAGTCACACCACCATTGAGTGCTGCTGTACCGGACATGCTAGACCTTCAGTATGAACTGGAGTCAAAGGCAGCCAAGTGGTATGCCACGATTGATATTGCCAATGCATTCTTCTCAATTCCTTTGGCAGCAGAGTGTAGGCCACAGTTTGCTTTTACTTGGAGGGGCGTCCAGTACACTTGGAACCGACTGCCCCAGGGGTGGAAACACAGCCCTACCATTTGCCATGGACTGATCCAGAATGCACTGGAACAGGGGCAAGCTCCAGAACACCTGCAATACATTGATGACATTATTGTGTGAGGTGATACAGCGGAAGAAGTCTTTGAGAAAGGGAGGGAAATAATCCAAATCCTGCTGAAAGCTGGTTTTGCCATAAAACGGAGTAAGGTCAAGGGACCTGCACAGGAGATTCAGTTTTTGGGAATAAAATGGCAAGATGGACGTCACCAGATCCCTACAGATGTGATCAACAAAATAACAGCAATGTCTCCACCAACTAATAAGAAAGAAACACAAGCTTTCTTGGGTGCTGTGGGGTTCTGGAGAATGCACATCCCAAATTACAGTTCGATTGTAAGCCCTCTCTATCATGTGACCCGGAAGAAGAACGATTTTAAATGGGGCCCTGAGCAACAACAAGCCTTTGAGCAAATTAAACGTGAGATAGTTCATGCAGTAGCTCTTGGACCAGTCCGGAACGGGCCAGATGTAAAAAATGTACTGTACACCGCAGCCGGGGAGAATGGTCCTACCTGGAGCCTCTGGCAGAAAGCTCCAGGGGAGACTCGAGGTCGACCCCTCGGCTTTTGGAGTCGGGGATACAAAGGATCTGAGGCCAGCTATACCCCAACTGAGAAAGAGATACTGGCAGCCTATGAAGGGGTTCGAGCTGCTTCGGAGGTGATTGGCACTGAAGCACAGCTCCTCCTGGCACCCAGGTTGCCCGTTCTGGGCTGGATGTTCAAAGGCAGGGTCTCCTCTACACATCATGCAACCGATGCGACATGGAGTAAATGGGCTGCACTAATTACACAACGAGCTCGAATAGGAAATCCCAGTCGTCCAGGCATTCTAGAAGTCATCATGGACTGGCCAGAGGGCAAAGATTTTGGAATGTCACCAGAAGAGGAGGTGATGCGTGCTGAAGAGGCCCCACCATATAATAAACTGTCAGAAAGTGAAAAGCAGTATGCCTTGTTTACTGATGGGTCCTGCCGTATTGTGGGAAAGCATCGGAGATGGAAGGCAGCTGTATGGAGTCCTCAAAGACAAGTTGCAGAAACTGCTGAAGGGGAGGGTGAATCGAGTCAGTTTGCCGAGGTGAAAGCCATCCAGCTGGCCTTGGTCATTGCTGAACGAGAAAAGTGGCCAGTACTTTATCTCTATACTGACTCATGGATGGTGGCAAATGCCCTGTGGGGGTGGTTGCAGCAATGGAAGCAGAGCAACTGGCAACGCAGAGGTAAACCCATCTGGGCTGCTGCACTGTGGCAAGATATCGCTGCCCGGGTGCAGAACCTGGTGGTGAAGGTACGCCATGTAGACGCCCATGTACCCAAGAGTCGGGCCACTGAGGAACACCAGAACAACCAACAAGTGGATAAAGCTGCTAAGATTGAAGTGGCTCAGATGGACTTAGATTGGCAACATAAAGGTGAATTATTTTTGGCCCGGTGGGCCCATGACACTTCAGGCCATCAGGGCAGAGATGCAACATACAGATGGGCCCGTGATCGAGGGGTGGACTTAACAATGGACACTATTGCCCAGGTTATTCATGAGTGTGAAACATGTGCTGCAATTAAACAAGCCAAACGGTTAAAGCCTCTTTGGTATGGAGGACGATGGCTGAAGTACAAATATGGGGAGGCCTGGCAGATTGATTATATCACACTCCCACCAACCCGCAACGGCAAGCGCCATGTGCTTACCATGGTGGAAGCAACCACCGGATGGCTGGAAACATACGCTGTGCCCCACGCCACTGCCCGGAACACTATCCTGGGCCTTGAGAACCAGATTTTGTGGCGACATGGCACCCCAGAAAGAATTGAATCAGACAATGGGACTCATTTCCGGAATAACCTTATAGACACTTGGGCCAAAGAGCATGGCATTGAGTGGGTATATCACATCCCCTACCATGCACCAGCCTCTGGGAAAATCGAACGGTATAATGGGCTGTTAAAAACTACACTGAGAGCAATGGGTGGGGGAACTTTCAAGCATTGGGATACACACTTACCAAAGGCCACCTGGTTGGTCAACACCAGAGGATCTGCCAACAGGGCTGGCCCAGCCCAGTCAGAACTTTTACATATTGTAGAGGGGGACAAAGTTCCTGTGGTGCACATGAAGAATTTGCTGGGGAAGACAGTCTGGGTTATTCCTGCTTCAGGTAAAGGCAAACCCACTCGTGGGATTGCTTTTGCTCAGGGACCTGGATATACTTGGTGGGTAATGCGGGAAGATGGGGAAGTCCGATGCGTACCTCAAGGGGATTTGATTTTAGGGGAAAACAGACAATGAACTCAATTGTACGCTGTTGCCTGCTATAGCCATCAACTAGAAGTCTGCAGGGCACCAGCGACTGGCCCTGACTTCCCTCCGACCATCATCCCAACAGAGAATGAACTTTGATAGAACCGGATGAGTTCTACAGTGAAGGAACGATCAGCATCAGCAGACAACGATCCAACACTGCACACAGCCTCTCCTGCCCTGAAAGACTGTTACAAGAGATGGAGCCCAACATCATGAACCGAACGGACTCAGTAGCTTTATAGCAATTGGTCCGTGCACTAAGATAACAGTGCACTGAAATGAGAGTGAGGGTATATGGAAAATGTGGGATCTGAGCATGACGTGAATGGTATGGAATAAGGGGTGGATACTGTCCTGGGTTCAGCAGTAGCAGTCAGTTTTTCTCCTTCTTAGTAGCTGTTGCAGCACTGTGTTTTTGACTTTCAGCCTCGGAACAAAGCTGATAACAACTGATGTTTAGACTGACCAAGGACTTTGTGAGTCTCATGCTCTGCCAGGGAGGAGGAGGGGCCGGGAGGAAGCAGGGACAGGACGCCTGACCCAAACTAGCCAAAGAGGTATTCCATACCACAGCACGTCATGCCCGGGGATGTAACTGGGAGCTACCCGGAAGGGCACGTCCTCTTTTCGGTCGGGCTCTTTTCCGGCGAGCGGTATCATATTTTCTTCCCTTGTTATTTCTCTTATCATTATTATTATTGGTGGCAGCAGTAGTGATTTGTGTTATACCTGAGTTACTGGACTGTTCTTATCTCAACCCGTGGGAGTTACATTCTTTCGATTCTCCTCCCCATCCCTCTGGGGAGTGGGGGGGGGAAGTAGACTGCGTGGTTCTAATTTACAGCCGGGGCTTAAACCACGACAGCCCAAAGGGCATTTGAGACACTGAAGCACATAAGTCTGTTGGCTATGTAATTTTATCTAGAAAACACACCTCCACATCAATTAGAGAGCAATCTTGGCTTACCATACTTTGAAAAGTTTGTCTGCTTTTTTGTATTAATATCTACCTCTGAGGAGCTAAACCATTGACCCAGAGCACTAAGAACAGCAGCAGTTTTGGGAAGGCTGTGTTTAAACTGTGGGAGAGTAGAAAGGGTTGGCACTGGTCCCAGAGGTCAGCTGCTAGACCACAGAATGTTCTGCAAAAGGCTGTCCATCCCAGTTGTATTGTAAGGCTTCAAACTATGCTCAGTCCACACTAAATGAGCACAGGCAGAGAGACAGAGACAGCAAAGCCTATGGGCACCTCACAGAGCATCCAGTACAACAGCAGGGAGGAAAGGAAGCAAGTTCTATCAGAGAGAACAGCGTCTGCAGGCATTCATGGCATCCCTCCAAACCGCTGGATAAGTATCTGAAACTATGTGAATCACTTGAAACAGAAACATGAGCTACATGAATACAAAAGGAATACTAATAGTTATGCAAAAATGACAAATTCATCAATCAGAAATGTAAGAAACAATGCAGGAGCATAGAAAAGTTATTAGGTAAAAGCAAAATATTCTGAAAATACCGTTTAATTGAAAAGTTGAACACAAATGAATACCTGCATTTTAAAATCTGCATATGTAAGGTGTTAGCTTGTCAGTTTAATCCCATTTCCCCTTCACTCCACTGCAAAAATAGTCCAGTTGATTGACTAAAGCCTGTGTAGTGCATAGAAACGGTACTCAGGAAAAAGTTTGCTATCAGTTTTAACAAGATCATCATTTTTAGCTACCAAGTCCTGATGACAAAGACATATGGTTCTGGTAGCCAAGTATTAAATACCACATTGACATCCTTTGCTGTAAAATAATAGACAGGAAAGAAAGTTTTCCAGCCATGACATTTTTCCCTTTTTTAGAATATGTTAATTCATAACAAAATACCACGCATCAACAATCAGCCCTACCTAAAGCCATGAGATTACTTGCTATCTTTCTCAGTATGAAAAATATCTCCCTCCTATTAACTACTTTTAGATGTAACTTTCGCACATTGGGAAAGCCCCATGTAAGTATTGCTAGAAAGAACGTTAACAACCAAAAAAAAATATTTACATTTCAGTAGCATTCCTTAACTTACAAATTACTTGCTTCAGAAAAGCAAAAGCACAACTACTACAGCATAAAGAAAAAGCTGACTATGCAATCGTAAACCCAAAGGACCCAATTTCTTCATAAAGTACCTGATGGACATCGTGACAGTCTGATTACCTTCTACCACCAATTTTTGGAACATGTGAAAAATACTGTATGCTTCTTGCTGGTATGTGGTCCAAGATGACTCATAAATCTTCCTTTATCTCCTTCGTGGTGTTAGCAGAAAAGGATGAGTTGCTTTTTTCCATCTCATTCACATGTCTTTCTGTCTGTTACCCGTGCCCTTGAGCAAAGATTACTGATGCCCTGCCTTTGATATATGACACATCACATACAGCAGCTTTTCATCAAGTGAATTAACCTGAAAAAATGCAAACCTACCTGCTAGTTGCTTTCCAACTTTCCAGTATTCCTTTCTGTATCTCCTTCCTAACATGCCACACACAAGGTTACCAGAAACAGAACATGAAATTGTTATTCAGTGGACACAGATGTAATTTATTGAAATATACTACTTAGTATTTACTTTCATAACTGATTCCAATTGTAAAATATCCTGTTAGTCATACACATAGAGTGAAAAAAGTATCTATTTAAAAATCAGAGGATGAACCACCTGCTCTGATCGCCCCAAATTCCTGCTCTGAGTCACATGTAACAACTGCGATTGCGGTAACGCATTATTGATACAGCTCTACAGACAATTCTGCAATGCTAATCAATACACAATGATCATTCAGTATGCTGCATATTCTGTTGCGGGGTTTTTTCTCTTAAAATCTAAAATATATTTTTATATTCCAAGGCACTAATATCTTCAAATGTTAACTGTCTTCACAATGGTTGAAGTGTTCGCAAGAGTAACTTTTAATATATGAAGCTAAAATTCCTTTGGATTCTTTTGTTTTCCTTAGGGTTAGGTTCTTTTAAGAAAAAAAAGGCAATAAATTCTTCTGTGAGGTGCCCTCTTTTCTGCATGTACCTTCAATTTTACATTTTAAAGATGCCAATTAGACAACTACTATGCAGCTAATTACCAAGATATTCACAGTAACCTCTTTGAGACATTCTTCTGCTTGAGAATTTTTTCCACTGGAGATTATAAATTGGTTTACATTTGTAACTGATTACGGACAGGATCTCAAAGAAAATTCAGTACAGGAGTTCCTAGATACTTTAACATTTTTTAAGACAGGAAAGTAAACTCCCAATAGAACTCTGCTCCACAAAACAACACTCTGACAAACACGCATGCTGCACTTCCAGAATGAAAACAAAGATTTTTTTTTTCTTATTTTATCAAAATTGTATTATATCTTCTAATGAAGGCAGTGACTGAAAAATATAAACATTGATATGTATTGTCCAACGAACTGGCTTAAGAGTAACATGTAAAAACAGGATTAATGGTACAAAGCATGTACTATATAAAAATAGCCTGTAGAAAGAAGCATTAAGCAATTACAACCCTAGCACTGAAGGTTCCAATATTATAGGGTAATATTTCCTTAATGTTAGACTTCATTAACCCTAAGATAATCTCTCATAAATTTTGCTGATTTTTAAGGAGAAAAAATAAATTATGTTTATTAAACTACTGAATATGTTTATGAAAACAAGACATAATCTAGTGCTATAAACTTCTTGTCTTTATCTGAATAATCAGGCAGCTCATAAATAAAATATCATATAACAAAGCGAGTGTTAAAATTCATTACTGTAATAGCTATGCTCATGATCTATTTCATTAACACTCCTCCTTTCTCTGAATAAATGGGTTCTTTGGTCTACCGGAGCAAGGCCATTTACAAGACAAAATACTGAGCTGCTTTTTCTCATTTTCCTTTATCTGTTCTATTCCCAACTTTCTAAATTAATTCTTCCTTTAAATCTTATTGTTCCTTCCAATGTAACTCACAGCACATTAGAGAAACTTGAAAGAAATATAAGCAAAGAAATGGGTCTATAGAGTATAAGTTAATTAGGAATCTAAGTGACTGCTGATGAGACTTGATGGCATATGGCTTTGGAATTAATTTAAGAAGCTTAAGTTCATTTTAAAATAAAATATAAATATATCAGAAGTTCAAAAGGAGCCATACCTCAAATTAAGTCATGCTAATGCTTCAGCCCAAACACCAGCTAAAGACAACAATAAATGATGGCATACTGATTTTATCTCAAGTTTCTTCTCACCAACATGGATCAAAAAACCAGTAGCTGTTAGTGAAGCAGCAATACAGACGCAGTTAAACAGTAGCAACTGCAGAAGTCACCATCTACAATCAAATATGTAACTATGGTATGCAGCTTAACACAGTACTCATTAATAACTCCGTGCAGAACCTACTTTTCAGTCCTCACAGCAACAAACCATCTTTATATCCATCAACTTTGAATTCATTTATTTTATTTCTTACTACTCATTTCATATATAATATACAGGACATGATCTAGATAAATACCACAGCACTGGGGTTGCAAAACCAGATCCTTGGGAAACACGCAATGGAATAGTTATGGTGCTGGGAGATTTCTAGATGCTGTAGCTGCACGATCATGTGAGGACTGGAACTGATACAGGTGGATGAGGGGGGCTAAAGGCTGTGTATTGTTACATTCCTCGCTCTCTGTAAAACTGGTGCATCAGTCTTCTAAAAGTTCATCCTAAGAGGAATGTTTCATTTTTTCAAAGGTTTTAAAAAGATGTAAAATGTGTAACTCCACTGACTCAAGAGGCCATGTCTAAGGCAGTGAAATGCAAGAAAAGAGAATCAGACTCTGCAAGGAGAACTTTAAGTATTAGACAGATAGATAGATAGACAGATAGATGAAAGAAAGAAAAAGAAAAGAAAAGAAAAGAAAAGAAAAGAAAAGAAAAGAAAAGAAAAGAAAAGAAAAGAAAAGAAAAGAAAAGAGAGGAAAGGAGAGGAAAGGAGAGGAAAGGAGAGGAAAGGAGAGGAAAGGAGAGGAAAGGAGAGGAAAGGAGAGGAAAGGAGAGGAAAGGAGAGGAAAGGAGAGGAAAGGAGAGGAAAGGAGAGGAAAGGAGAGGAAAGGAGAGGAAAGGAGAGGAAAGGAGAGGAAAGGAGAGGAAAGGAGAGGAAAGGAGAGGAAAGGAGAGGAAAGGAGAGGAAAGGAGAGGAAAGGAGAGGAAAGGAGAGGAAAGGAGAGGAAAGGAGAGGAAGAAAACTAAAAAAACATATTGTTAGACTAAGCAGCTACCAAAGAAGGAAGGTACACACATAAGCTGGATATTGCTTTAAAGATATTTCTTATAAAATGCTTTTGTTTTCCACTCATAGAAAATTGCTGCAACTACTCCTGATGCAACTACAACAAACTGCAAAGGGGTACAGTCTCACATATTTCATAGGAATGCAATATTGATACTCAAAGCGTTACTATCCATAAGGAAAAGTAGCAGCACCTATGAAAAGAAGCATCAGTTGAAAAGTACCATTAACCCAGTAAGTGCTTAACTTGCATAGCTCAAGAATTTTGAAAAAGAAACTTCCCCTTTTTGCAGTAAGGGATAATACAGTACATTATACGTGCATTCTAGGCCTGTGTATTCATTTATCTAGCTTTTTCACCACATTTTGAATAGGTAAATTTGCCACCAGAGGACACTGGTTTATCAAAGGAAATTATTTGCAACTAAATGCAAAGTGTAACTTTACCTTTAATCAGGTCAACTGATAAAACCATAGAAAATAAAACATAAAGCTTTGCAGGCTCTCCTAAATCACTGTTTTTCAACTTGATAAACAATACATTGCAACTTTTAATAATGTTCATGTTAATATTTAACCTTTAAGTCTGGCTGCAATTGATCATGATTATAAAAATCTTAACATAGAGCAGCAAATTTACACGGCAAGCCATAGCATACAACACAAGAGCCTGTCTGCAGAATTCCTTGATCATATTATTTTTTGTACCATCTTCATCAGTCTTGTCTGGTCAGACTCATGAGGCATATGCTTTCCCCTGAATCCCATACCTACCAGCATTCAAAACAATATGCATGGCAAGGGTTTGCATTCTTTTATTAAGGGAAAACACAAATGCTAAAGTAAAGGTTATAAATAGGTAAATGCAGTTTAACTACCAGCAGTGGTTTAGATTATTAGGCAGAGACATATTTCAACAACGTCCATTTTACAAAGAGTCAAAAACTGACCTACCCCTGAAAGCTTTAAGAGTCATATTTAGTTAGTGTAAAGCAGCATTCTCAATTCTGGGAACTCTGGAAACCCAGGAATACAGAGCAAGATGCAAAATCATCAGTATCACTCATTCTATTCGTGTACAAAGATAACATGTTGGATATAGTAGATAAAGCATAAATAAATTATTAGAAGCTGTTAAAAAGTATTACAGATAAGCAGTATGTGCATTATTTATCATGAAATCTACCGGACTGCACAACCAGTTGTTATAACAAATTGTTATCCATTCAATTACTAATGCTATGAACTACACATGTATCCTAATGTGGTAACTCATTTTCTTTGTTTTCAATAGTAACATAAAACAACTAAAAAGCAATAACATAATTTTCAGGAAACACCCATATTTTTCTTATTGACCTATTTGAAGGGTTTTTCCTGCTGGTTTGGTTTGCTCCTTTGGAGAGATATTTTGCCATCTGTATCTTTAGCAAGCAACATTCTGCCTCTGAAACAGCTCAGAGCTAAGTACCTGAGTCATCTCCTATGTGCAAACCCAGTATGGACAGTGCTGGTCTGCGCGCTTTGAAATGGGAGGAGTCTAATAACAGTCCTGAGGTACTGATAGGGACTGTGGCATTCAGTCTTCACCAAGAACCATCCAGAAACAGCTGGCACTACACCTGCAGAACCACTTGCAACATGAGGACCAATCATTTTAATAACGTATCTTTTCATGTAACTTAGATTCAACACCAGTGTAGGTGGGCTAGCATTCAAGTTGGTCAAAAATAGTTCAAGAGGAAAAGAAAATTAAGAGAGAGCTGAGTTGTCAGTGTCAAACCACAGCTGATGAATGAGCTGATCTACAAGACTTTGCTGTAAGAGAACTCTATCTCATTGGACACACAAAGCAAAAAGAAAAGAAAAAAACACCATCAAAGGGAAAGCTTGCATTAAAAATATGACTTTAAAAAGACTGTGGATTGCCCATGACACGTAAGAAGTCATCTGTCTCTCTTGACAAAGACAAGTCATTATTTACTAGTGAACTAATACCAGTAACTGTGACAAACAAAAACAACAAAGCCTATAAAAACATAAAAAAGCTGTTATATGCAGTTAGGCTGAAAGAGAACATGTTCAATGTTCGAGACGAAAAAGCATTTAAGCTTACGATCTGTTCTAATACAGCCTCCATTATCTGTTGGGAAATGAAATGAGTAACAAGAACTCATCCTCACATCCAACTTTTACAGGAGAAAGAGAAAGTATGCTCTTTTTTAAAGCATGAGTTTAAGTCTTAGGAACTTTTTTAATGCTTTGGATTGATAACTGTGTGAGTTCTAATTGATGTGACTATTCAAACAAATGTAGTATTGTTCCATCTTTGGATACTGCAACTTAAAAGTCTCACCCATGTCTTCTAAACATAAAGTACATTCCCAAAGTCATGCTTTCTGTAGTCTATCATCCATGTCTGCTGTTCCTTCATGTAATTCAATCTTCATGCAGGACATGCAGTCAGGTGTCATGGAACTAAGAACAAGGATACCATTAAACTGCTTTCCTATACTGTTTTTCCACATCAATAATGCATTGATTTTATCACTACTAGAACAATCCTTATAAAAATAAACTGTCAAAAACCACATCATATCTCTAGGCAAGGCTACTAAAACTATGCTTGCAATGTCTTAAAGAACACAGGACTTATTTACTAATACTTTAGGATGTTAGTCTCACTCAGACCTAAAAACTAAAAAATATTCATTTTAATATAATTAAGGTAGGTAAAGCTTTAGAAGTGTTTCATGTTTTCTTGGCTTTTGAAAAATAAACTATCTATCTTAGATTATAGTTATTAACATGTCCTATAAATTCTCAACCATAGTACGATATAAAATGTTTTTCAAATGATAACATGTATCTAACAGGAATAAACACCAGAATTAGACAGGTTTTGGTTGAAAACTAAGTATGAAAAAAAATAGAAATGTTGTTTCAACTTTTAAATCAATGATTAATGGCAGAATCAACAACTGCTTGTATTAACTTGCACTTAACAAAAAAAAAAAAAAAAAAAAAATCACAAATCAACAATAACTTATTTTTTAGCTACTTTTACCTGGCTTGTGTTTGAACCTGTTACTAATATCATTTCTTTTCCATAAAAGATTTTCAGCAAATTTTTATATGTTTTTCCTGATAAAATTTCTCCTTTCTATGTTTAGGAATACTACAATACTATGATTTTCAGAATCAAACAGGTCAGGTTGCCTCCTATAAGCACAGTGAAGCTTAAAAGAAGTTTATAACAGCAAAGCTAATCTGATAAAGTTATAAACTGATATACAAAACAGATATTTAATCAAACCACTGAAGCGTTGCTGTAAATTTATATATCATATCTTCAAAGTTATTAAATCTGAAAGAATAGGTAAATAGATATATTAACTGGTAAAAAATTCTGTTGAACAGTTACAGAATGTATTAGTTGATATCTCACACAAAAATTTTACTAAGGATGCTGCTTAATTGAAGGGATTCCAAAATACCTTACCAACAACAAATATGTCTTCGCTAGCAATTCTGAAAGTTGTAGAATGCTTTGGGAAAAACAGAGGAACTTCCTTTAAATATTCAAAATTTCCTCAAGTAATATGATAACTAAATCTATTTTTCAAAACCAGGAAACTCACTTTAGTTAACTATAATTTTAATCTTAATAGTGATTTTAGCCTCTTAATTGAATTATTTTTTTCCTAAGTCATTTTACTGCTAATAAATGAAAGACATGAAAAACTAAATTGCATAATAAAGCATGAAGGGCACACAGTTATGAGCTACCATGCCCCTGAGAGAAGCAAGCAGTGTTTTACGTTCAGTGAAAATCTTAGGTGCAATGCACACAAAAAAGAGGAGATAATATTCTTCAAACAATTAACAACCACATTTCAGAATTTTTCACACACAACCATTTCTCAAGAAATTAGAAAAGCTGTAAACCAGTAGCACAAGCAAGCACAACCAGCTCTTCCCTTAGCAATTTCTAAAATACTTAAAATAATAATGGGAAATCTATCTTTCCTGTCATTCAGGCCCTTCAACAATTCCCAGTTATGCAACTAGAAAATCACTTGGTATTGGCAGCTAGTAATGCCCCAAATGATCTTACTGCAACATAGTCTAATGACTCACCAAATAATGTCAAAGCATTTTTTACCTGTTATTTAAAAAAAAAAAAAAAAAAAAAAAAAAAAAAAAAAAAAAAAACCAAAAAAAACCCCACAACTTTTTTGAAGTTTCATGGAAAAAAACATAAGCCAGCCATTTTTCACTTGTGTTGAACTGCAAATGAAACTATTTCGTTATAAGCTTAAATTTGCCTCCTGGCATGAATATATACTTATTTTAGGCAAGTATGTTCAAGTGAGCGCAGCAAGCTTGAGTTGATAACAGAAAACTTGTTCACATGCATTAGATCTGACTTGAACTCCAAGGCTGAAAAGAACACCACCACAAGGAAGACGTTTTTCCCTCACAAAGGGAGGCACATCTGTGCTTTCCTTTCCAGCAACATTTGTGTATCCCATGCAATGGGACAAGCCAGGAAAGCAACAAGGAGCACAAGGCGCACAGCACTAACACAGTGCACTAATTTGTCTCTGTTTTCTGGCAGGAAAAAGAAAAAATAACAAAACAGAACAAAAACAACATTCAGAAACAAATGAAGAAACCTGATTATTCTTTACAGCTAATACACCCAGATAAATTCAGCATGACATTTTAAAAACAACTGCATTTTATCAAGTGGTTCTCTAGGTTTTTCCTTACCATGGGTTACATGTCATTCCTGACTCTATCTTCTCCCATGAGATGTTTTAAAACAGTTCATCTTTAGAAGCTACTAAGAACTTCAGATGAACTGTAAAGAAGAGCAGCATTATTTCTATGTAGCTTGACCTCATAAGTAAAATGGCAAACAGGGCACCAGAGGAAGTATGTGAGAGAGCAAACAGAGAAGAGAATTGTACATTTGTCAGCACTATGCAAATATCTCCAGCTCCCAAAATTAAATTGTTCTTGGTATCTTGATCAGCAACACCAGAACCAACACCTCTGAGCTTGCCTGTAGGCACAATACGGAACCAGAGCATTTTGAGTAGAATAAAGCAAGCTAAGTAAGGTTATTCAGGTTCCAGGATGCTTTCCTGAAATTCTAGCCAGTTCCAACAAAGTGTATGCTCCCTTTATTTATATTTGCCTAGAGGTTGAAATGGGCATAGTAATTTCCACTTTCTGGCCCACACACTACTGTAAGACTCCTATACATTGTTGAACAGTTCCCATATTTTACCCCAAGTGCATCAGAGTTTCTGTGATAAGTTGGGTTTTGTTCCTAGCTTTTTCTCTGCACAGACATGCACAATATACACACATGCACAGAGGACACAATTTAAAGAATACATGAATCTTTCCTGATGGAATGAATAGATTTAACAGCAGCAAAAACATTACTGCAAGTAAGATTCTTCATTTTTATACACTACTGTGTATTTTTTATGATTTGTGTCTAAGATCCTGTTAAATATTTAAACAATACAATATCAGTAAGTAAACTCTTTAAATTAGGCATCCTCTATACTGTATATTGGGAACAGATGTGCTCTTATTAAGGCTATATTGTAACTCAACAATAATTTGTCATATTTGACATATTGTTAAATTATGTGCACCTGCCAGAACTGTAGTAGCAATTACAAACAATATATATACCACTTTTAATTTAAATACCTAAACAACTTACGTAGATGTGAATACGATGTATGGAAAAACTGTAATTTCCTAAATGTCATCACCAAACAACACCTAATGTCTCACAATTTCTTTTTATGTGTATTTTATTATAGAGCCCAACTGTTTCAACACTCTAGTGGCTGGACTTTAATGTGGTTCAAGCAGCCCCAAGTAACATCACCAAATGTTTAACATCTGTGAAAGTTGGACCAACAAATGCTCATATTTTCAGGAGGTCATGCTGGCCAGCTTTCATTAACAATTACTTTAAACTTCGGTTTTCTTTATAGCTTTTTAATTCAGGAAGGACACATAAAGTTCACCTTAGTTAAACTGTTAAATTTATTCCAAACTTATATAACATTAATCTTTAGAATATTTATAAAGTTTCTTTTCCTTCTCCCAATATTTGGATCTTGTTTAATTCACCGATTACTTTAGCATAGGGAAGCAACACTTCTAATTAGATCTTAAGAGTTCGGCGTATTTCCAGAATAGGGGCAGAATCTCCCAGCTTTTACTTCCTTCTACGTTATTTGCCTACTTCCCCACTCCCATCTCCAATATTCATACCAGAGTCATAATTAACTTTCAAAACTCCTTAATAATGCCTTGGATATTTCTTATTGTTGGTAATTCTATAATCACAAACCACTGTATCTTGAAAAACCTTCCCTTACTTTCCCGGTTTCTCACCACATCAGCTTCACATGACTTAAAGCTTCTCATTTCCTGCTGTAGTCTCCTTGTTTTGGAAGGAGATACAGAAAACAACCTGTACAAGACATGTTCTTCATGATTATATACAGGTTTTAGCACTAGTGCAATCTTTTACTCCTCTCTCCATCAGGAATCCTTGGTTTTCACTGTATTACAAGTTTAGATATTCCATCACATGCCATTTCAGAGCACCAGAGAGGAAGCTTTGATGGGGATAGGTGGGAACTAAATCTCTCTTTCCCACACCTACAAACTGTACAGAGATCCCACTCTGCAGACTCTACAGTGATGCAGCCATACTCTCTGATCAAACAAGAGCTTTAACTGTTACTAAGAATTTGGAGTAGGCTGCTCCCAACCCAGAGAGTGATGCCAGGGAGATTCAGCCTCTTTCTCTAACCATTGTATATATAACAACATACAGGCTCTTAAGAGACTCAGCTTTGCTCTAGGACCTTGGACTCTGCACACATCCAGAGGGGGACTAACATTTAACACACAGCTTGTTAGTGGCTACTTTAGTGTTTCTCCCTTTTATGATTTATAAAAACCACTGGTGCAGATACATCGGAAAGTGAATATAAAGCTCATTCTAAAGAGCATGCATGTATTTCATTTTATTTTAGAAATGTTTGCATTATCTATGGGTTTACATGAAAGGCTTTATAGACTCTCAAATGATTTACTGTTAAGGTACATATTGATTATAATCTCCAGTTATTTAAATGGAGACCTGTACCTCATGGCACTTAATACCTTGCAACATGTTTCAACTTAACTGTGACACTGGTAAACAAAAGTTACTGATCTACCTACTGAGTTATAAAACTTGTAACACACTGTAAACAGCTCTGTCATTTTATTTAGCATTTTGCATTGAACGAGCTGCTCTATTTACCTAGTGGTAAATCTTTATGTATCAAAAATGCTACAGAAGGCGCAACAAATAAATTACGAAGAGACACTAACATCTGACTAGTTAATCAAACAAATAGGACATGTAACAAAGAGAAAAGCTATAAATATTGACAACAAGCTGCTTCAGTCACAAAAACATTCAATACTTCAGTTCTCAAGTGTGAGTTTTATATCAGTCCCCTGGAAACAGTTTGTATCCTCCAATAAATTTTTACAGTTGATTCACCTGCCTGATACCCTTCAGCCATTTCCTTCAGAAGCTGTCAAACCCGCCAACAATAATATATGGCCCGACCAACAAGAACAGCTGTAGCCATTCTCTCTGCTGGTTCCCGCACCCTGTTCTGCATAAAATAATACATCAAGATTAATTGATTTCCCGTCAGTCTCACAGAACAGAAAATTAATTTTCATGTAGCTATTTTCTGCAGCATATGAATTTTGAACATGGCAAGTAATTTAAGTTTTTAATTATTCATAGGTAGAAGGAAAAAAAAAAAAAAAAAGAAGAAAATAAAAAAATCGCAACACATGACAAAGTGAGCCCCTGAAAGCCCCAAGGCCATGGCCTGGACCTTGATTTGTGCTGAGACAACAATAGCATTCACTAATGTCTATATAAATAATATATGTATTAACATACATCTTAGTACAACACCAATTTCTCTCACTCTGACCCAAGACTACCAGGTCATACAGCAGCAGTTTGTCACAGTCTCTACAGTGGGCTACATGTGACACACTACAAGAAAAACATAAAACATGTCAGCCATACTGGACTGACCCCGACTGCCTCAGGAGTATGAACACACCTATAATATAATAGGAAGGTAACGGTCAGTATTTGAGGAGAAGAGTTAAAACTTACTAATCAGCAGGGTGTTGTATCTCAGCAAACCTCTTAGCAGGTGACATTGACTTGTGCAAGGAAAATGCTAATGGAAAATTAAACAGAATAATCTGTCTTGCTCAAGTTAAATTTTTTCCAGATGATGGTTTAAGCCTTAAAGAAAAACACAGGCCACTCCAAAGATAGTAAGATGTCACAAAGAAAGCACATTTAAGAAAATCTCATTTGCTAAGGTTCAAATTTCTGTTAACCGACACTCCTGTAAGTTGCAGAACAGAATTCCTGACATTGAATTGAGGCCAAAATTGTACAGGTAAATAATGTAATATATGTAATAATGTAAATAAATAATGTAATAAAATATGTAATAATGTAAATAATGTAACTCTAAGCATTCATTGTAATAATTTATGATGAAGTACAAACTACCCACTATTTAATTACTGCAACACACCATCAATAATGTTAGGACTGGACTTAAAACACAAAAACTTAACTTGCACTAGGCAATGCTTGTACATAGCTTGGGGGTGAGGGCAAATTATAGGGTGAAAACAATTAAAAAGGAGTGTGTAAATGCTGAAGGCATGTCACTAAACATATTAAGCGACAGGTTTGCTTTTGAATGCTTTTTCCATTCTTGAAAAGTTCATTTTATTAGTTAAACCTTGCTTAAAAAAAACCCAAACTGACAAGGTATGCCATGAAGTTACTCAATAGGAAAGCCTCTTACCATTATCAGTGCACTAGATAAACTTACAAGGATGGAATCTAAGGAAGATCAACAATATGAAAGCAGGAAGCACTGTGACCATTTTTGGTTATGTATTACGATGACATGTTAACCAATGAACAAAACGCAGTATAGCAACTGCCATAGATGTGGTAAAAACTCTCAATGTAACTACAGCCTCTACTGGACAGCAAAGTGTCTACAGTATAGCTGGGTACTGGTGCATGCTAGTACACTATACTTAGATTCTTCCAGTATTTCCATGATAAAACCATTTCCGCTGTTCTTTTTAAAGGCTCCTGATTTTCCTATTTGGAGAAGGCTGGAAAAAAAGAGTTTTCAAACCAAAAATCAGCATATCTACATTAAGCCTTTGAAACCAAGTTTCAAACAAGAATTCTGGGTTCTGTGTTCATTAATATAAAAGAGGTTTTCAAAATAGGAACCCAAGCTCAGCATCTTCTCAACATATGCACCATAAAACTTGGGTTTGGATGGAATAAGAGACTTGATTTTTTTACTTTTTTTTTTTTTAAAGCAGTGACACGGGGTAGAGGCCTTTATGTTCTGTACATTGAGTTTTGTGAAAATATGGACATATAGTAACAACAAAATTATCAAACAAGATCAAAATGTGTATGCCATGCATTTTCCCTTTCAATTGCATTTGTTAACACCCTGACATGCTACTGATTCCAAGAAAACACCCACTGAAAATAAAAATTACATTTAATTCCAAAATTTGAAGAGAGTTTACCTAACAAAGTAGTAATTATTCAGAGCTATAGCTCATCTTTATTGCCGTGTTTGAAAATATTTACATAGGACTTTAAAGTCTAATTCGGCAAAAAAATTGGTGCCTAACTTTAGGGGGGGAGATTGGGAAGAAGTAGCTTTTGATGGATTTGGGCTTTGTTATCTCTTTTTCATGTTACAAAATAGTTAAAAGAAATAGCATATTATACTTAGTAATACCAGCCATTCAACAACAGCCTTAACAGTTTTTCATGTCAAATTTATCTGCAGTTGTCCTTCTAATATTTACTTGTTTTTTCAACCCTTTCATTAAGAAAATAACCTTATTGAGAGCATAATGAGCTCATTATATTCACCGTAAAAAGACATGTTTGCAATCCTGTAAATGAAACGTATAAACCAGGGGAAGGAAAAAAAAATAAAATTAAAAAGACAACCAAAAACACACACACAAACAAAAAACCCCACAACTTTACAAAGTTGATACTGCTGCTACAGATACTGTTCCTGGCACAGCTTAAAGGTCTTTGTTTCTGTAAATTCAATTGAGTGTTTCTATTTCTATGTCTAGAAAGAGGTTCTAATTATTGTTAGAAGCCTAATTAGCATTTAGTATTACATTACAACAACTGCAGCAAAATTGTACCCGTTCTCCAATAAACAGTATTCACAGTGTGCAATCAAGCTGCTGTACGATGCAATGAGAATTAATAGCACTGCGTGACAATGGTAAATCCTACAACTCCCGCTGTGTGTGTTTAATAATTTTTCACTCCTTCCAGATTGTTCCCATCAAGCACAATTCCCAAGATCCTAATCAGCTTTCCTCCTCATCAATACTACACAGAGATCTGAGCACTGAAAATTATCTGCAATTTCAAAAAGTGCTTTGTTGCATTATTAGGCCACTGACCTAAGACGTAATGGGTAAATAGTTTCTGAAAAATGTCCAAAGCACAACATAAATTAAAGCTTATATTCTTGCCTGTTGTTCTTACCAGAGCTGTAACTGCAAACTTTAGCAGGTTTTTGTACAAAATTCTTAACTACAGTATTATTTCTTAAGCAAAAATTGGTACAAAGATGACAACGTTTATATTTAAACAACTTCTTTTACTGTATTTTACACAAATAATACAAGTTGGAGAGCCATAAGCACCTTTCAAATGAATTGTATACACATACGCACACAGACCAATCCACGAAGAACCACCATAGTTTTGTCTGTGTTTTTGCATGCAGAATATGAGAGTCACTTCTCAAAAGAGGTGCGGCACACATAACCATACATGCAGAAAAGAAATCAGCATATTAGCTTTCTTTTTTAGTGAAAGGAAGAAATATAAATCCTAGTCAGAATGCTATGTTGTGGTGGCCAGATAAATTCAAAGTTTGCAGCACTTCCTTAGAGCTTATATATTTCATACATTTCTCTGACAATTAAGATTCACTTAATAGAGAAACAGTGGCATTAGAGGGGGAACTTATTTCTGTAGGGAAAATGCCTGATGCCTCACTGATACATTACCAAAGTACAACCTCCATATGCCCAGATAAATGGACTCACTTTCTATATAAAACTTGTGCTGTGACAGTGGCAGGGCGCAAAGGAGCCAGAAACCTGACTTGTAGGTCCATATGCTGGTTAGTGTGCACCAACAGACATTTGAATATTATGAAAGGAGTTGTAAGTTTGGCAAAGCACTCCCTCTGGCTTTGTCACAGTAATTTGTTTCAGTTAATGGAGTTTCAGCCTTTCCCCATAATCACTATCCCTTATTATGGAAATCTTATCTGTATAATAAACTCATCATCTCACAGGGGACTTCTTCCTTCCTTTCATAGTTTGTCAGTGCCAGTACCATATAAGCATTACCTGGTAGTCAGAAAGTAATTTCATTTTACCTGGTTTTCAGGATATATAAAACACTGTGGTATTAATTAACAATTACCATTACCTCTGACAAGATGCAGCATTATTATTTATCTTTAAACTAAAAGAGGATTTGCTCATTAATTCTCATAAAAAAAAATAAGGATACCTGCAAAATTCTTCTGCAATAATTTGCATCTGTTTGTGATGAACTGATTATGCACTTGAAGATCACACTTGAAAAACCACCTCATTATTACATATCTGGACACAGTGACAAGCGTGTGGAAGGGAGGGGAAGGGACAGCTTGACACAGAAAGCAAGAAATTGGGGATGGGGAAAAAGGGGAGAACAAGTTACAGGATAGCTCCACTGGGGTTTGAGATGTTGGTAGCCTTTAAGAAGAAAAGCAGTCTCTCTCATACAGTTTGAGTTATGCCAGTTGAATGGGAGATGCATCAAATAGCAACAGGCAATTCCACATTTTTTGGTTAGGCAAAGCCAAATACAAAATGTAACAAAGGGCTAGCACCAAGCCCTTTTCGTAGGCAGTGTTAATAAACATAGAATCAGTGAACTGTGAAAGCAACTTCTCCTTCACAATAGGCCTCCTGTAGAAAGAACAGGACTACTTCAGAAATACAGACTTTTCAGTCTGATCTGTGAAGAATAGTTTTCCTGAACACCTCTGAAAACAGCCTCCTTTTTTAAAATTAATTATCTGTATCCACTGAATAGAACATCTTGTTTCTAAACTGTAAGCTGAAGGAACAAGAACAGCTTGATCATGTAAGAGATAATAAAAAAGCAGGTCTCAAATATTAATTCCTCATGTGACATGTGGTACTTGGTGGCCTTCACTTTCGCTGTCACAGAAGATGTCACAGTGCAACCACTGCAATTAAAATAGCACAATGGGTTTATCCAATATAACACAACTGTTGCCTTTACTACACAGTTAATGATCGTTTGCTCTTCAAGACTGACTTTCTGGTTTTCCTTCTTCAGGAAGTGCAGAAATCAAACAAATTTACACCTCACAAAACCGAAAACCACATAACTAGTTTTATTATTAACTGTGGATACGGCAGCTGCAGCAGCCAGATGAGAACATCAGCACAATTTTTATCCTGCACTGACACTTGTCTCCATGGAAGCCATAAGATGCTGCTGTGTTGATGACTTTGAACTCATTTCTTGGCCATCACTTTGTCTGACTGTTGAGGAGCTCTCCAGGCAGCTTTGTCCATTACTTCTTATGGGTTTCTTTTCTCCGAATGTTCAAAACCTGCCTGTCATTGTGTTAACTCTTTTCCGTGTATCCTCTTCCTTCTTTGCGGCCTTTAAGTTGGTGCATCATCCCTGGTTTTGAAGTTTTGATATACAAGCAGGGATGCCCAATTAACTTCATTTAAAAATATGAACCCAATTGGCTCAAACAAGAATCTCTAGCTCTGAACTGGGTTACCATATGTTGTATTTGACTTGTATTTCTATCAGCATCAACCCAAGCATCCTTATACACACCAGCTATGAACATGATTTATAGCAAGTCATTCAAGGCAAAGCCTATAGCTTCCCTTCACAATTTGATGTTATCAAGATTACTTCAGAAGCTGGCAGCAGCTACCATAAGTAACAAACTGTCACTGGAAATAAATCACTCCCTCAGAAATAACAGTTAAAAATATAGATTAGCATGAACAGAGGTCAGTATTTTAGGCTCGGTTTTCGTTTCCCCTCTCAGTCAAGCCACAAATCAACCTTGTATCTGATCAAAAGGAAAACCAAAACTAAGCATAAAAGTTTTCATTCATATCCAAAACACAGAAATTGAAATTAAAAAAAAAAAAAAAAAAAGGTAGGCACTATGCTTTTGGGTAGCCCAGCTTACCCTTTTGACCACACGAGGAATAGGTAGAATCTCACGTAGAAAATATGAAATTTCTCATTTTGCATGTCTTTACAATTAAGGAAAAAAGATTGAACTATCTAATTACTTGAAAAACATGAATATAACACACATCCTCCTGGTTAGCACAAAAAATTAATAAATAGCAATAGCACTATAAAACAGGACTTGGCTCCTAACTAGGATGTTTTATCACTGCTTATGAGAACCTACTTCTTTTCTTGGAGGAAACAAATAAAAACTGTAATGGAAAATAAAAATTCATTTCAGAACTGTCATTCAGGGCACTTGATGATTAAATTATCCTGGAAAATCTGGGGTCATAGAATCACGGAATAGTTAGTGTTGGAAAGGACCTTAAGATCGTCTAGTTCCAACCCCCCTGCCATGGGCAGGGACACCTCACATTAAACCATGCCACCCAAGGCCTCATCCAACCTGGCCTTGAACACCGCCAAGGATGGAGCATTCACAACCTCCCTGGGCAACCCATTCCAGTGCCTCACCACCCTCACAGTAAAGAACTTCTTCCTTAGATCCAATCTAAACTTCCCCTGTTTGAGTTTTAACTCGTTACCCCTTGTCCTGTCACTACAGTCCCTAATGAAGAGCCCATCCCCCGCATCCTTGTAGGCCCCCTTCAGATACTGGAAGGCTGCTCTGAGGTCTCCATGCAGCCTTCTCTTCTCCAGGCTGAACAGCCCCAACTTTCTCAGCCTGTCTTCACACGGGAGGTGCTCCAGTCCCCTGATCATCCTCGTGGCCCTCCTCTGGACTTGTTCCAACAGTTCCATGTCCTTTTTATGTTGAGGACACCAGAACTGCACACAATACTCCAAGTGAGGTCTCACGAGAGCAGAGTAGTTGAATTTAAGCGTTCTTACCACAATTTTATTCAACAAGGTATGTTCAGTTTGACTTACAGTGGTGATTATCTTCCACTATCAGCAATCCTACAACAGTCAGGATGTCCTCTGTCTTCCATGTCAATCATTTTACATCTGACCAATATATTTATTTTGCTTTTCACCCTTTGACACACGAAAAATTATACACTCACACTTTATCATTAGAGGACTCGAGGCGTTTGTCTCCAGAGAGAAAAAAAAAATACAAATCGAGAAAACAAGTTTGCTCATCACAATATTCACAATGTTTTTGATAATGTGACACTACCAGCTAGAAAATATTAGTATTTTGAAAACAAAAAATCTCATTTAATTATACTGCTTTACAGTACCCAGCTGTGTATCTTTTTTCAAAGTCAATACAGTACAAACATGAAAGAAACTAACTGTGAAAAGTGTATCTCCTACAGTTTATCTCTCTTTGATATGTAAATAGATCACTGCAATCCTTTTTTATATTTTTTCTTCTACTGTTATGCTGAAAAAGCATTTTTTTGGTATGAAATAATATACTACATTTATTAGCACACATGTACAGATGTATGCACAAAATACTTTGCATTAACATAGCTGAGGAGAAGGAAAGATTAAAGGAATTTATCATGCCTTCACATCTAACTGAAACTCAAAACCTTTCAAATACATTTAAGTTTACTTTTCGTGTGCTGTGTTTATGTATGGGTAACATATGTGCATACATGCAAATCTGAAAAGTGAAGAACAGTTGAGGGAGAGAAAAACCCTGCAATTAATGACCAACATTAACTGAAGGTTTCTAGATATTATCATCTGTGAGTGACAAGTTCCACAGAGGACTAAATAGGGACAGATGCATGTAGATGTTCTAGACTTCAGCTGGGGCTCTGGTCTTAAATAAACAAAGCCTCTGGGTTTTTTCTAGTTCTTGTAAGAGGAACATGATAATTGAAATAGCTGTATGAATACTAGCAATGATGCCTGCACTACCCAAGGGCCCAAACCAAATTAAGCAAATTGATTCATTATGCATTCTAGTCTGTGACTTTTAGCGTGAACTTTAAAAGGTAAAAGTTGTCAATTAGCACACAAGGGAGTACATGTACCTCTGTGGAGACAAGTAATAGGGAAAAAACAGGAGTAAAGTGAGAAAACGATTAGTCTTCAAACACTTTGCTAAAAAATTAAAAAAATAAATAAATCCAGAGTTATTCTATGTTTCATGATCAAGGAAAAAAACATTTGTGTCAGTACAGGCAAGAACAGATATCTCACAGGGCTCTAGTGAATAGCTCTGCAAAGCATGCAATAGCCAGAACATATTCTGTTCACCTAATACACAGTAAATTTGCTTATTGAGTCAATTTCACATGAAATGTTACAGTATGTTTGGCAAAGGATTACTATTTGATTTTGTACCTGCAATCTACTTCTGAAATCTTGTAGCCACCCCCCTTCCCTTTTTTAAACCTATTCTCCCCATCACATGCCACCTCCCCTCTCAGCAAGGGCCTTACAGTCATGAAATATTACTCTGTTACCTTGTGTCCATAAGAAATCGTAGGGCCTGGTATTAGAGCTATCCAGGCATAACAAGTTATTTCCCAGCATGCTCACTGATTAGCTACCTTCCATAACCATAAAGTCAACAATAATCTACCTACATGCCCTTTCTGCAGGTGGCTGACCTATAAATGTTAACTAAGTCAGTGGCAGTTCTGCCTAAATTACTTGGAAAGCATTATGCGTAAACATTAATGCTGCAGCATGTCCTTAACTATACAACTGGGACTCTATAGTCTGCAAAATAATGCTACTTGATATGATTTTTTCCTCTGTAAAAGCCTTTTCCCATTTTAAAATTATCCAATGCCCCTCCTACCTGATGTTCTACTCTTTCCTTTCAGTCTTCCCCATAAAAAATGATAAGTAATGTCCCCTAGTATGGGGACAATTCTTATTTTAGCAAAGTCCCTCCTCTAGACATCTAGGGAGCCAACATACTGACACAACTGGATATCAAACACACAAGTAATATGCACACTGGCAGTGAAAAGGAATATTTATCAGGTGAAGGCAGGTGAATATTTTATCTGTGTAAAAAACTCTTTCACTTCATTCACATTGTTTTGTTTCAACCAGGGATCCTTAACAAGAAAAAAATTACTGGACTATTACTGCTGTTTTTATTTGCTTTACTGCTTACCAAGACACTTGCTGTTAGTTGGTTAACTATACCACATCATGGACAAAAAATTATCCACTCGATAACAGAAGACTTTGGAGTCTTTTATCGCAGGGCAGATACTGCATTGAAGAGATCCTGTCCTGAATGGAAGGGAAGGAAAGCTCTTGCTGGAGGTGCACAAGTTGTGGAAGCCTTAGTGTTCTCCTGAACAGCCTCAGCTCATGCATCTGTGGTATTTCTTGTGAACATGAGAAGAAATTGGGGGGAATTAGGATTAGGCCATTGATGCAGACAACTTAATTTTACACACCATCATGGACTCCTTTAAGCAAAGAAAAATAACCAGTATCACCTGCTCTGGCAGGCAGGTTTTCAAAGAAGGGAAGCTTATGCATCTTCTTTTCTTAAGAAGAACAAACAAAATTTATTCATACGCCTCCATTAGCAAGTTTTACCCAACACATTATTTAATCAACATTGTATTCTTCTTTGCATATTTAATTTAAAAAACACTTCAATCAGTCTTTATGAAAGTGAACAGATCTTTATATATGGGCTGGTCTTCCTACCAAGCTCCACTTTAATGTGAAAAATTTTCTAAGAGAACCTATTTTGTGAATTCACCCAACTTCTTCCACTGCCCAATGAAGATTCACAACTTAGTACTTAAAAAACCCAAACAACTCCTCACACACCAAGGGAACCTCCACTATCAAATAAAACGCTTTAATAGGTACCATAAAAGCAGTGTAGGAGTAACAGTGTCTTCAGCGTTCAAGTGGCAGTACTGAAGAGCACAGAGCCTGTGATTCTGTGCAGTGCCCTGTGACAGGAATGATAACAATCCACATTCCCTCCGCAGTCACTCAAACCTTTCCCTTTGGGTATTGCAGCAGTGAATGCTCTTTGCTATTAACTACAAGCAGGAGGAGAAGCGTGTGTCACCTTTTCGGAAAACTCTGAAATGCACAATTGTCTGACACTGATCCAAAAATCATAATCAAAGACTGATCAATTCTTTCAGTTACTGTCCAGGATTAATTTCTTTACATAAAATGCTAAGCAGATAAGCATCCAGAAGATTTAGGCAATATAAGACATATTATTTTGTCAGCACTGAGTTCAATGGCTAAACTCTTCTACTAGCTTAATTATGACCAGTGCTAAAACTCAGCCTGCAATTACAGATACCGTCAAATTAGTTTCCAGAATTATTTCCAGGTAGTGGAAGTAGATGTATTGTTGTATTTTACTTTGAGGATGACAAAAGGTGAAAATCAGTTTATGGACTTGAGTAAATATTTCTCCAGAGCAGTTTGTCCAGACAGTTGGTATTTCACAATAAGGTTAACTTCAGTGATAAGAAGTACCAACACAACCCTTCTACATGTTCTCAGCTTAAACATCAGTTAGGCAATCTTCTGCAGTTAATGACTGTTTTTTCTTATCCCCCCACCTTTTGCCATCCTAAAAAAAAAAAAAAAGAAAACCACAAAAAAACAAAACCTCACCCAGCTACTCTTGCCTATAAAATAAGTAAAATATTTGGAATGCCTCAAGGACATTACAACATCAGTCTTAAAGAGCAAATATGAGATACCAGGAGAGCAACTCAGCATAGTCTAACCAAAAGCACATGCATATCAGCTTCCCTACATCGATTTTAAGATAGCTCTGCCAAGTCAATTCATTAAATTATATTTAAGGGAAATGGACAAAAATGACTGCATTCTATTGATACTAATCTCTAAGTTACAGAGTGACCATTTTGCTACCAGCAAAGCAGCCAAATAAGAGTCAGTGTTCCACCACTTCAGACTACAGACTCGTCAGGTACATCAATCTGAGTAACTTGCTGCAGCTGAAAGTGTCTCTACCTATTGGCAGGGCCATTGGAACTAGATGATCTCTAGGGTCTCTTCCAACCCAAACCATTCTATTATTCTCCAATTATCTGCACAGCCCATGTTTGGAGGATCCTTCCTACTGCAAGACAAGGGTAACAAACTCCAAGTATTCTAAAATGCTAGCTAACATTTTAAAATACTATCCAAAATACTATCTAATATGAATTCTGATACACAGACTTTTTCCAGCACTTCTACCTTGAAACCAATAATCCGCTTCTGCAAAGGTATGAAATTCATGTAATACTGAATGTTTTACACTGCCACATGACCATTCATTCCACCCTTCGGTGGTACAGTAATGTTCAGACTGAAACCAGCTTCAACGAGTAGTTAGGAAATAGTACGTTCAGGATGGTAAAGATGGATAACGTGCACATAATGCAGTCAAGGCCATGACATTTCCTAACAGTCACAACTCCCCCTTGATCAAGAGAGAAAAATCACACACACGCTCAAAGCCCCTCTAAGCTATAACACAGCAGTATTTCCAAGTTGTGCATTGCTGCTTCCTTTTATTGGCTACAAATAAGTATTATAATAGCTTCTTAATATGCCAGGCTTTTTTTACCTTCATTTGGATTTTATGTTATTCTTTCAACAGAAGCTAGTACATTTCTTCAAGTGCAAAAATAAATATAAATATCCCTGAAAAAAAGTACCCTTAAAGAAATTAATCTATCTTACAATGTCCCCTTTAGGTTTAAAAACCAACACCAAGGAGGAAAGCATACACTATTCTTACCCAGAGAGGAAAGCACACACTATTATTACACAGTACACATTTATTTTATGCCAGAGCTCAAAAAAAGTTAAAAAAATGGAAAAAGTTACTTTTTTTCCTCTGCACAAATTTGTTAATGGGTAACATAATGGTAAGCCATGTTTGCTGGCATTCTGTGAAACATCTACAAATTGCCTCTGCAAAGCATTATAGGTTGTCAGACTAATGTAGTTGAAGATAATTTGGCCTTTCAGTGAATTGAACCTCACAGCACGATTATACTCCAGCACCAAGTAGAGTGTCACAATTATTCTTTCATGCTGAATTACCATATAATGTCATAAGCCTACCTGTCATAAGTCCTGCAGCCGAGCTTGAAATTTTTCTAAATCTATGGTTCATGGAAAAAAAAATGAATTTTTTGCTTCTAATGGAAATCTGATTGTTTTTATCAACAATAAATTTCATAGCAAATCAAAGGATATGCTTGGACAAACAATCCGATACTCAAGGTTAAAAAACACACAAATAATAAATTGCTGGTGTGTCATGTTCAATTTTTACCACTGCATTACACTGCAATAACCATAACAGGATCTAAATTGTTGTCAGAACATTAAACAAACCCCCTTACTTCACAAAGGCATCCTGCCTGAGTAATTCACACAACGGAAACAACTATCACATTTTCCACTGTCCCACCACCATACCATACATCAGTGCAGTTTATTCATTTGGACAATTTTTTGAATAAATTACTTCCATCCTGGCTGCTGTTGCCACTTCTGTTAAGAGACATATCAGTTTTAATTGTCTT
This sequence comes from Psittacula echo, assembly GCF_963264785.1. NCBI lineage: Eukaryota > Metazoa > Chordata > Aves > Psittaciformes > Psittacidae > Psittacula > Psittacula echo. Next base: position 60,101,085 of record NC_137743.1, read on the forward strand.
TTTGTCTATACTGAGCCACTGTTTTCCTAGCTCCTTCCTGCCCTTACATCCTGAGCACCAAAATAAACTATGACCATATCAAATTGCTTAATGCTAGGCAAGTCAGTTCTCTAAAGATAAATAAATAAATCCTTGAGTTCACTTGTCATTTCCACTGTTATTCGCCTTCTTCCCTGAATTCTCTTAAAGAAAGTTGGGGGAAGGGGGAGGAGGGGGTGTTTTTAAGGTAACAAACCAGCTCTGACTTAGCCTGAACACCACATTATGCAAATACAACATGTAGGGTTGGTTGGATCAATACTACCATGCAAAATGCTAACTTCAAAACCTTTACCTCAGATGAAATATCTTTCCTGGAAAATAAGCACAAAATAAAAGATTACAAGAACAGTATAAACAAAATTATTAAAGATCGTAATGAGGTTGACAAGGCTCCTTTCAATACTCAAAATAAATGCACCTTTCGTTAGTCATCCTTATCCTAACATGAAGATACGAATTTAACTGCATACACATACACTGGATTAACTCTGTACTGTGTGAAACTAGACGCTGGGATCTGAATAGATCAAAACTGGAAAAAATGTATTGAGCTCACTAAGAGTTTGCTTTTAAATACCAGTTTTACCTGCAACTGAAAACAGTTCACCACCTGACGGATAATCATCAATGTTATACTACATAAACTTGGCATATTTGAGATCATTAATACATTTGTAGTTAAACAACTGTATATCAAGTTCTATTTTCGTTAGTTAAAGATGAGCAAATGAAACAGTATTAGTGTTTGGAATAGAAAGGGTGTATATAATTTCTTATCTCATCACAGAGGTAGATCAGAGATAAAGGGTGCACACACCCTTCCTCCTGCAACACGAAAATGTTCACACTTGGGCTGTTGTTTATTCATTGGTTACCATCCCGCTAAAACACAGCCTGGTGCACAACTGAAGGAGAGACAATAATCAGCACAAATAAGCTGTGTCTATACAATATAGAGTTAATGACTTACCATCACATTTAACATTGCCTTTAATAGTAAGCTAAATTGACATAAACTAACCTAAGTCAGATTAGTTTGATCCAAGTCTATTTTCTAAATAAGAGCCCTTTGTGATTGCTGACAGCTCTGCACAGCCACTCGTACCAGTGACTGTGTGCTGCTGTCCTCCAGACACAGAGCCAGACCACTGATCTATTGCTGGGCAGAGTAGAAAAGGACCTTCTTTCTGTTGAATGACAACTCGAAGACACAAGCATTTCTTAACTCCTATTCTTTCATTTAAAAAAAAATAATAATAATTTTTTTTATAAATGTCTGTCTACCTCACCTTCCAGAGTGAAAATGAAATGCAACACATGCCCAAAATGTCAATGCCAGGCTTATTTTTCCATGTTAACTACATCTTTACCAGTTGGTACTATCTATTTATAGCCTCTAAAGCAATAATAAACACAGAACTATGATTTACTTCGAGTCTTTCTATTATTAAAACACTTTGTCTTATTGTTTTATTGATTTACAATCTGTCCTACTTACTTTTTTAGCATCTGAAAACAATCAAGGCACAAAGCTGCAAAATGTTTAGACATTAATTGTTAAGAGACAGCATTTTATTCCAGGCTAGGGGTTTGAGTCCTCAACTGCTAAGCATTCTGGTACGGAAATGATTTATGGCCTTGTAGCAATAACGATGCGGCAGAGCCATTAACATATTGGCAGACCCTAGGATGGATTATCGACATTGATTATTTCATGGACCACTGATACCCATTTGTTAAGAGAAGCCAGAAGATAGCCTCTCCATGACTGAAATCTTTTACGAGCAGACAGCATTTTAAGTATTAGGAACCTGGGATTTGGGCAATTTCCTCCCCCCACACCCCCAACCCCCTTCTTTCCCTTTCTTCTCCACGCAATCTACCCCTGTATCCTCTTAGACTCTAACAAAAAGTGTCAAAAATTAAAGTTCATTCATCACTATGGTCTTAATTTCTCAACTCATCATAACCATGTCTTCTTTAAAAATTAATGATTGCCAGCATTTAGCCACTGGTTGTTGCTATGAAGATCTATGCAAAAAGCAAGGATCCCTATAGAGTGTGTGATATATGGAATTCTCTTTATTACTACAATAAAACTTACTGACATTTCAATACTTCTGCAAATAGCATTATAGTATCAATCTTCTGAATTAGGTTGAAAATTAAGTTGTAAATTAAAAGAAAGTGTACTTTGGAATACAACATGATATGTCACCTAGAAAAAGACCTTTGTGCATAATAGGGCTGAGCAGAAAAACTGAAAGATAAGCCCAGGTGCCTCTAAAGTGCCTATTTCATCATAAAGGATCTAGGTTATATTTTACAAGAAGAATACAGTCTGAAAGCCCTGATATTTCACCTCAGGAGAACAGATTCTGAATCTCTTTAAAAAAAGATGAATTTGACAGCATCAGCTCATTAGCAGAGGTGCCAAAAAGCCTTTGCAAGGGACAGGTGGGAATTTAGGTAGGAGGAGGGTTGGGAGGGTGGGAAGAAAGAGGGAAAGATGAGAAGGGAAGGAAAAGGGTTTTAGTTTAGCATAGGGCCTTAGTGAAAACACTCTTCCTTCTTGAAATACATTTCCATCTACTTGTGTTACCAGAAAATAACAAATTATATCCACTATTACACTTGAGTTGTACCAGAAGAGTAAAAGTGTTATATTTCAATCAAAGTATGATTTTTAAGTATCTTCACTTATGGACCTATTTGAGACTGTTAATAACACAGGTTAATGGCTGAAAAATTAATTTCTGTGCCCCCCAAGACAGATCTTTCAATATTTTCTAAAACAGGAGCTGCTAATGAGGTGATACATCAGGCTGAAATTCAAGCCAATATAAAAAAAATATATTCATGCTCACTGTGCGTAAACACAACCTAAAAAAAGTTGGTTTTCAATAGAAAAAGCGCATACATTAATACCCAAACAAGGAAGACGTTATACAGAAGAACAGCTACCAGAATGAAAAAAAACCTCAGGCCTCCAGATCAATCCTATATATTCAGCAACCTTAATGGTAAACAGTTCCATTACCAGCTCCTCTATTTTTTAGAGATTATGGAGATACAGTGTTCCCTGGATAAAATCAGGCAATCAAGCAAATGAGATTGCAGGATTCCTTTTTTTAGAGATATAGGATTAGAGTATAAAGATATTAGAAGCTGAAACAGTCCTACTCACTAAATGGGTTCAACACTTAGTCACCAATAATAAAATCCAGAAAGTTATCATTTAGTTTATATTGCTCTTCATGAAATGGCCATCTCTATTATGCTTTTTCACAATCATTTTGTACAAAGGGCATGACACCTAAGAGTGAAAACAGATTTGGGTTTTGTATGGATCACCATCTTCCAAAAACTACCCAAAATATACATAAGGAAAGGTACTCTTGACCTCACCATGCTTGAAAGAGCTGGAAACCCACATTATGTCCTCAGACAAAAAGGAACTGCACCAGCATCAGTTAGGCAGTCAACCTGATCTGTTCATGTTGAGACAAGAAAGTACAAAAGTGCCCTAGGTCCAGTGACAAAAATCTGCAAAAAAGCATTAATTTTCCAAGCTTTATACAAAACCAAAATAAGACAAGAATTCATCTACATATACAAAAATCACATGGTTTTACAGAAGAATAATTTCTAACTATCTCACAATATTGTAGTCATGGTATTGGTTTGAAACTGTTGTGATATTCAATGCAATAACAGAGACTATACAGTATTCATCAACATAGATAAACTAGTCATCTTTAAAGGTTTACAATTATCATGTGGACAAAATGACCTCCAAATTTAAAGTAATCTCTGTTCTAGTTTGGAAAAATTATCATGACCATTCACATACCTAGATTTTAAACACCCCACACAGGAAAAAAGACACAAAATAGAAGAAGCTTAGAAAATCAAATGAGTCTCTGATAAGTCAAAGACTTGCCCAGCCTATATGCATACTTCAAATGACATTTGTTTCATTTAATGGAATTCTGTTTTTACAGTATTTGATGTGGCAAAATAAGATCTCAATGATGAGTCACTGAATCTACAGTTATAATTGCAAATTTGCAGTACCATGTGGAAATTATTGCCACATCCGTGTCTCTAAAAGTGATGCAATAACTACTAATACCGTTTAGCAATAGATCTATACAAATTTAAATGGACCGTGATTTTTCTATAGTGAACCCTCAGACACACTGCACTCATCCTTGTTCTTATCACCTAAAACCATTAAACCACAACTAGCATTAAAATGAAGCCTCCGTTCTGTTAGCTAACTTCTAAATGACTAATATACACAGAGAAGAAACACCTTTGAGAAACAGGCGCGAAAGAAAGAAGAAAAGTGACTCAGAGTCATGTTTGTGAGATTTTCACAGCTAATCACACACAAGACTGATTCACTGCTCACCTCACTCTGTTCACTCATTTTTCATATCATACTTTTCACTGCTCCATCAGCCTGCTCCACCAAGGTCAAATGAAGGAAATGATAGCACACATACCACACAAAGATTTATTATAAACAGATCTGCTTTCTTCATACATGAAGGAAATATGTTACTGATATTACTGTTTAAAAAAATTAAGGTAAGCAGTAGAGGCTATCAGATTAGATATGTAATAAATGTAAGAATTTCAGTTAAAAGGGAATCATTTGTCTCTACTTATTTGCAGTGTCTGAAGTTTATTTTTTTTATCAACAAGATTATAAATATTACCAACATATAATATAAAAATTATCACTGCTACAGAAGTTGAGTACTAGCATGCCTTTTTTATTTTTCCTTCCTTTCTTATACTTTACGTATCAAACTTAGAGCATAAATTCCACTTCAAAAAGATTAGCAAAGCAAAAGATTCCATGAATTTGTGTATGGAACAACTATGAATGAATGCACACCCAGAAGACCACGCACAAAAGTAGCCTGTTAACTACAAGGGCTGATTTGCAGCATGTTAATAACTAACAAAGCCAATTGATTTGGCTATCAGTAAGCTCCTCCTTAGAAAGCAGAGTGGTATTTCACTATTTTAAATCAGGAACTAACATGGTGAAGAACTAATGAGTTACCTACAAAATAGTTATGAATTTGTCAAAGTGGCTGTCAAACATCAAGTATCTTTCACTCCCCATTGAGAAGCCTATTTCGAAGACACCAAACCTTCTGTGTACTTTAGTGCCTGGCATAGAAAGTGAAGATTCTACAAGACAATATGGAAAAGAATAAATAAAACTGTCTTTTCACATTGCCTATGAATGACGACAGCATATCACTATACTCATTTTCTGAGAGTATTAGCAATTTTACTAAAGAAAAGTTTATTAAACTTTACTGAACAGCTTTCCATAATGTAAACAAAGCATTTAAGCACTGAGTGACAAATGATCTATTTTTATAAAAGAACTAGGTAGTGTTTTGGTGCCTCCTCAGCTAAGCACAACAGAAAGATCAGTTAGTGCCATTAGTTTAACTTTATTAGTTAGTGCTGACACCTAAATGGGATAACTACAAAAAGGATGACTGAAGAGTACACTAAATGCAGGGCCAACACATTCTATTTAGTACTTCCCACTAGTAGCACTGACAAAAATAATATTACTATATTTAGAGAAAAAAAGGGATATAAAAAATAAAATGTGAAAGATGCCAAAAATTTGCTGCAAACAGCGGATGAGTTGCATGCATCCATGTTCCACATAGAAATTACTGACTCTTCAATCTGCATTGAAGAGACATCATGACCAAATCCGTCTCAATGAAATAATCCCACTAAACCCTCAAACCAATAGTTACACTGAGGACAGGCCTCTAATCACACTTACCTAAATGACTGGCAACACTTTTTATTTACATTCTGATCATAAATATTATCTAGCAAATGAATTCATGTCTCATACAACACAGGGGCCACTCCTGACAAAGCTTAAGGGGCTTGTATCAGGGCTGCATATAGCTCTATTTACAGTAATATGTGACCTGACACACTCCCAAAAGAAGTTGCCTAGAACAGTAAGAACCCTATTGGTTTGCTTTATAGTTAAAAAATATAGATAATAAATAAATCACACATCTAAACACCCAGGACACATGACTTGAAATTCCAGGATCTTATTTTTCCTTTTCATTTTCAATTTTTAAAAAATAAGGAAAATAGTGGATTACAAGTGGAGAAATTGCAGATCAGAGTTTCAGGTTTTTCTTCCTTAGAACATGACTTCTTACCAGAACAAGATTAAATCCCCCTTTCCACAGCATTGCTTCATTGCAAGAACAGAGGATGCAGCAAATCCTGTCCTAATGTTAGGCAAATTACTTTAACAAACAAAGTTCATGCAAAATATGTAATCTAAATCAAAATCTCTCATGCCCTAAGAATCCAGTTACTACTTGTACTAAGAACAGCACCCATATTTGTCATATTGATAATCATACCTTTCCTAACCAGAAAGCTCTAAAAGACAAAGATTATCCACTTGCTTCCCCTCTTTCTAGAAATTTGTAAGTATACACTGCATCAGATATACATCTCTTTCTACCCATGTGACCAGAATTACTCTACCTGATTTAAAGAGTTCTCAGAGAAAGTACAGGGTAAAACAGCAGATGATAGAAATAGCTCCTACCAGCAATTCCCATGCCTTACAAAGACATTCACAATGCATTCAGCAGTCCACATCTGGGAACCACTGTATGTGACCACAGGCTTCAAAAACAGACTAACAGATATGTCATACAATGTGAACAATACTAATTTTTCCCTCATAACTTCCATGCATCCTTTCAAGTCCAAAATAATTCTCTGAAGATGTTTGAAGAATCTATGAATAAACACAAATTCTCCAGTTTAAAGATGATTGTGTGTTTCATGGACACTCATCAGTAAAACCAATACACTATCATAATCTTAATAGCAACTTATACACTGACATGCATAAGACTATATTGCCTTTGTTAAGATTCAATTAAATGCATTAAATTACTATATAAATAGCTGTTTTCAACAGATTACTGAAGCCAACAACTGAGGAAGTTTCTCTTTGATCAACTGTATTTTTCGCCTGTTTAAAGCACATCAGGGAACTACATGGAACGTCTTGTTAGCACAGCACATTCAGTTTCTTCATGAGCAGGAGGTAATAGCTTGGGCCAAATCATGTTCTTCAATGTGTCTGCATGACTCTACAGGAATCCCACTGGAGGCAACACAACCACCTAAAGTTGCCAGCAAAGGATATTTTGGACACTGTGTCATATCTAAAATGTCATTCTTATTTGCATTCTTTGCTGAAATGATATTTAAATTTCTAAAACTAAAGCAACTGATAAAATTAAGACCTACTGATCTACTCCAGTTTGGCAATTCAGATTTTTCTATTTCTACATAAGCAATGAAATAATAAAAGCTACCTTGTAATCCTCTCTTGTAAATAAAATTTGGTAGTAGTCTAAAGCTACAGGTCTGTTTCTCTTAAAACACACTATACTACTGTAGCTCTGCAAAGCTACATGAGTGGGAAAGCAACCAATTTTTTCTTCTTTAAAAAGAAAACACACATAATGGGTTTTCTATTACTATGCATGTGAATGAAGTGTCCAAAAGTGTGCCTCTAGCAGGAGCATAGTCTGTAAGGGAAATAAATATTTCTATTTAAGATAGCAAAAGCAACAATAACTGATTAAAGTGAATTTAGTGTAAACCTTAAAATAACAGCTATGGAGAGAAAATATATTCTGTTCTAGCATACTTTGTAAACTTACTGAAAATAATCATGTGCTCCGTTTGAATTAACTGAGTGTGAGTGAATCTCAAGTATAGGGGAGAGATGGCAATAAAAAGCACTAACAGGAATTTGTTAGCTCCTTCTGCTGCTTAGTTGCTTCATATATTTTAAGAAAATCTGCAAAGATGCAAAGAATCCTCCTGTGTTAGGTTAGCAGTAAGTAAATTGCTGTGGGCTCTGAGTGCCGGAATACTTTAGCAGGCAATTCCTCTCTGTCTTTCATTCTGTTTGTCTGTGTTAAATTCCCCCTCTGCCCTCATCCATTCTCACATCCAGTTCCCAGCTTTGTCCATCCATCAATCCACACACTTTGTCAGTGCTGACTTCATCCTGGCTCTCACAATCACATCCAAGCAAGGCTGCTGCCACAAGGGAGCTTTTCGCCTCCCATCTGCGTCTCCCTGATCTGCTGACTGAGACCCTGACGCTTGTCGTTTTCTATTGCACAGGCAAGCAAAACCACTAATACTGAGCCTGATTTCTATCGTGCAGCTTTTCACCTTTCCTATCGGGAGGAATAGAGAAAGAAAGAGACAGACAGAGGAAGGGAGAGAGAGATGTTTGCTGAATTTTCTAAAACAATTCGTACTCTAGTCAGGTTGAGGCTCAATTCATCTTCAGCTTTACAAAACGTCAATAGAAATCACAAGGAGAAAATGTATCACTAATTAAGGGTTGATAAGCTCTCTGTCAAGAGCAGTTTAGGAGGGAAAAAAAAAACCTTACCAGCTTATAAAGATTCTCTGTCAGCTGAAATCCATACAGCAGTTTCATGGCAACGTAAAGTTAAAACTCATACAATTTCCTTGCATAAAACATGCTGTCTTAAAAGCAACATTCTGGGAAAATAACACGCCAAAACCAGATGTGGCTTTATTCACAAGGCAATTTACAAAGATTTAATTTTCAACTGGAAAAACATAAGAACATGACTAAGGAAACAAATTGTTACCTAGCAATGAACCTATATTAAATCATTCTTCAGTGTTTTGCCTGCTTCCTTTTCTCAGTTCAGAAGTGTAATATTCTAAGTACGCAATAACTCCTACTAGAATTTTTCTTCTAATTAGTACCAAGATACTTGCTAAAACATGGTGCTGCTTCTTAAAAAAAAAAAAAAAAAAATCACCTCAGCAATAGCTACAAATGACAAAGTTCTTCAAGCATTCCATTTGGGCACTGCAAAGCAGAAGCAGGGCGGAAGAGTATCTGTTATCACTAAATCAGCAGTTAAGCAAGCAAAAGCATTTTATTAAATGGAAATTAACTCATTTTCATCATTATCATATACTTGACTCTACTTGTAAAAACAAACTGGAACACGAATATTTCTGACAGGTCATTTTAGGAACAGAAATATAAAGCTGGCATCAAATCACTCACTAAGGAACTAAAACCTTCCCACAAACAACTTCTGTGTCCTGGTATAAATCTTTTTGCCTAATTGTGTTTCAGTTTACAAACTGCTCACTCACAACAACTTTATGAATGCACTGTCTAGTTCACTGCTAATGAAATATTTTTGTAAATTTGAATGAAAAATCCTATTAGCATAAACATATGATTGCTATACAAACTGTACAATGCACCCCAAATATTCTGGGAGTTGCTGAGCTAGAAGAGGCTGGGTTTAGCCCTGGTTATAATACTATCATCTTATTGCGAACTTCAGAAAATGCTGCTGATTTCTCACTTCTCAAACACGTACAACGAAGGGAGAAAAAAAAAAAATTAAAAATATTTAATAATCAGGCCCTGACTTTTTTCTCTCATTAAACCCCTTCCCTGAGGCATCAAACTGATCTTTCCTCAAAGCCATACCGACACACCCAAGAACCACACATAGGTTTAATTATTATATCATGTCTAATTTATCTAAAAATAACTAATAAAGTAAAACTTAAACATTAAGCCAGTAAAAGAAAACACACAAAAGAAGAAAAAAAGGGAGATGTGCAGGGAATCTTAGCTAATGAAAGTAACAACCTTCTCCCAACATGCTTGTATTTGTGATCAGGGTCTTCCTGCCATTCAACCTGTATTTCATTTCACTTACTAGGAGAGACAGAACCCTAGAGGAACACCCCACTTTTATTTCCTGAACCATTGGCCCCAGATTTGTTCGGGTATGATACAGTAGAAATGAAAAGCAGCAGAAGAAAGTCTTCTTTGCTGTACTACTATACACATCAGATATCTCTAATTAGACAGCAACAAAATTTTATTAATAGGCTGGACATTATGGAATGAGCTTGTTATAAATGGGCCCTGTCAAAGCCTTATTCAGCTACCAAATGAGTATTCTCAGTTCACTGCTCGCATCTGAAGCATCACTGCTGCTGCCGGATAACAAATGATTGCTATTAACCGTATTGTTAGTAATGATGGCTGAAAACAAACAAAAACCCATAAATAACAGTCTACAGAAAAATTAACCCATAAACTTGATAGATATCCAGCTGAGAAATAATAAATGACACTTTGGATCCTGCTGGGAGAAGCTAGTGGTTTTTGTTTTCTTCTCTGTCATTAACACATTTTCTGTACTAAAAATTAGATTCTGATGTATAATTATCAATGCTTCCAGATATTAATTCTGCTATCGCTCTCTCTATTTCTCTGCTGGCTGGATGTAGTTTTATTCACAGATTACTCTGAGAAAACACATCAAACACTTAACAGAGCAGGTCAAAGTGACAAGCAGCTTTTGCTGACAACACCAACCTGCACAGCCTTTTTTACCAGGGACACAAAACAAATTTCTCATATTAATTAACTCTAGTTTCTTTGCACCTTGAACAAATCTTTGCTATGTAATGTGAGCTAAGCATATTCCCAGCTGTCCTAAAGCAGGCTGCATTGAGGAGGAAGAACTGACAATTATTATCTTGCATTTATACAGTGAAATCCACATTTGTTAACATCCAAGAGAAACATGCCTATTTTCACAGCCAATTAAAACAAGTTTCTTTTTACCAGCTATAGCATCACTGGCACAGCTGTTGCTCTCTTCCTTTCCATTAAGGGAAGGGGAAAAAAAAGAAAAGGCAAAAAACACAACTACAAAAAACACTAGGATGTTTGCCGAAGACAAAAAAGCAGCCCTACTTTATTCAACAGAAGAAAATTTAAGAACAGTTATTCACCTGTCTCTTGAACGCAAAAACTGTGCGAGCTTTCCACACTAGCACAGCAATGAACAGGTCTTTATCAGACGTAAATACATCTTGATGAGGAAACACAATGTAATATTACCAAATAATTATGCATTACTACCTTAAAAATGTTTGTATACATGAGCAACTCGAAGGTATAGTACCGATCTTGGTAAATCGTTTGTAGCATCTAAAGCCCCAGTCACAAACAAATCCCTATTCTGTTTTATACTGTTACAGAACAGGTTTGACACCTTCCTTTTCCGCTCCACACCCTCCCCAAAGACTTTACAGTCTGATTTTGCACCCCCAGACTAGAAGGCTGTTAACATGACCAAAGTTACATATGCATGTTACATTGGCAGTAACACTTTACATTTTCTGGTTCATGCTCCGTGCAGTTTGCAATAATTTTTTTAATACCACTCACAAGCCTTTTTTATAACACATTTTTAACTATTTTGACATATATTCATATTTGACTTGCCGTATTTATAGCGACATTTAAGTTCACTCATTTGAGCAATGACTTTCAGTTCCTCAGAGTTCAAAGAATAATATGCTTCAGAGTATTAAAGAAAAAAAAAGAAAAAACCCTTAGGTAAACAAAACTAGAGGACATAAACAGATGTACATCACAGCTGCAAAGTATGAAGAACGCATAGTATGAAGTAGACAATTTTCTGGACAGTATTTCCTCCCCTTCCCCCACCTACAATAAAGTACAGGAGAAGAATCAAAGCAACGTTTCTGCCAACAAGTTAGAAATTCCCTTAACTGCAACTATTCAAGGGAAATGGCTTGCTCACTATTCATACGTTCTTTTCCAATTAAACAGGTCTCCATTATGTTCATAACAGCATCTAAGGAAAAATGTTTTGGAAAAGTATTTAAATAAATTAAAAATGAAGGTTGAAGGGAGTATTTCCTTCTCTGCATGCCTCGCTTTTAATTTCCACATTCTGTCCCCATGGCCATGTTTTGCTGATGACAGACTCTAACTGCAAATCCCATACCTGCTATCCACTACGTTGTCTCAGTATCTGGCACTGTGATATTAAATAACTATAAAACCAGAAAGCCAAAATAACTAAATCACCTGGCAGCCAATTTCTGAGAGTTAAACCACAAACCCGGAAAATGCTGGAGTGTGTTGAAATAATGTAAAGGAAACCCATAAATTCAAACTTTATGTTCTGTAAAGAACAAATATGAAAAAGGCATCAAAATAATGAAAGATTGTTTATGTATTCTGGCATGAAATGGGAATGTGTTATGAGAGAGAGCGCAATGGCAGAGACAGATCGACAGAGCTGACAGTGTGGTATTCATCCTGCATGGTACAGCAGACGTCCTGCTAGTGGCAGTCGACAGCGCAATAAATCAAGGGCTCTCGATGCTGTACCTACAGCTTATTACATCCAAGATGACAAATAAATAATAATCCCTGTCACAGCGGCCCTTTGCTCAAGGATTGAGCCTGAAACCTTTTGCTCATCACTCCTGGTCTTAAGTGAAAATACTAGAACAAGGGAATTGAAGGCCACGCTTTACTGAGCTCATGAAACACAAAGCAAGCTGGCCACAGGAATTAGAACCAAGCAGGAAAGGTCAAGTAGCAAAAAAGGATAAATATTTAAATAATTCCAGCAAAAAGATGGCAACATTTAACAGCTGTGAAATTGCAAGAGACATGTAAAAACGCAAGCCTCTGAAGTCTCAAGTTAAGACCCCAAACACTTGATAGTGGTAGTATTAACTTCCAGAGTTTCCCTTCTCTAATTATACATTAGCGCACTTACCTGCTGGAGCTTGCTTCCTGCACTATCACCGAGTAGGACAGCTGTACCCTCAAAGTGGGATGTTAGGCAGGGAAACCACTTCCCCTTCCTCCCCACACACCCCCCAAAGCCGAACACTAAATCTTGAAAAAAGAAACCTGCATCTATATTTTTCACTTTTTAATATGAGTTATTTCCTGTCTCTATCTTCTTAAAATGCTTTTAACATTTAGGACACCTTTGAGTTCTTCATACAAAAACAAACAAACAAACAAAACCAGAGTCAGCACCAGAACTAATACTGCAGAGAGGTCTCATTTATCTCAGCTGGATCACCAACTATAAAAACACCTGCATACAAGGTATCCTAAGTCCACCACCAAATGTGACACAGGTTTTCTTCTTCAAAATAAACAAGGATTTTTTTTTAGAGGTCAGCAGAATGTTAAAGTTAAAATATATTTACTTTTGAAGAAACACAGCAACACAGCAACAGAGCATATCGTGCTTACATCCACTTCATTTCTTTTTTTCTTTATCATTTAAATGTGTAATTGTCTTTTCAAGCAATAAAAAAGCACTGAATTAATCCAATGATGTATCACAGACTCAGTCTCCAAATGTATACACTTCTGTCACAAATCTCTTGCTCACTTCTTACTTTATTTTTAAAGAAATAATATAAATTTCACTACATCCCTCAACAAAAGCTTGCCAATACAGCAAGTAGGATACTTCAAATTATATTACAGCAGTACAAGTTGGACAACACATCAAAAACTGTGAACTTACACTATCACATGCTGTGAGGTATCCTCCTTGAAATCACATAAGCTACTTGGAATCTTTCCTCTGATCATCGCCAACTTTTTATACTTTTTCAGATATATTCCTTTTTAGCCAAGGATAATCGACAGTAAATAGAGTTAAGTCCATGTCTAATTTGTATGGCAGTGTCCATCCATTGCTTATATCTAAGCTCTGACACTTTTTGCCCTCTCTTCTTTTTAGTTTTACCAGTTATGTTTATCATCTCTTTCTAAACACTGCGTATGCAAAATTGTGCACCTTCCACTAGACCAGGTTGCTCAAAGCCCTGTCCAACCTGGCCTTGAACACTTCCAGGAATGGGGCAGCTGCAACTTCTCTGGGCAACCTGTGCCAGTGTCTCACCACCCTCGCAGTGAGCTTCTAATCTAAATCTAATCCAATGTAATCTAATCAAATGTAAATCTCCCCTCTTTCAGTTTAAAATCATTTCCCCCTATCCTATCCCAAAATGCCCTTGTTAAAAGTCTCCCCTGTAGGCCTCCTTTAGGTAGTGGCAAACTGTCATAAGGTTTCCCCTGAGACTTCTCTTCTACAGGCTTAACAAGCCCAGCTCTCTCAGCCTGTCTTCATACGATAATTGTTCCAGCCCTCTGAGCATCTTCGTAGCCTCCTCGGTACTCCAGTGGGTCCACATCCCTCTTGTGCTGGGGGCCCCAGAACTAAAAGCAGTACTCCAGGTGGGGTCTCACAAGAGCAGAGTAGAGGGGGAGAATCACCTCCCTCAACCTGCTGGCCACTTTCTTTTGATGTAGCCCAGCATATGGCTGGCTTTCTGGGATGCAAGTGCGCATTGCCAGCTCATCAAACACCACCCCCAAGTCCTTCTCAGGGCTGCTCTCAATGCAGTCTCTGCCCAGTTTGTAGCTGTGCCTGAGAGCTCCCCAACCCACATGCAGGACCTTACAATTGGCCTTGCTGAACTTCATGAGGTTCGCACTAGCCACCTCAAGGTCCATCTGTATGGCATCCCTTCGCTCCAGCATGTCAACTGCACTGCACAGCTTAGTATCGTCAACAAGCTCAATTACGCATCAAGAAAAGGGACCTTTCAACTATGGCAAGAAGATATTATACAAGTATTTTTAATGACAAATGGAAAAAAAAACATATATTAAAACTAAAATCCCATCACAACATTCATATCTGTGGTCCCATGCATGCACCAGTTTCACACAACTAGCCAACTAGCCATCATCTAGTGACCTCCCACCACTGCTTGCCAAAGGTGGCAAATATCACCACTTGGGTATCCTCTGGCTTGATAACCTTCATGTCTCAGTGAGGGACATCGTACCCCAATTTTAACGTATAAATTTACCACTTGTCTTTCTTTTCATCCTAAGCGGTGTTCTCCCAGTTGTATATCATCAACTTCAGCATCTTACAGTAAGCCTTTCATAGCAGGGGTGTTTCTATTTTTCACCTTAAAATGGCTGCGAGGGGGGGGGGGGGGGGGAATCGCACTGTGGGACTTTTCCCCCTCACCCTCACTACCGCACGCTCTCAAATTTCCACCTTTTACAATCGCATCCATCTCTTAAATATTCTAATACACAATTTTGGGGACAGAAGGTCATTTTCTTTAGTCTTTACAATTCCAAACTCAATGAAATGCCTTTTTGGCTTAATCTCTCTGATACCTAAATATATTGAGGTGAAGAAAGGAAAGTAATGATCAAGATACATAAACCAGGTCCAAACATTACCATATTTCAGAACTACATCGAAAAGCTATGCAACTTCAACAGGTTCTGATGAAAAGGGGGCAAACAAAAGGTTGTTAACCAAGAAACAGAAACACAGCTTGTAACTGAAAAGCACATACAATCCCAAACTTTCATAGTTCTCATAACTTTTTTAGAGTTTGAATGCATACTTGGGAGATAAGGCTTCTGATTAGAGGTAATGTCTTTTTCTAGATAAACAGATACCATTGAGAATAGGTTGGAGGCTCACAAGCCCACAAGCCCTTCCTCTTTTGACCATATACTTTCTCCAAGCAATGTGTTTCAGTAAGAAAAGGTCTGAAATTAAAGGTGTGCTCAGCATTACCCTTGTAAGCCTTTCAGATCTCTGATATCTTTAAGAACGGTTTTCCCTTTCATTTTTTAAAGATTAACCATAATGAACAAAATCACTACCTATACAGAGATAAAGCACATTAACTTCGGCCAGGACATAGCTCCTACTCACAGAGCACCAGACAAAACCTTCACCTCCCAAGTGCATTAAACCTCATTAACACCTGCAAAATGGGAAGTTACCTTCACTGTTACCAATCTGCAGCTGTGATATGAAATTACAAATAACCCTGAAAGCACAGTTCCAGTCACCTGGGTCAGTATTTTACAATGCCAGCAGGCAACTGAACTAAAACCATGCTGGGCTTAGCACTGCAAGCACAAACAGCAGTACTGCAATTTTTTAAATACAGTTCAAGACTAGGTCAAAGGTTCCCAATATCCCCAAGAGGATAAAGCCATGCTCTTCAGGACACAGGAAGCCCCTTCCAGCTTGACAATTCTCAAACTGATACATTACCAACAGGAAAATGGTTGAGCCATACTTTTACTTAAAATACTCTAGATATCAAGGATTAAATATTAGGACAAGACTTCGATAAATCCCAATTTATAACCTAAACTGCATACATTTGTATGAACAAAAATACTCGCTTAGAAGGACTTGTATTTCCACTGCAGTTCACAGAGGCAGGGACAATACTTCTTCCTGGTGCTGAAGATCAATGATTGTCATCACACAAAGCACAAGACAATTATTGTGGAAGTTGGGAGAACTCCAAAATGGTTTTAAGAAAATAATAAAACACTATGCACATTTTATCCACACAGGCACACTTAAATGACAAATTATTTTAGGATATACTTTATACTTAATTACTTCTAGGAGTAGATTGGGATATTTTGTCAAAAACTCACCAAGCCTACTCTAGTTGTACTGAAACACAACTCTGAAAAGTGAACGCCACTGCTAATGTTTTTACTTGAATAAATTATTACCCAACACAGCAACTATCAACATTTTACAGAACAAGAACATGGATTTCTGTAATTTCTCCAGCTCTAATGCCAGTGACTACTGGGAGCATTTAGTTATAAATTGTCTTTCAATAAAAGTAAAAGCTCCCAAAACAACAAAATGAAAAGACACAGCAGCTTAAATCAAGGAAGTCAATTTCCACATGCCGATCCTAAATATTTCATAGCCCTATTTTATTCTGACATTTGTAGATGACTAAAGTGTTACAAAGGAAATAAAATGCTGATTAAAGAGTTCACTGTCATAAAGGTTACTGAATTGTAAATGGCCCTTTCCATCTTCCTGTTAATAGGTACCCAGCTGTAAACATCATGAAGGATGTGACGGGAGGCCTGTGCTGCTCCTTTAGGAGTCGTATATACATTAATCACTGAATCACCAAGCCATGCTTAATTGCAAGTTGTATATCACACAAATCCACGGTAAGTAGAAGGAAACTCATTATTGCTGCTTCATAACTACTGGGTACTTCTCATTTTAACCTTCTCACACCTGGGACACTGTTGTTTTACAATGTGAATGCAAAAAAGGCATTAAGTCACTAATTATAGTAACACTGTATGTTATCCTGCTGTTTCAACATTTTTCTAAATAAAACTACGTACTAACAACAAGAGAGAAAGTTGGTGCGGTTTTAGACTAGTTAATTGAATTTTAGAGTATTTTTTTCATAGAGTATAACACATGGAAAACCATTATTCCGTGATAGTTTAAAGAACTGGTTAAGTGACAAAAGGGAAAAAAAAAAAAAAAAAAAAAACCAGCAATCCTCAACACTATATTTTGTTTTGACAAAATTATTTATTTAAATCCCATCCAAGAGCACAATACTATTTAAAGGTCAGCTAAAGAAAAATGAGTTTACACTCCAACAGAGAAAGTTTATCTGTCATGAAAGTGTAATGATGTGTTTATACTCTCACTAGCGTGTATATATTTTCCAGGAATATAAGAGATTTTGTGCAGGTGAAGTCTGACAAAAAGAAAAGTGGAAAAAAAAAAAAATTGAGGTATTTACAGTAATTGCTAAACCACTAATTTTCATTTCACAATTTCAATAGCCCCCACCCCACCCCTGTGTTTTCAGAAACTGTTGAGCACCACAGCACTGGAAAGTCTATCATGCCATTTATCAGACGCTTTATCAAAACACTTTGAAAATTTGCAAAGTGTTCTACACAGTTTACATATCTAGATGCTAACAAGTGAGATGTCTTAATAAATAAAAACAAGTTTCAGTTTGAACGTCACTATGTTACAAGTCTTTTAATGCAAACTGTTTTGTTCCACAGTGAAACATCATTATATGTCCTGTTATACTGCTCAGCTAAAAGTATGTTTATTAATTGAAAATATTAAAAACAGCTCCGTTATCAAGATAAACTCTATGCAACTAGTATCTTTTTAATGTCATGTGACTCTTTCTTGTTCCCAGTTTTCAATTCCAATAGTAAATGCAATCAATGTTATCTCAAACCTAAGGTTAAGACGTTCTTTAAACCAACTTCGCCCTAGGATATCCTGTCTGCTATCCCAACCCTCATTCCTTTTCTCCACTCTGTAAGAGGACTAACAGGCTCTTCCATCTTATCCTCAATGCATTCACATGATTCCTTTTCAAATATATCCGAAAGATCTGCAAACTAACAAACTATGCCCTTTCTCTTTTCTTAAAGATGAACGTGTACAAAGAACTGAGTTTATGGCTTTTGAATCAACCTTGATCATCTGTACTAGCTGGTATCCATACGCTACATGCTTCTCGTTGATTTAGGTGTTAAGATTACAATGCACCAAACACACATGAATTCACGAACTCCACAAAGCCCACCTTTAAAATACTTGAGCATTTTGCTTCATCATTCAATATATAATCAAGCTTTGAATCATACTTGACCATTTTCATCTTAGTTATTTAGCAATTCTATAGTCACAGAGGTTTCTCAGTTCTCCCATGGCATTCAATTGTAGAGATGTACAAAAGAAAAAGAGAATCTGAGCCAAAAAAGCCCTGAAAGTGACTGAAAATCTTTGATTAAAGATGCAGTAAATGCTTCTACTTGTGCCAACAGAGATTGCATTGGAGGGTGGAGGGTGATGGAGAGAAGAAAGAATCCCAATAAAATTTTTGCTTTCAGGAACCATACACTCAACGATCCCCATACCTTGATCACAACAAGCACAGCCTCACATGGTGCTATATCCAGCCTATACATCCTTTAGCAAAGAGGACGATTTCCTCTGTTAAAAAGATGAAAGACAGAGAGACGTGAGGAGAGGGGAGTGAAGGGGTGGGTGCGAAAAGAGATCATAGACATGTTCTCTTCCACTTGCAAAGGAAGCAGAAAAGTGTCTTGATTGGAATCGAAAGTCAGAATTCAAAGCAGTTCTTAAGCTATTTGCATTTTGGAGATCAACAATAACTTAATTAGAAAGGGGAAACAATGAAAGGATGTTATATTGACTTTGCTGCAGGTATCTAAAAGGAATATTATACTAGCAAAGGGTTTCCTTTGTCCCCAGTTTGTGTACTGTTGTGAATGAATAAAAATGGTTCCTTTTATTGATTTCAAAATCAAAGATATTCTTTATTTAAAATAACATATTTTCCCAGATGTTTCAGCTTACATCAGTCCTGTTTTGGAGGGAGAAAGGCCTCACCCACCCAGTAAGCCCTCAAAACACTCTCTCTGCAATGCTCAATACAAAGCATACAAGGAATGGTTAAAACGAAAGTTCCTTCTCCCCCTAAATTTCCGTTTCTAAAAACAACGGGGTTTCATAGTTTCTTTTTGCACAATACATGTGTTTACCACATACATAAGCAGAGACACACATGAACTAAAAAACACATTTAATACAATAGATCTGTGTCTCAACACTCTGGAACTGTGCACAAAAGTTCATGTATAAAACCAGAAAAAGCAGGACAATAAATGATACTTCACTGACTGATACCTAACCCAAAGTCAGTACCTCTGACCTATACCCCTGCTCTGTCTTTTATTTCTAGTATCCGTTTTTCAATACCTCAGTCTGTTCAGTATACATCAAAAACAGCGCAAAAATTTCCACTATCTGGTAGGTTCAGTCTGAAAGCTTAATCCATCACTCTAAAAAAGCACTCAGAAAATTTCAGATAGGAAGTGCTTCATTAAATCTGAAAAGCAATTGTTCTACGTATGTCTCTTGCATTTTGTCCCATTTTTTTGCACTCCATAAACTTCACCCAAAATTACATGATTTTGAGCATACCGTTCGGACACTACTAGTCAGGAGGAAAAACTGTGGCTGTGATCTACCAGAAGTTTTAAGCAACATACTGCAAGCAAAAAAAAAAAATTAAAATATTAAAAAGCTGATATGAGATCACAAAGTGACATCTAAAAATAATTTCAAAAAAGTTTCTGGTCTGGCTTTTTGGTTAGGTTTTTTTTGGTTGGTTTGTTAAAGAATTTTACAACAGGAAATTATTCTAATGAAACATGTTATGGGCTGTACACTACGTAGTTGAACACTTATGTACCAGATGACCTACAAAGCACATCACGCTGACTTCCTCTCCGAACACGCACATGGATATCTTCTGCTGTAAATCAAACGCTGGTCTCCCTTGTTTAATTAGCTGTATATGTGTGAAAATACCAAGTACACAAAAACTGGTATTCTAATTGCTGCTATTCTGAGACATCCAAAAAGTCTTTGTCTCTTGTATGCAGTGTCACATTATCTAGAAATTTGTAATAAGTTTTTTAATTAAAAATTTAAAAAAAAGGAATGCGACACAGTAGATACATAGATTTTGCATCTGCTTCTTTTATGGAAATTATATATTTAGAGAGAAAAAAAGATTGTTTATACAGTAGTGCAATTGGATACAAAGTGACTGAAATTTTACATTCAATGCATTTGATTTGCTGCTTCATCCTGCTTATGACTAACAAATTTGGTTAAAACAGGGTGGTGAGGTGAGTTTCAGAACTTGGTAAAATTTCTCAAAGGCTGTAGCAACCCTTGAAAACTGAAAGAAAATAATTACTAAGCATAAGACGTCATTCAACACTGAAAATACCTGAAAGTCTCTAACCAACCAAATTTGAAGAATCCTAACGATTAAGAATTTACTGAAAACATTATGTATAAAACATTAGATTTACCCACATTTCCATTTTTTTCAGGATTTTCCCCATGTTAATCCAAGCCCAAAAGGGTTGGGAGTGAGACACAGAGAAAGACTAGGACTCCACAGATTACAGTCCAAAACAGATCTATGGTTTCTTAGGGACAGTCTTCTGTGGTATACTGCAAATCTTCTTCCTGCAGCTGTGCCAGGTTCTTCACTGTTCACTCATCAACAAATATGGGTATCACGCAGGCTTATCCTGGAAGGAATGCATAGTTGTATAGTTTCTTGTTTGAGATATTATGTAGTTTTACAAGAAAATGGAATTACTGAACAGGTTCAGACATACTGCAGAATGGACCCTGCTATTCTCAAGCAACATGGTGATGTAGATAAAAACCAAAACAGTCCTTTGGGGTTGCTACAGATCAGAGAAAAGATGACAGTTAAAATACAGAAAGGAAGTATGAAGTACAAGTCTACAAGCACCAAATACGAGGCTACGTAATGCTCAGCACTGAGTATCTCCCATTCAAAGATCTCACGATTCATTAAGGAAAGCTTCAACAGGTAGGTAAGTCAAAGGATCAGCGTAAATTAGGCAGCATGCAGAGTAAGACAGGTTTTATGGTCGTGGTTAAGATTCATAAACGGTGAAGTAAATGGCAACTCCACCAAGTATTTGAGCAAGTGGACACCAAACAAGCTTTAATTTTAACCAATAGCTTCTGGGGAGATAAAAGCCCATTGCATAGAAATATTACAATACTAGTGCTTCTAGACCATTTACTCAGAATTATTAAAAAAAAAAAAAAAAAAAAGTAAAAAAATAAAATCAGGAGCAAAAGGAGAAGTGTCTGTATACTACAGAGCCTTCCTTACTAGAACACCAGCACTGCACTTCTGGAGACTGTGTACAAGTAACAGGCAATAGATAATTTAGATTTAATAGATTTTCTACCAAGATACAGAAAATATCATGGACCCAACACTCATTTTGATTGTCATGGCAACACTGGGTGATATTGTCAAGCACAAGTTGCATCGATAAATAGTGGTTACTGTTAGACAACCTATAGGCTGACACTTGCTGTTCATCAGAGTTTTATTTTCACATGCAAAGAGCAACAAAGTTATGGTCTATATTTGGTGGTAGTTTGATAATACTGATGGAAAAATGTGCAATTCAATTAGCAGTTAGACAAGTACCTGTCATAGATAATAACTTCTTATGTCAGGGAATCTACATACTGATCAATGTAAAGCCATGTGCAATTGCTTATACCAATCATAAATCACTTTCTATTGATTGGCATTCCAAATCCTTGAATAATTAGAAGCTATAGAAAGGGTCACAAGAAAATGCTCTGCATGTCCACAAGTCCTTTATTTTCAGGACATTTCTGTATTCCATTGCATTCAGATTTCATCAGGGACGGGGGAACACTTTTTATTTTTATTTTTTATTATTAGAAAATTAAGCATGTAACTGCCACCTGATAAATCCTCACACTAGAGGTTAAAATGGGAGTTTCCCCATGCCTGGATTTGATTCCTGTGTGCAAATGCGGACTTGCCTACATGCTGCTCATAATCTGATTTATGCACCAATTTACTTTATACATTAGGCACACTGTATGCAGTCTGACTGATGCATAAAAATTTCATGCAAAAAAGGACTTACTTGAACACAACTGCTTTTCAGTTATTATTACCTCTTCTGGTAGGACAAATGACTTGATACACTGCACACATTTTGCCCACTATACAAACATTTTGATCTGTACCTATTTCACTTTACTTTCAGCAGACTCTTGAATAGCTTAACAGCTTTATCTTTAAAGAGATCAGATCTTAAGTTTCTGTAAAGCCCCCTATGGTGACAACCCCCTACGTCTCCCACACACAAATTTTCATATATGCACATATAAGACATGGGGTTTATTCTGCGGTATACCACAAATAAATTAATAAGACATAGTAAAGGAGATGCTGTTGCTAATTTTCTGCTTATCTTCATACATATATGCTTCTTATGCTATTATCAATCAAACACAAGATGTGTTTTTGCACAGCTTTTATTCAGGAAAAGTCAGCAAGAAATGCATCTTTCTATATTTTCCATTTATTAGAAGTCTCCTTTCATCCAAGAAATATGAGACCTGAAATAAATTGTACCATCCTGCTTTTTTTTTTATTCAAATCCTTGCCAGTGCAAGGCAGTATGCTAATGAAAACAGGTTGATAAATGACTCCCTGATATTTTCCAGACATTCTTCTCTCAGAAGTGCTCTATACTGATGTAGCTCAAAGAGAATAAGGCGCATTAAGTCATTATATCAATTTTTGTTACCCAGATACTTCAGTCCCAGTTAAGAGCTGACAGCCAATATAAAACAAGGCAAGGGCATCATACGACTCCATCGATCAAACCTTGTCGTAGATAGATTGCCTATTACACAAATAGAACCAGCAGATTCAGTTTGTAGTTTTATGCTCTCCAATTAAAGGATAAC
The DNA here is from genome assembly GCF_963264785.1 of Psittacula echo. Classification (NCBI taxonomy): domain Eukaryota; kingdom Metazoa; phylum Chordata; class Aves; order Psittaciformes; family Psittacidae; genus Psittacula; species Psittacula echo. The sequence continues at coordinate 60,124,385 of NC_137743.1, forward strand.
AGGGTACTTTCCCATAAATCTGCTAATTGCAACTGAATTAATTTAACAAATTTTGCCAAGCACAGGAAAAAGTGATTGGTTAAGCTAATATAAACTAGCATAGGTTGTCACAGAGCGTGTTCCGTAACAGGCTTTTACTATACCTGGACTGAGCAAGGTGTCACAAGCATTTAACTCCATTGGGGTTCTTTGGCAACAGACAGCTGACAACCATAAAACACTGCACAAATAGGAGATAATTTATTTTCTGTACTTCCCCCTGCCCTCCAAGCACAGAATAACACCTTCTTTGCACCTAATTAATGTTTCTCTCTAAGCAAGCTGGTTTTCTGAATCAGTATTATATAAGCAAAAGCATTAGATCACAAAAAGTGCTCCCACACGGGCACTCAGCAAACAATGGCAGTGATCTGCAAAAAACAGAAAACCAGCCTATAGCATTGCTGTGAGAAGCAGCCGAGGTGCTTATTAAACAGCACAACAATGCAGCCTACCATGCTTTGGATATTATTCTAATGAGTTTAGATATTCATATGGAAATAGCTAGACTGGCAGAATGGTAGATAATTCAGATCTACAAACAGTGAGCAATCACAAGAGATCTCTAACGGTAACTTACGGAAGGCAATTATGATTGCAATCACCCTTGCAATGCTACATAACTGTGATAAAAACCTGTCTTTATATTAAAAAGTAAAGTAGCTATTTCCTAATTAATTTAAAGAAATTCATATCCAAGCCCAAGAGATATTTTAGGAGCAACAATTACTACTGGCACAGAAAAATTATTTTTGTGGATGGCAAGTTTTACACTAAAGCAGTTGTGTATGCCTATATGAAGTACAAAACTACAGTTATGATTAATATGAAGATGTAACAGTGACAATCCCTTTGAATAATTGGAATTTAAGATGAAGGGTACTATTAACATTAGAGGAGTCAACCATATGAAATGCAAGTTGGACGCAACAACAGTAAGCTTTCTACATAGTTAGGAGCTGCAATCTAAATGCAGTCTTAAAAGGAGTACTTAATTCAGCTTGGTTTAGGTCGACTTCCCCTCCCCACCTTTCTTTTTTTCTGCACAAGTCCGCTTCTAGGGTGCCCAGACATTCACAGTTTCAACAAATTTATGCCATTATGCAAATGGAAATAGAAACAAATAAAACACCACCCTGAAGTCAGAATTCTATGCATTGCATTTGCCTTACAAACCCTCAGACCATTTTCTGCCATTGTTAAAAACAGCCTTTGAAGATAAAAAGACACTAGCAGAGATGCAGCAGCACCATCCCTTAGAATAGTCTGGAAAACCTAACTTGTTTCCACCCTGATGGACTTGCTAAGAAAAACATACCAATTTTACCTCTTGTTAAGTGTTGTGTTGTTTCGCACATCATTGTCTTTACCTGGAATGAGAATACAGAAAAGCCTTCCCAACTTCAAAACAGAGGAAGAATTACAGCTTCTCAAGAAAGTAAGATGTCCCAGCATCAGCACTGGGTGGCGAGGGCAGGGGGTGGGAGTTCTTCTCTCATGCAGAGCCAGGAAACCAACCAACCAAGATAAAGCAACAACAGAAATGGATATCTGAAGTTCACAGCAAATTTCATGCTCTTTACTCACTTCTGAAGAGAAAGTAAAGCCACTTGGGAAACAAAATACCAAAAAAACATAATCCACCCACTTGTTTCGAATTACTGTAATCAGCAAATAGTTCATGCAATCATTTTTAGCATGGAAAATTTCTGGAGGTGAATTATTCTACCCCACTGTCATCAGTGGCAGTTGTGTTGCTTACTTATATTTCATCTGAAATCAAATATTTCTTTTGGTTTATACCTTTAGTGGCCTTTTGTATGAGACTGTATATTTTCCACTTGAATGCACCCTGGCTAAAGCAACAGGTATTACTGCTCCCTGTATTTATTTAGTTCTTGATTTCTAGACACAAATTCCATCTACATCTAAGATTTTACTTGTTCATATCACTAACATTCATAAAAAACAGCCACAAAAATCAAAATGGAAATAATACGTAAAATCATGACAATAAAAATGAGGTTTATGTCTCATAAAAAAAAATGTACATCAGAAAATAGAGAAACAAAGAGCTGGAAAGGATCTCAAGCAATCATATACTTATGTAAAACCGAAATGCATTCCTGTGACCGTTGTTTTTATAGCATACTCCAAATAAGTCAAGTCAACTGTGCACCCTGTGCTCAGGATACATAGAATAGTTAGGGCTGGAAATAACCTTAGGATCAAGTTCCAACCTGCCTGCCATGAGCAGGGACACCTCACACTAAACCATGTCACCCAAAGCTCTGTCCAACCTGGCTCTGAACACTGCCAGGGATGGAGCATTCACAGCTCCCCTGGGCAACCCATTCCAGTGCCTCACCACCCTCACAGTAAAGAATTTCTTCCTTAGATCCAATCTAAATTTCCCCTGGTTAAGTTTTACCTCTTGTCCTATCACTACAGTCCCTAACAGAGTCCCTCCCCAGCATCCTTATAAGCCCCCTTCAGATAGTGCAAAGCTGCTATGAGGTGAGGTCTCCACACAGCCTTCTCTTCTCCAGACTGAACAGCCTGTCTTCATACGGGAGGTGCTCCAGCCCCCTGATCATCCTCGTGGCCCTCCTCTGGACTTGTTCCAACAGTTCCATGTCCTTTTTATGTTGAGGACACCAGAACTTCACACAATACTGCAAGTGAGGTCTCATGAGAGCATGATGTTCTGGGTCAAATTTTTGACTAACCAAACAAGCTGGAACCTAGATTACATATAACTCTGAAGAGCTAATACAAAATGTGCTGTGATTAACCTAACAAATATTTTTAGTTAAATTATACTGAGCTAGGAGAAATAACAGAACTCAGATAACACAATGTCCGTGCAGAGAAATCTCAGAATATGCCACTTTCATTAGACAAACACATTCTCAATCTCTGAGTCAATAAATTCTCATGAATAAAATGTCACAGTGAGCTTAAGTTACCTCTGTGTAATGATCTGTGGATCACTAACTTGCTTTCCAAAGTTGTTTTCCAGAGGTCTAAAAAAGACCCATGTACAAGTTCCTATCATGTTTCCCAACCTAGTTCTCAAAAATGACTTTTAGTATATTTAAATTTTACATCAAGGGCAAACCTTCAAGACCAGAATATTCCTTAATCACAGAAAGACCTGTGTCCTAAGGACTATATGGAAAGTTAGAATGGCATAACACATGTCCAAAAAAAGAAACAAAACAGATTTCAGACATGGCCACCACTGTTGCGTAGACTTAAAGGGCTACAATAGCTGAAAGACAAAGAAGTAGATTGTCCAAGTGGACAATGTTATTCCTTTAGAACAAACGTTATTTGCCTGTGACCATGCACTGTGTAAGGTGGAGGAACATAAAGCTGCACATGCATCTATTTGCCAAGCTCTGAAAATTTATTTTTTGCTACTATTTTGTTAGTACTGAACAATACTGTTAGACAGAAGAGTGAATATTAAGAGACTGCATGCCAGTTTCCTTGTTTCATTGTTTTCCACCATGGTCTTTCTCCTCTGCACCAGAGCGTACACTGCCATTCACAATGCACATCATTCTGACTGATATCCCACAGCAGATATGCAGGACACAGGCAGCATATACTACATTCAATCCTATTTTTGTGATCCACCTTTTCCATTTTAGAAATACTTTGTCATAATTTGTGGCTACTACTAGACCCTTCTGAGTTAGTCAGTTTGACTATACAGGGTTAGTATAATTTCAGGCTGTTAAAACTAAAATGCCAACAAAATAAAGAGCTGAAGATAAGCTGCCACTTGACAAGAATTCTTGACACAATGCAAGAACAGAATGGCCTGATATGGGGTATCGAAAGAACCCTGACAAGAATACAAAGGCAAAAAGAGAGGAAGAGCATTGATCTTATAGACAGATATTTTGGAGACTGAAAAAAAAAAAAAAAAACCCAAGGAATTAATCTCAAAAATGAAACAGAGACATAAAATTGAAGAACAAAAAGCCAGCTGAGGAAACACCTACCTACAACAGTTGTCAAGACATACTACAAATAACTCCAGAACTCAGCAAGATACCAAAACCTCAAACCAGTATCAGGGGGAGATATAAGTATTCCATTTCTTAAAAAAAAAAGTATCTACCATTAATACATTGGATACAAGCAACAGACTAGGTCTGAAATAGGAAGGATCTATTAAGAAATTCTTCCCTTCTTTTGCCTTCTGCTAAAAATAATAGCAACTTGCATCATCACCACCGTTTCTGCTGGTTATCTATATTTTTTCCTATTTTTCCACCTGTGCAAACAATTTTGATAGTATTCCTATTTATACAGACATTGCAAAAAGACCTACCTATCATCAGGAGAATCCCCTTCAAAGAATTCAAGTCCCGCCTCCTGACCTCACCCAATTACATTCGTATCCTTGACAGCAAAGAAAGCTTTGCCAGTATGCCCAAAAGACAGCAAGTGCCTGGAGTGTAAAGCCATGATTTTTCTTTAACACCTTTTTCCACATAGTTGTGAGGAGAGAGGAAACCACATGCATCAAGGAGAACTAAGGGATTCTTCCTTTATACAAACCGACTAGCAAACGTGAAAGGTTTTGCATCTTCTGGCAAGAAAAATATAGACTCTAAAAACGCTTTCATGTAGATTCATCTTTAGCCTCTAGCAAAAGTGTCTAAGGATTTCTTTATATTTATGGGTATAATTATATGTACAGGAACGATCCCAGAAGTAGGGCAGGGCTGAACTAGTTTTAGGTTTAGCTAGATAAGTATGCATTATTTTGAATTCTAGGAGACTATAAAGAATAATATTAAAGTTACTAGTCTAACCAGCAGAAAAACAGAAAAAAATCTAATACAAAATCTAAGGTATAAGAACTGCCATATTTAAAAATACGATGAAATACTACATGAGGCTGAAAGGGAAATATGATGAAGTGCAAAGATCTCATTAATTATGTTTTGGAAATGCTTCGCAGATAAGTATCAAAGGAAAACACCCCATATGAATGTCAGTGAGGTTTCAGACTGGTTCATTGTTCACTGGTTACAGAACAAAATCTCATTAGCTAACATTAAAAACCCTATGCATATATACGCATTTATTCTCTGAGCAAACAGTGTATCAGCATAAAAAGACATCCTTCAGCATCTTTGCTTGCTAAGCAACTGTAGCTTTAAAAACAAAACAGCTTTTCTGGGACAAGACCAGGTAAGCAGGTAAGTTTTGGTAAACAAGACTATTCTAAGCAGTTTCTTGATCTCTTTGGGTTGCGACAATCACTGCATGGAAGCCTGGCAGAAAGACTGACACAGTTTGTTTATTTTTTTCCTTTTCCAACTAGTTCAATTCCTTAAAATGTTAAGTGTTCAAACTGTAGAGCTTAACAAAAAAAAAGAATGCTGTCCTTCATAGGTATGTATTCCACATATAAAAAAAAAAAAATAAAAACCTTTTCCTCTCAGTGAAATTTAGATCCATTTCAAATCAGTAAAAACAAAAAGGAAAACTTTTCATTTCTTTTAGGTTTCTTTTACACTTCTTAAGAAAAACACATTATTATTTGACTGCTGAGAGGCAGTTTGGCAACACAACTCAGGGACCAGGCAGTGTTTCAAAATACTGGGAAAACCCACAACTGACTGAATTTCTCCATATAGCATGAAAACAGGGTTACTTTCCCCAGACTTTAACTGTCACTTGGATTACACATCTCTCTGGGAAAGGTACATTTTTAGCATACAATATCCCCTAAAACTTTATTTTGAGCTTGACTGAGATCTCCAAATATAAAACAACAATCCTAGAAATAGATCTTTTACCTGTAAAGATCTGTAAGATGGCAAGAATTAAGTATTTAACTCTTGGCAAGATGGCAAGAATTAAATATTTTTTCCCCATTTCCTCATTAACATACTTTATAACCTTGCCTCAGAACTAACACTTCAAATAACAAGAGGCCAGGTCAGTCATTTGGCATTTATTGTAAACATTTCTTTGAGGCACCATCTCTTCTTAATTGATGCACTCTTCAAAGTTAAAACAAATACTTCATAATGTCTAATAAAAATTCAGAGAAGCCTCTAACAATCATATTTCAAGCATTTACTAGCCTGGCCTGCATTCTGATCAAGGAGTAAATGAAGAGACCTAAAACTTTTACTCCAACTTTTATTTTATTTCTTTCTAATATAAATCTTCAAGGACACACCTTTCTTCTGGGAGTTTCAGATTCCCACTTAAAAAAGGAAACCCTAACAAATACCTTCAAACACCCTACATAACATTCTATTTTGAGGTCTATTTTACTTCTGTGTTCCTGTCACAGTCCCAGCTTGGGAACAGAGAACACAAATCCTCCTCTTTGAGACAGCAATAACTAATAAATAACATCTCTAAGAATTGTTATATTCTTCAAACAATATTTCTCCTCCACAAAGGCTGACGCACTTTTCAAACCAAGTATGTTTTCTTAGAGAATGGGTGAATTGAATAACCATATACATCAGTCTTCTGGACACAAAGTTTTTCAAACTGGTTGGTTCATCTGGCCTCAGTTTGGACTTCCAAAAAGATAAATTTTGTCCTTACCTCAGCCAGCCTTACAGGGAAGGCTTTGAAAGGCCAAAGAGAAGCTTTTGGCCCCACAGGACTACGAAGACGACACTTCACGTTGCTACACATAGGCTGCACAAGCTATCCACATCCGCATGCCTACAGATGCAAATATGATGTTCACTGTACTTACAGCTGCACTACAGTTTTGTAGCGATGCAGGCAACCTTTCTATTCAGAGAAAAGTAGGTGGTTTACATTCCAAAATTCATTCCCCCGCAGCTTGAGTTTCATTCATTTTTTTTTTGTTTTGCAGCAAAGAAAATGTAAAGTAACAGTTTCTTATGTTCCCGTAGTTCAAATTGGAAGTGACAGAAGACCTATTAGTTTATACAGAGAGAGGAAAGCCATCTCTTCTCAATCCATCACCAAACACCTTAAAAGAAGGTGATAAGGTTCCTAAGAACAGATGCTGGTAACCCTTGGAATGAAAGAACGTGGGGACTGACAGTATCCACCCAACTGATAAATGGTGACAGAAATCTCCAGTAAAGCAGTGTAAAAGTACAAAGGAAGCACAACCTGCACAAGGGAAGCTATTGACTGACAGATCCCAGATGTGCTTTATGGAAAGAGCTGTAGCCCTGTAAGGTATCTCCCTGGAGTCTTGCCTCCTCTTTCTGTCACATCTGGAATGAAAAGCCTATACTGAATCAACCGCCTACTGGCTAAGCTTGAGATGTATTTGGCCTTCTATTTTAATATAGATTTTGATAAACAAAGATGTTCTGGAGGGAGGTACTCTCCCACATGCCACTGTTCACTCAAGAACTGAAACATGCAAAATTACCTGTCCTTCTCAAGGCCCTTTACAGCTTTCTTATAATGCGCTATGCAGCCAGAATAATCCATTACATCTTTCTATCTTATGGTTTTTCCAGTGACCCACTCAGGACAGCATGCACAAAGACTGACAAGAGACTGCATGAGTGCTACCTCTGACAGAAAGCAGAGTTCAACATTAATTCATCATTAATTTGACTGTACAGTATTACCAAGATTACCGTAGCACACAATGTTCTTGTAAGGTTATGAACTGGCTTGCATCCTTCCACTGCTAGAATTTAATACTGTACTAAGTGTGATATATGTCATCCATTATTAATCCCGTCCAGTTCTGCAGCAAGTATCTATAAAACCAATGTTAAATACTATATTCTTAAGGCTCCTGCCAAATCTGAAAGATGTAATATTAACATGCTTATGTTCCAGATAGGTACATTTAACCCACGCTAAACAATCTGCATGTTCTGCTTGTGTGTTCCTGGGGAATATTTATCCTATCGATAAAGCCTAGGAAAGTGCTTTAGTATAGTTTATGACAGCGTTACAAGTACTGCTCAACACAAAGTGAAGTTACAGATAAAATCTGAATAGGCCTATTATTGTTTTTAGAGAGCACTAAATAAGCTGTATAATTTTCCTGGACTACAGAAAGCTCTCATTCAAGAACAAGCAAGAAAACACTGATCAAATCCTAGTATTTACCAATAGTTAGGATCACTGTCTATAGCTACTGACATTCAGGATTACAATAAAAACCCACCCCCAGTGCTGTGAAGTAAAGCAGACGAAGCTTTACAGCATACATCCATCCCTCAAAAATTCTTATGCTGTATTTTTTTATAAACCAAACATTCAGGGGGAGGAGGGAGGAATGGTGAAAACTCTGCTCCAACTTTTGTAGTGCGCTGCATTGTTTTCACTTTAGAGACTTTCTCAAGAAATTCTCTACCAATAAATATTACTCCCTGCCATAGATCTGCTATATCTATAGTACTGAAAGAAAATATCTTTAATCAGAGCATACTGCAATGCCCTACTTAGATATGATTCTCTAAAACTGCTGTAAACCTTAGTCCCTGAGAGGTCTGTAGCTGCTTCAGCATCAAGTAGAACAAATGCAACTCTGTGCTCAATTCAGGCTGGTGTCCAAAGTAATCCCAAAAAATAATTTCTCACTCAACACTCTTGGTTTTGCTCTCCTCAGCACGCAAAGTGGTGCATACATACACACACACACACTGAGCCCCTGCTTTGGTGGTCCTGTAGGAAAAACTGTATTGCTTAACTTAAACTTCAGCCCAGCCAAAATTCTCTGAAGTTAGTAAAAAGTGGTATTTAAAGTATGTTACACTGTTAAATCAGATATTCTCTTACAGTTCTGGTGGTTTGTTTCAGTTCCGCTACCTGATTTGAGTAGCATCAAGCTAACCTTATGGTGACTTGTTCCAAATACTAATCCCCCAAACATAGTGGGATTCCCAAGAGTAAGACAGCAGTAACAGAATAGAGTAGGTTAACACACTGAACATGTATACCTCATCTTTGATACATTTATAGCAATTTGAAAGTCTAGCTATCATTAGCAATACATTGAACATACTAAAATTGTGAAAATATCTTACCACAGAATTTTCCATTTCTGACAGCAATTTAAACAGACAATTGTGAGAAACACTCAATTGTGTAATTAAACTATCCGGATAAAAGGCAACAAGTTCTTCCTCTTTTTTTCTCCCCCTCCCTCTCCCCCTCCTACAAAGTACATGTTTGCAGACATACTTAGTGTAATACTCTAAAGATTCACTGCAATTTTTTAACTTGTGCTTAGTATTTCTGTGTGGCACAAAAAAGTACAGTGACATTACTGAATAAGTTACTTGATAACAAAAAGGGGGTTTTTTCCATTCAGTAGTTCCATTTGTTCTCTTCCCATCCTTAATTTGACTCAAACTTTTGAAAAAGAAATGTACATATACATTCTGAAATACATCTATACTACATTCAGTCAACGGATGAACTGTACTTAACTAAACATACAGGAGGTGGGTGCAGTGATACAAAATCGATGCTGTTCCACTCAGTAGCTCCCACTGTGACCTATAAACACCTACACTGTCTGCCAACAGCTTTAAATACTCAGCTGGGAAGTGGCTATCTATTAAAGAAGGATTAATGTATAGATCTTCAACCCCACATCTAACTGAAATAAGAAGTGAAAATGAAGGAAAAACTATAGGCTATCCAACATGATAGAAGTAATAAAAGGAGAACGTATTTCTCATCTGTTAACCTTGAATATCTGCTAGCTCAAGATTTTCACATTCTTCATGTATCTCTTCACTCCTTAATAACCACTCAAAAATCAGCTGCACATTAAAGAAATGCAATATAAATTTGACTGGACTCACTACACCTGAGATATCCTCCAATACAGTATAAAGCTAATTTAGCTGTCACTTTCTGTAAGTAAAATGACAAATATCTGTAATATCTGTCAAGATATGAAAGCTTTAAAAAGAGTTATGCAGCTGTCAACATTTTGATGACTTTAACAAGAGAAAAACAAACGAAGAAGAGCAAATAGCATGTCTATTGTGTATCCAGTTGCCAAAATCTCCTATTACTTATATTAATAAAAATAAAATTACTTCATAAAAATAAGATCAAGAACAAGGACTTTCGGAATAAATTGATACAGGTAAACATATTAGTAGTACCAGTGAAACACAGCTATTGAAAGCACTGCTAAAAAATGAAATATGGGTCTCTTCAGTTATTCAATAATTATAATTCTATACTATCCAGCACTTATTTTAAAATTACCATTTAAGCACCAACAACACAGGAAGCCTTAGAAAGTACAACCAAAGTATGACGGGTCAAATATTTGGTTTCCCATTTTTAAAGAAGAATCATTCTTTACGTATTTTAGTGATTCAGCAATAGCTCATTTCAGCTCCTGAAGGAGGAACTTAATTCATGTTCCAATGTTGCATGCTTTCTGCAAAAAGGCATCTAAAAGATTGCCTGTAAAGACATTTTGACTGAGGCAATTTTTATCCCCTTTCTTGCACACGTATTGTCAGTCTATTTTTATTTAGCTGTCAGTTTACAGGTGCTGACAAAAGCATATGCTTTCCTCCTCCCTCCATGCAGAAAAAACAGAACATTCGTTCACAGTTTTAGTTTGACTTATCCTATATTATGCCTGGGCTTTAGGAGTGTTGCATAAAACATCCCACTCTAAAGCAAAATATGAAATACAGGTATCCTGGCTGGGATCTTGACCTGCGATACAGGACCTTAAGTTCTATGACTATACAAACAGTGAAAATATGCCTGTCACTAAATATCTTACTATAGCAAAAAACTAAATAGCAATAAAATTCCTTTGCTTTGCATTGAATAGAATAATAGAAGTTTTGAAAAATCTATTTATAGCAAATATGAATACTAGAAGATAAGTTTTCTTCGTTTTTATATACTGAACTCCACTCCACAGACAAGAGTTAAATCTGTTTCTGAGAACAGGAATGCAAATCCAATCTTTCGGTAAAAAATTTAATAGTGATGGAATCTGTCACAAGCAGTCAAAAAGGAACATCTTAAAGCTGCTAAAATCAGAAATCTGTATGTTTGAAAATTGTATTTTGATTTTGCCCCTGATTTCAGCCCCACAGTACCAAGCAGACTTTTGTAAAGCAAGAATTTATCGGTAATGGAAAAGAAGTAGCTAGCCTGCTTCTCATCAAATCTCAAGGTGAACCACCAGAATAAGACATAGCTTTTCCAGGGTATTAAATCAAAAAATTAGCTCCTGCAAGTAACAATACAGGATAATACAAAGGATTCTAGAAAGAAGCAAGGAGAATATGTTACATCTTGTGATTAATACAACCATATTTGTAAGAGACTGCTGCAATTGCAGGACTTGGTAATTAACATCTGTTGATAGAACGCCCAAACTTTTCTAAATGTTAATTTTATTGGGTGAAGAGTAAGACTGAGTTTATACAGAATTCTCACTACTGCACCACCAAAAATAGGTTTTTGAAGTATTCTTGATAAACGGATGCACACATCTATACTTATTTCATTTGAAGGCAATGCAAATTGATTTAGCTTAAGCTGATCTCAACTCATAACAGATGAAAATAAGCTTTCCCTCCACCAAGAATATCTATCTATGGTTTTGCAACAGCTATTTAAAGAGCTTTCTAACTACTAAAAAAAAAAAAAAAGAAGCCAAAAACCTGTGAAGCACTTTCTTTTCGTCACAACAAGTGTGTGTGAGCGCATGCACACGTCTTCCTTTCCAGCTTTTGGTTTGAGATTTCTCAGATTTCCTTACAACACCATCTGAGGTGAAAAATAAATTTATTAGCCATCTAAGAAAAAGAAGACAATCTGCCAGGCATGATCTAACCAGATCTCACGTAAGCACGATCAGGTTAGTTTAAGACCTCAGTGAGGGACCTGAGCAATAAATAAACAAAAGAACCACAAAACTATTTAGTTTTTTGTGTTAATGACAGTCTTCACTAAAAAGCAGTTGGCATCTGTGATTCTTCTTCTTATTATATATCATTATTCTTCAATTTTATGAAGCGCTAAGTTAAAAAAGTATTTATTAATATAATGATGAGGTACACACAACTATGCAGATAAAATTTTACCCTACTATTAATTAGGTGGCTGGATTTTATCCATACCATGTTACAACCAACACAAATGAGAGGGTTTCTAGATGGAAAGATTTGTACTGTCATGAGTTTATGTGATTTTAACCAGAAAGAGATTCCCATGAGATATAGTTTTGTGGCTACTCTGAAAGACTAATGGCCATATCACATCACTTGGCTCCAAAACAAAGAAACAAATCAAAACTGAAATGAGCTGCAAAAATTTACAGGGTAAAACTCTAATATAGCTACTTAAAATAGTAATTTAATGATTTATAAACAGATTTGCATATCTGTTTTCTTTCCACAATGATGTTTCCTGTTTCACTCGCAGGGATGTGCGTGTCAATACAAATAGTGAACAGATTAAGTACTTTTCAACTAAGAACAAAACCATTAAAAAGACAATTTGAGTTTGGATTTTTTGGTTGTGCCCCTCTTGTGAAGAGTAGAAGTTACTTGCCTTCTATTATCAATTAATTATTTATATATTTTAAAAATTTATAAACATTTATTTCACATAAGCAGCTGAATTATTATGTACAGCTTAAAACTATTCAGAGTATAGACTAACTATCCTAAATCCAGTATCCATGTGATGAGAAATTGCAATTCACTTAGCAGGTGACATTGCTTACAGGTTCTGATACTGTTCAGGGTTAGGGCATGGAGGGGTGGCATGGGAATCAGCATTAGCTGTAAATTTATCTTTCTTATTTATACCTGTCCAAATACAGCAAAAAGAAACATGTTTTAGACATCAGAAAATGAAGCCTTCAAACACTGCTACTCCACATTATCACACTCATCTGATTTCTTAAAAACAGGAACAGCTGCATTTACTGATAAGAAAGCAGGAAGATGTTGTATGTTTTTGCACAGATGTTTGTAAAATCCTTCTTTGTTAAGCGTATGTCTAAGAAATAAGCCACCTTTAATCTCTAATGGTTAAGTCAAATGAAATAAATGACATACCATAGTATCTTTAAAACATATACAAATAAAAGAATTCAACATTCAAGTTTTTGTACAGAAAGGAAGTTACTTCAACTTTGTAACTTCAGTTATCACAAATACCAAGAACTGATTAAAGATCAATGAGACTAAATGTCAAGCAAATATTTATTAATACTATTAGAAAAGTATACTTACACTCACAGCCTGTACTTCAAAGAAGCATGGGAGAGCCCTTCTAAATGAAAAGTATTCCAAACAACTGAATTACAGATAAGCAAAATATTAATAGCAATCTTCACATTACAGTAAAGGCATGTATAATCATTTCAAGTTTTCATTATTTTTCATTATATAGCAAGGCAATCATGGTTTGGGGAGTTTATTTTAAGATAATAAAGCAAAGAAATTAACTTCTAAAAGAAAATTCCACTTTTATATTTTACTCCACATATATCATTTATACATGCACGCTCCATGTAAAGTGACATACATATATCCTTACTACACATACCTTTAGATTCTTCGAGACTCCAAAGACAACATACACAATGGGGGCTTGGTAAACTTGCAATAAACTTCTTAAAGCTGAACAGAATCTCTTAAGTGAGCATACAGGATATATACTTCTTTTACAGAAAAAAATCAAAACCAAAAACAAATACAAAAAAAAAAAAAAGAAAAAGAAAAAAAAACCAACAACAACAAAATAACAACTCTGGTAGATTACTATAAAGGCAAGTACTGACTATTACAAGCACTGCATCATAAACTGCTAAACTATAACTGTATAATCCCAGGTTACCAGATTCCGTCATGTAATCAGAATTTAAATTTTTCACACCACAAAAAGTCTTTACAGACTGCTTAAAGATTTAGGTAAAATCAGCCAGTCCGAGAGAATTTGGATACCCACCTAAGGCAAAAATTACTTTCATTCACATAATTGGTTCAGACAGGAATGGACCAATATTTAACCTGAAAGTTACATATTGTAGTGCTTTTGAATGGCCAAAACCCACAAGAAAAGTAATGCCTGTTTCCCATATATGTGAGGTAGAAGAATTCAGGACATCAGCACCTCAAGGGTCTCTCCATGGAACAAAGCTGAAAAGGAAGCAGTGCTGTGACCTTCAGCAGTACTAAAGCCTTATAAAGGGAAAGAGTCAGGTTATCCCTTACTCAGCACTTGAGGCTGGGGAAGTGGACCGCTTAGGCTAAACTAAGACCTGAACCCCACCAGAAGCCATCATGTGGTGTTTAGTATGGTTGTTTATTAAGCAGCACATCAAAATAGAAAACTGCTTCCTAAAGAGCAAAGAACTAGGCTGGCACAAATAGGAAGCATTACAAAAATCATGAGAAATACCCCAATTAAGAAGAGTTACCACACATATTAAGCAACAGATAGTACTCAGATTCCCTGAAGTCATCTCAGTTACGAGGATTTTGCAGTTAACTATGTATTGAATAATACATTGTACAGAAGGGATTTTTTGCTTTTTACCATTTCGGCAAAAGCTGAAAGCATATGGAAAGCTATGCTAAATATTAACAACAAAAGAAGAATTTCAGATTTTTTTTCCAGAAGTTCATGTAACTTCACATATTCATTCAGGAAAATGATTATTTTAACAATGCCTTAAGATGTCCAAAGTTATTTTTCAGAAGAGATCAATTCATGATACAGAGCTGATACTTCAAAATTCTCCATGTTAAAATGCAAACTCATCATTTTACAAGCAACTCATTAAAATTAAATTTATCATTTTATGAACTTGCACAAAATCGACATGGATTTTATTTCTACATACTCCTCAAGTTTGTTGCTGCTCTACTTTCCTTGAGTAAGAGGAGATGGCTCCTTCAGGCAAGCTTTGAACAAACAGCATAAGTTAAGTACAGGTGGATTGTTCCTGCCGACACGGGAGAAAAGATCCCAGCTGGGGGAGCTGTAAATGAAACCACTCAACAACCTAAAAACATTGCTTACTGATCTCAGGACAGGCGTATCAGTAGTGGGGCAGCCCAGAATGTACCATATGTCTGTCACATACTTCTGAAGTGTCAACTACACAAAACAGAAAGTGAACCAGTCTTTCTGCTTAGACTCAAAACATGATCAGCCTACAATAATGGCTTAAGATCAAGAAAACTTTCCAACTGTTCATTAAACAATTAGGCTAAGACTCAACTCATGTAACTGAAATCATAAAACTAAGAGCCTTTAATTACTACAATTCCATAGATATATGTATTAGAGGAGACAGCCTGGAGGTGAAAAGGCTCTGTAACCCATCATTTTTGTGCTCTTAGAGTCTACTGCTGCCACAGACTTTAGGGGGCAAAATGAAATCCACAGCTACTACATGTTTTAGAACATTAAGTCAACATTCAGTAGTGGCAAGGTCTACTTTAAAATAACCTAAATATTTTACACCTTTAGCATAAAAAACCTGACATTACCACAACAGCAAACAAAAGAATTTTTCCAGAAAAAAACAGCAGTTTAGTTCTTTTGGAGGTTTCTGTTCTTTAATGATTCCTATTCCCAAAAGCAAACCTATAAAAATACAGCTAAATACTCAGCACAACAAAGAGAAGCCAAACTTTAGAAGCACTGCTGTAAAGAAATATAAAATTCTCCAGTGAAATAATCAGCTAGAATTTGCACCACAGTTCTGCCTAGTCTCATTTTCTATTTCCTTTTTCCCCCACTCCTTATCACACAGCCCATGGCATAGTCTTGGTTTAGTGTGGACAATAGGAGGCAAGAATATACAACCTCAAACAAAAGAGGCCAAAACAGTACTACTGTATTCTAATTTACCTGAATATACCTTTAACTGAAAAGTTCATAGAGGCATGATTTAGAGCCAACAATAGGCCAGGCTATCTCAAATGATGGATTTCTGGAAAGACTGTGTGGAGCAAAGGGGCAAGTCAAAGCATACAGTTACCTTTCAGAGTTTTAATTTTGTAACAGTGCCTTTTATTCAACAAAGAACCTAGCAAAAAAAAATTCACTGTTTAACTAGAGTAATCCATGCTGTCTGCAAGTTGAAACTGCTCACTGATTTTTCAGAGTCAACAATGCATCAATAGTGAATGATTATATTAATTACCTTCTAAATTAATATATGTGGCCTTTTTAGCTGTAGTGTAAGAAGGAATAAAACCAAGAACTGATGCCACTGTACAGGGCAACTGTTAAACTTTTCCCATGAAGCTTATTTAATCATAGAATCATACAATGGTTGGGGTTGGAAAAGACCTTAAAATCATCTGGTTCCAACTCCTCTGCCATGGGTACGGACGCCTCACCCTAGACCATGTCACCCAAGGCTCTATTCAACTTGGCTTTGAACACTGCCAGGGATGGAGCACTCACAACATCCTTGGGCAACCTGTTCCAGTGCCTCACCACTCTCACAGTAAAGAACTCCTTCCTTATATCTAACTCGAACTTCCCGTTTCAGATTAAACCCATTACCCTTGTCCTATCACCACAGTTTGACAAGTTACTATCCTGTTGTAAATGGAAAGAGTTAAATACTAACAACCAGTCCCAAGAGCGATGGTCTTTTGCAGGCCATACTAGAACAAGCTTGCTAATTTCAAACACTGAGATGTCTCAATTTAGCAAGGATTTAAACAAGATTTTTTTCCTATGAGCCTTTTAATCTGAAAACATAAAGCTTAATATTAATATGCTACATAATCTTGTTCCTTCCTGCCCCTCCCTCCCCAACTCTATTCATCTGCATAACACAAATACCCTTGCGAGTAAGAAACAGTTAATCCTATTTGTTTTGCTTATGTTCAGAAAGTGATCAAAAATTATGGCAGATTTTTTTCCAAAGCTTCAGAAAGTTTTACTGTAGCACTTGCACAGTCATTCTGCGTGACAAGGTTGTTCAGTAGATCTGGGAACAGAAATGTAAGTTCATTTGGTGCTAGTCATAAGATGAAGTGTTCAATGCTGCTATCAAGTGACTCCTAACAAGATTTTTTCATTTGCAATACTTTAATTAGCTGGCATAATATAAAGGAGAGAGAAATCGAGAACCCTGCCAAGATTCCTAACCATAGCAATACTTTGCTACTATGGTCCCTACTCCCAAGCTGTCCTTAAAAAAATTATCAATATTTAAATAATTTACTGAACAAAATATATATTTTTTTATATATATTCTGTTACTTTTGAATGTTAAAGCCAAGTTTTAAAAGACATCTGTGAACTGTTACATTGGACTGTCTTCAGACAGCAATTTGACTGAGGAAGGCTTCCAAGTGACAAAACTGACACTCTACTAATGCTATCATCTCCAAGGGTTTAGCTCAGGCACCAAAGTGATGTCAAGGACAGATCAGCATTTGAGATAATCCTCAAAATGATTGAGATTATATAAACAGGTAAACCTGGTTGATTTATAAATCAGCCCAACATGGTGTAAAGGACGGCATTAATTTGACCAAGTCTATTAATTCTACTTTGCAATGTTAGTAATTCACTCAAAAATATACTGAAACATTTATTCCAATGATATAATCCCATTAAGGATGGAACCAGTATGATGCTTAGAGACATCAACCCAATGCAACTGAGGCAATAAGAAACACAGGTGATCCTAATCTACACCACAGCATATTATCAGAGACTGTCAAAAAAGGCATTGCTAAATACTGATAATCCCTAATTTAGAAGTCTGATAACTCTGGGGTTTAGGGGCTGGTGCTTTCATTTGTTTGCTTATTTTTAAGGGGAATAATTCCCATATTCAAAGAAATATATACACTTGCTAGGCAAAAAAAAAATAACATACATATTATGAACAAGTTAATACCTGCATTAGTGAAAAGAGGAAGAAAAAAGAGAAATGTAAGGAGCTCAGCAGACTATCTGTTACAATACCCTTTTCGTCATACTCAATCACTTAAAACATTCGTGCATATTTAGTCAGCTGTAATGGGCTTCTTGCCACCCTCAATATACTTACAGACCTTACTGGTGAAAAGTAACATAGACATAGGAATGCAAGACAACATTAGAAAAGATGCTTTTTATGATCAGAGTATTTTAATTATAGAGAAGTCGTAATCCATTTTAAGATCAATCCATATTTCCATACGCTAGCTTTAATGCAACTGGTTTATCATCATTAAAATTTTTTAATCCATTTTCATTTACTACTAATCTCTCATACTTGAATTCAAGCCTTCAAACACTTGAGAATAAAGATGTTTTCCAAACATCATAACACGATCATACAAAAGGACATTTATTATTGTATTAGGTTTGTGCAGCAAGGTTTTGGTAGCAGGGAGCTGCAGGGGTTGCTTCTGTGAGAAGCTTCAAGAAGCTTCCCCTGCATCAGGTACAGCCAATGGCAGCCAGTTCCAAGACAGATCCACCACTGGCCAAGGCTGAGCACATAAGTGACAGCGGTAGTGCCTCCAAGATAACATATTTAAGGGGGTAAGATCAGGGGGGAAATGGGCAACCACAACTGCAGCAGAGAGCAGAGAATATGTGAGAGAGACAGCCCTGCAGGCACCAAGATCAGTGAAGGAGGGCAAGGAAGTGCTCCAGGTGCTGGCGCAGAGATCCCTCTGCAGCCTGTGGTCAAGACCATGGTGAGTCATAGGCTATCGTCCTGAGGCCCATGGAGGTTAACAGCGTAGCAGATTTCCATCTGCAGCCTGTGGAGGATGCTGGAGCAGGGGGATGCCTGAAAGAAGCTGTGACTCCATGGGAAGCTCGCACTGGAGCAATCTGTTCCTGAAGAACTGTACCCTGTGGAAGGGACAGACCCACACTGAAGCAGTTTGTGAAGAAGTCTGCGGAGGACTGTCTCCTGTGG
Organism: Psittacula echo; assembly: GCF_963264785.1. Lineage (NCBI taxonomy): Eukaryota > Metazoa > Chordata > Aves > Psittaciformes > Psittacidae > Psittacula > Psittacula echo. The sequence continues at coordinate 60,143,331 of NC_137743.1, forward strand.
GAGGGATCCCACACTGGAGCAGGGGAAGAGCGTGAGGAGTGCATGGAGGAGAAAGAAGGAGCAGCAGAAATAATGTGCAATAAGCTGAATGCAACCCCCATATCCCTGTCCCTCTGTGCTGCTGGGAGGGGAGAAGGTAGAGAAATCGGGTGTGAAGTTAAGCCTTTCATTGTATTTTCTTTCCTATGTCCAGCTGAGGAGGGGAACTGATAGAGCGCCTTTGGTGGGCACCTGGCATACAGCCAAGGTCAACTCACCATAACTGCATACCAGTTTAATACACTATCCCTTCATCCATCCTCTACTATAGATGTGTTACCCAGATGGATACACAGATGAAAACTTACATTGAGGGTTTACCATAAAGCCCAAAACTCTGTGGAGAAAAAAAAAATGCCAAAATAAGCAACTGTCTCTGTATTTCTATCCCACCAACAGACCAAGAAACCTTCCAGAACTGAGGGCTGCAGCTTGCAGGCATGCCGTCTTCAGCGATGACACCAGTTTAAGATGTTACCATCTTTCCACCTCCGTCCCAACATTTTTTCAGGCCTGCTTGCACAGCACATTGCCTGTCAGATATGCTAGGACAGCCAAGGAGGTGACACAGAAGTCGAAACAAGTAGTCAGTGATGATAGAGGAAATATTTTCAATGAATACTGCTGCCAAGAACATGATATATAAAATACCGCCTCCTGTATGTGTGAGTTTTACGGAACCCAGGCTTAAGCATTTCCTTCTGAGGAAACGCAACACGTACTCAATCCACCTTTCACAGATGAAGTCCCATCTTTATACAAACTTCAATTTTAACATAAGAACAGCTAGTTTATTTAACTGCTAAATGTAAAACAAATATTTAACCATTAATAGGAAAATGGTTCTGTTTATTGTTTGTCCACCAAACCAACGGACATTATTTCATAATGGTAAAACTAATCTTTGGTGTAAAATTGAGGGCCACTTTTTTTCCACAGTATGTATCTATAAAAGATCTCATTTGTCAAAAGGGAAAAAATTCCACCACTTTCCAGGTGAAGGATGTCCCTGTGCCAGCTTACAGAGGCTGACAATACTTGTTGGCACGTCACTACAGTTACACAGTCACCACAGGTATACAGTTCCAAGAACATTAAACTGAGCACACAGGCCATTTTCCAGCAGCCTGTATTCCAACAAATAGTACATTTCTGGATTCATTTTTTAACCGAAGCGTTTCATGACTAATGTGATGTTACATTGTTTTCACATAGACATTCTCCCCTTTTTAGATCTGCTGTGAACTCATGTAGTAACATCAAGAAACAGATCATGAACAGCTTCACAGAAGACAACTCACATTATTTGAGATAATCATGTATTTATTTCAAGAGAGCAGAATATGCAATAAGAACATCTTCCATTTGAATTTGACACTAGAATTAAGAAGAAGAAACCACATAAATGAAAAGTATATAATCACAAACATGAAATAAAAGCAATGATTAAAACACTGACAAGGAAATAGTGCTATAAAGCACTTGTGCCTTCAATGATATGATGACTAGAAACAAGATGTTTCCATTAGAAGTCCATGGAATTACAACTCTGGCATTTATTTCAGGAAACAACCTCACTTAGGTAATAAAAGCTGCTTCTGATGAAAGGTAACTGTACTGCCCCACCATCAGTCCCTTTCTAACTTTTCAGTCTGCCTATTTGTCTATTCATTACACAGACTAACCACTCTTACAATTTATCTCAACATAACGCTTTTACATGCACTGCAGTACAAGAAACGCTTTAAGATGCATGCCTCCAGTGCAGAACCACCTCTGATTCAATCTTCTGACTTACAATTTAAATGCTCAAATCAAACAAAGAAATAAGCACAAAGTAGCAGCATTTTGAACACAGCCTTGCAGAAAAGTAACTGTAGTGATCTACTTAGTGAAGCCAAATGCTTTGCATTGTTACACCAGGAGATGCTGGTTCATTATGATCCCAGTAAGAGAAATACTCAGACTTTGTAAAGTACCTCTCAGTGTGCTATTTATGGGAGCTAAAACTATAAAGAAAAAAAAGCCATATAGATAATTTTACATCCCTTTGGATGCTGGGAACCCTGAGCTGCGCAGTATTGCACCAACCAGGGTGCAGCACTCCATGCAGATCCCATCCCTAGAAAGGTTACTCTATTTTGTTCATTTCAGGTCTTACAGGATTTTCTTCAATGAAAGCAAACCTATTTATCATTTCTACTGCCAAACAAAAAGGATGTTCACACGATAGCTTGTTGCTGCAGCTTTAGATAAAGGCAAGGCCATGCAGGTGGCATAATCACCAGTGCCAAGTGGCTGAGCTTATACTGCAGCCAGGGCACATGTGCAGCACAGGCCAGGCCCTACCCAGGTTAACTGTTATGTGGATCATTAACTCTTCAACCTACATTAGTTTTCTGGTTAGGATAACTACATTTGGTCAGTTGGGCTACGCTGCTGGTAAGCCACCTTTCACCTTCAGGCTATCCGCTAGCAAAGAAAAGTCATCAGCACCTTGTGACTGTGCCACCCATGAAGTTACCACTGTGATTCACATCTGCACTTTAAGTACCACAAGGTTCAGATAAACTCTGGTCCTATCTGAAACATACGTAAAAAAAAGCTAAATAAAATTTTTAGCTCAAATAAAAGAAAAAGCCCAGTGCATATGGCCAAATTATACACAAGACTGGATGAAACAGTTCACCTCGCACACCATACACTCAGTTCAAGAACAAGTAGTTTTTAACATAAGAAGAGACAGCGGTGCATTCTTCTACATTCGGAATGGCAAAGCTTTGACCTGAATTAAATATTAATAATTTTCATGATGTAAATATTCTGATGCAGGTTTTTCATCTTTTTCTTTTCCCTTTGTACTTTTTTGAGAATATTTTCTTTTTCCGTGGTGCAATAAACAAACTGTTTATTATGATAGCATAATCATAAGGCTTTTAAGAGAGCCTTAACCGTGGTTAAAGCTTCTATAAGTGAAATCACATCTCCAGTAAGCACAACTGAGATTAAGCAGCATAAATTCTAAATACTGCATTTATGACAAAACCAACAAAAATCCAACAGCACTAGAGAGAAAACACAAGTCATACTTGCAAATCTTCCCCCTCCCCACACCCCAGTATATAAACATGTAAGCTGACTGAGTAGACTGGACAGTCCTCTCTTTTTAGTGATGAAATTTTCATCATGCTGAAGAGTTTCAGAGCAGGCAAAATTACTTTTGCATACTATAATTTGTCTCATACACTAGAAACCGGAATGCCATTTCTGAAATTCCACTCTTTCAAGTCTTCTCACACGTAAGGGGTTGGTTTTTTCTTCAAACAATTTTTCTCTCTCCATCCCCCCCTCCCCTTTTTTTTCTTTTTAAATAAGGAAGAAGAGGAATTCATTTGTTACTCTAGTTCTTTTTGAAGAATTCACCCTCTTCCAACACAGTTATATATACTAGAAGAATCCAGAGCCTAGAAATTTTTCTGGCCATCCTATATCCACTCTAAGTTTTAATTATTACAGAAGGAACGACAGAACATAGACAAGAGAATCAGTTCCATTTCATTCACATGGTGTCTCTGAAGATCCTTTTATAAGGAGACTTTCAAAAATTATCTTCAGTATCATAAGGCAGGGAAGCAACTCTTATCTCAACAAATAGCAGCAGAAGAGAGGGAAAAGCACCAGGTTACAGACATCTAAGTATGCATGCACACAAAGCAGTCATTAATTAAGATATGCCTGACTGATAGCAATGCAGTCACTCTTGTCTACAGGGTTTCTCAGGACTAGCATGTGCTTCTGGAATCTGGGTAGCCTTCTCCATGGCTCTGCCCCGTTGGCATTGATTATGTATGATTAATGGTTTAAAAGAATAAAAAGAGAAAGGTCAACTTCTGAGTTCAAAACAGAGCAGCTACATGGGGAGTAATTAAGATACTTGTGTAAGCATGATTAATAAGCACAAAGTGGCACACTGTGCTGTAAACAAGATGCAACCAGATGGTTAGGATGAAAAGGATTTTTCCTAAAACGCAATTTTTCAATGCCTTGAAAGTTGGCTCATTTCCCCCCCCTAAGCCTTACACAACTCATTATCTACACATCCTAAAAGGAAAAAAGAAATAGTAACCCCTTCAACATTCCCCCCTTCCCGGCTTTTTTCATACAGATAACTACAGTTTGCATGTAAATGGATTCAACTCATCTTTGTTTAACGTTGCCTTTTATGTTGAGTTTCATGAATTGCTAAGCCTGACAAGGTTCACTGGAAGTCTTTTAACTCCCACCCACAAGTTCTCCTGGGCTGTCATGTGACTGGCAGTATAGAGGGATCAGCAACGGCATTTATGGGGAAAGCAGGAAGACAGGTGTCAGAACGGTCCAGCAGGCAAACCGAACGAACACTAATCAGCTCTGGTGTTCTTTTACAATCCATATCTAATTCACAAGTTTCATTCTTTCTGAAAAACAATTACTAGGTTTTGAAGTTCATTGTGCATTTACTCAACTGTCTCTTCACATTAACGTAAGTAGGAACAAGAAAAAAAGAGTCAGCAGGGAAGGGACATCAAAAGATCTTAGAGTGGATGAAGGCTTTATTTTAAAGCAATATAATTACAGATGAGCATAATGTTTTACAATAAATTTAAATGTAGAGTTACATCCTTATGCGCTAGGAAGATACTGGTGGGTTGTCTCTCGAGCTGAAACTCTGGTACATACAAATGACTTTGCTGAGAGAAGAAAAACAAACAAACAAAAAAATCTTATTGCAACATCAAAGAAATGGATATTAAGGCAACAGTGGGAACAACAGCATCAGTATTGCATGTGAAGCATCAACATTCATAAGGTTCATACCTGAGAAATAATAATAAAAAATTACAAAAGGAATATTTTGCACATTTCAAATTTTTCTCAGTTCAACACATTTATCCTCCAAATTTTGCCTCATCTACATCTAGTTAAACAAATGAGGAAAAAAAAAAAAAAACAACCCACACACACCCCTCTACATTCCCTTTTGACAAATCCTCTTACAGTTTGAGTTTATAATCTGGTAAAGCCTCAGCTAATCAGTACATTGGTTGTAGCGTTACTGCCTCCGATATTGGGAAATTTGCTTTTGTATTGTATGTTAGCAGGCATCCTAAACACCAACATTTTCTGATAAGTAAAGATTTCTTAGGCACTTCATTTTCACCCTCACCAGAAGCTATAGGCACACAGGGTCCATTTTGCAAATAATTCTTTCCCTCCATACAAATGAACATCCTTTCAAGGACTTCCATACAGAGAATAAATACTTGGTAAGCGAAATACAAAAGGCCCTGTGTTGGGACCTCATTGTACAACCATTCCATTGGCCAACAGCAGTGCTTCATGTTTCTGCAATTTAAATCTAGAACTCTTTCCTCTATGAGGAAGTCACCTATTCAAATACATGTTTCTGTTAGAAACTCTATACAATACTCCTGTGTTAAGTAATTTAGAGGTTTTCTTAATACCTGAATTGTGATTCTAGCAAAAGGATGGGCACCCATCTAGAGATTCAATGGACCATAGACAGATGAAAAGCACTGTTTAGTTCCATATGAGTAACTTCTGGCACTTGAAAAAGCAGCACGGTGTGTAAACTGCTTTCCCTTTTTCACTGAGAACATCTTTCAGTTCTCGTAAGGTAAGCCTGTATCAGTCTTGATTTTTACCACCACCCATTAAATAACTCTTCCAGGACAGGCAGTTACCATGAAATTCTGTAACAAAGTCAACATACAGATTGCTAGCATACTTCAGCTTTGAAGTTGTTAAAAGGAGAACTTTAGTAAGCATGGAATGATTAGTGATAGACTAGCACTGCTAAGAACACCTCTAGTCCTAGATATCCATACCTTTGAAATGGGGTTAACTTAAAACCATCTAATTGTGCTGCAAAGAGTTTGGCAGTATAATGATTAAAGCAAGTTATATCCAGATATCCTCATCTCAATTATACAGTTTTCAAATTCACTTTGCAAAAGCAATAAAAATTATTATTGTGTCTGGAACTATTGTTAGGATAAGTCTCGGGAGTCCAAACAACTCCACTGAAAAAACAAGCTCATGTGAAATGTACTTCTATTAATATTTGTTTTATTAGTTTATACAGGATGAGTCAGTCTATGGCTCCATCCCACAATCAATCATTCTCATATTATAGTTCTGGGGGTTTTTTTTGTCAATAGTAACAACAAAAAACCCTAAGTAAGTGGACAAATCAGCACAGATGTTACTCACCCGTGCCAAAGGAAAGCTGGATAAATAAATTTGTGCTAGATATATTCTACATATTGAGAGCTTCAGCTGCTAGCGATTTTCTTCTCTACAGAATATCTTTGATTACAGATCTCTTAGAACACTGTATTTATCCAACACTGATTAGTACTTTTTCCTGAATTACTTTTTTTTAACCACATAGTGTGCTGAACAATTTATATACTACACAGAAGACTTGGAGTTACAACCAAAAGCCAAAATGAAACGGATAGACAGACTCTACTATTTAATGACCTTTCAGCTAAAAGGTTCTGGTGTTTTCATTAAAATACAAAACTATATCTAAATTAACAACTAAAATCTCTAAAAATGCAAAGAAACATGAATATATTTTCATTAACACAAAGGTTTTCACACACACACACTCGGATCTGAATACTAGTAAATAAACACTAATTATAAACTACATCCTAGCAAAGTTTAGAAGGTTCATCTTTCAAGGGAAATTTGAGAAAGCTTTAAACTGTTACAGATTATGTAATCCAAGCACACAGAGTGAGCAAAACAATGTTACATACACGAGTTAAGAGGTTGTCTGCCATAGACTGAGCACCCAGATTCCAGCACACCCTGAGCACACACTGCAAGTCTCCTCCACAGTACCCCAGATTCAAGTCAGACAACTCTTACATGCTTATATCATGTCACTGGCTTTCCTGTCCTAGTACAAAAAGCAGCATATTCATATTATCTCAATGGATTGAGCTCCATAAAAACAATGCTATTAAAAAATAAGGTTTGCACCACCCTGTTTTTTAAGTATCATCTTCTGCAAGATCACACTGGAGAGTGCTCTCACATCAGCTGTGAAACTGCACAAGACAACCATATATTTCCATTTACTTTTGGTGTCTGGCAAGACATTCGCAATAATATCTGTGATTTCTCAACAGCTTAAAAGGAGAAAATTATCCATTTAAACATAGAAAGAATCACAAACCAAAAGGCAGTATACCTGCACTGAGGAAACTGGGACCACACAGTGTTTTTGCAAAGAGCCTATTTCAGACTGCAGTGCACACTATGGACAAACACACGGTAATTTTCCCAGACTGAAAAACAAGTATCAGATCCTTGTAGCCTGTTTTATCTTTCTAAACCAGTCCTTCTCTAGCGGCATCTCTGGTTCAAGTTAATTGTGAGTGACTTTAGACATCAGGACAACGCTGTTCCACACATCAACAAAACTGAGAACTGACAGGTAGACTACAAACAATGACAATCACCAAGCAGCAACTAGGTCAGGGTTGGGTTTTTTCGGTTGGGTTTGTTTTGGGTTTTTTTGAGGCCCTCAAGGCATAGAAACTAGTGCTCAGACTATAATGAGATAAGAGTCCATACGGTCAAACTACCCGGGTTTTCAAACAAGACTCTACCAGTATGCAAAGATGTCCCTGTGCGATATCAATACTATCAATAACCAACAACATTTTTGCCAGTAACAACCTTTAATCATCTCAGTCTCAGTGTTTGAAGTGATATATTTCAAAAATGTCAAAACTCTCAGTGAAATGTGGTACTAAAATTAATAGACTGTTTGCTTTCCCTATTGATATACCAGGTTTCAGACTGTCAAAGTGCTTTTAGTTGAAAAAGAAAAAGTACAAAGTTGTTTTGACAACTACAAAAAGATTTATCAGTTACATGTACCTGCTGAAGTACCTAGATTCTCAAAGTGAAAATCTGTGTATGCAAGGTTCTTAATACTAAAAGTTGTCAAGTGACTATTAGTATACTAATGCTGCAAACAAGATAAACTTTAAAGGATGATGTCATATAGCATATTTCCATGAGCTGTGTGCTACTTAAGGATACTACATCAGTTTTCTATGTCTGCTTTGCTTTTAGTTGGTATAGTACTTTTTTTGCACTTGCAAAGCTTTTGTAAAGTGGATTTATTCCTTTATAAAACTATGTGTGTAATATGTCCAATATGTATAAGTATACAACATGACGCACATACACACTAAACAATTCACATTCTCCATCTCGTGTAACGCACTTGAGTTAGTTATATCAGGCAGAGCAAATAGAGCAAAAAAACAGTCCTGAAAGGATTAGATTTCAACTCCACACCATGGGATTATCATTATTATTAGGAAAAAAGGGCTCTGCTGCATCTCATCTAAATCCTCTGCAAGCCAGAAGAGAGGGATCATAAAATGGTTAAGATTGGAAAGGACCTTAAGATCACCTAGTTCCAAACCCCTGACATAGGCAGGGACGTACCACATTAAACCATGTCACCCAATGCCCTGTCCAACCTGGCCTTGAACACTGCCAGGGATGGAGCATTTACAACTTCTTTGGGCAACCTGTTCCAGTGCCTCAGCACCTTGACAGTAAAGAACTTCTTCCTTTTATCTGACCTGAGCTTCCCCTGTTTAAATTTAAACCCATTACCCCTTATCCTGTCACTACATTTCCTGATGGAGTCCCTCTCCCAAATCCAGATAGTTGCATCTGCTAAATTGTTGAGATAGCAAGTAAGAAAGTCAGCCAGCAAACATTTGCTTTAAGTAGCTGCAATGGAAATAGACTTCTATAATAACTATTCAGCATTCACAGTAAAAATAGCAGAGATAGACAGCAGTAAACAAATTATAGTGTTGACTTCACATTCCTAAACCACACTACGAAACCATACCATTTTACGAAAGCTGGATTCAGTTTAAAAATTCTTAGAGTTCATTTCACAAGTTACAGTATTTTATAATAATTACATACAGTGTAAAATGACTATAAAATATTCTGTTACAACTTTTAATATTTAAGCATACTACCGTATTTGATTATTGCAGTAAAACATTCATTAATTAGTGCCTAATTAGAGTTCCTTAACCACAGATAAGAATTATCAAATACTGCTCCGTATGAATTCCATAACTTATCTCTGCTTTTCAGAATTAGCATCCCTAGAAAACACAGCACATTTTTAGCACACTCCCCCCCATATTTGCTACAAAGAGAACTGAATTTTCCTCAGTCTTACTCTCTGTAACAAATCAATGAGTGACAATTCATACTTCCTGCATTACATACAGTGAGAGTAGCTAATAAGGCACAAAAACACTACTGCTGGTTTGCTCCCTTCACTATCCCATGTAAAGCTTGAAAGAAAGTCTGTTATCTAATGAATTCTGAACTCATGCCAGCTCAATAGGAAGCTCATTCTTTTATCTTCACCTGGATTAGTAACTAAAATTGAACTGTTTTCCAATACCCAAAAATAGACAATGTGTATTTCTTGTTTCAGCCTAAAGATAATGCCATTCATTCTAAAATCAATTAATAGTATCTATCATCCCCAATACAAGCATGCGAAGAATTCTGCTGTCATTTTGTCCAAATTCATTGTATAATGGAACACAGAGATTAGCATGGATTGATCATGAAGAGATCTCAGTGCTCTACAAAACTTAAATTATTCAATTCCACAAAATCCACTACTATATACCTTTAAATGTCAGCAAAGGTTAGGAATAACTATGTTTAGATAATAACAATAATAATTTTTCTTAGATATGCCTCAAAGAAGTTTACTGCTCACAACTAAGTTTTATTTTCAAAGCTTAAACAGACTTCTTGCCCCTACCTTCAGTCTCAGCAGAAAGACAATTCTTCTTGAATATGCCCCATAAACAAACCTAAGGTGACCTCTCTAGAACATGGAGGCATCGCAAAAAATGGTGGAGAAATCTAGAACATCGTGGCCTATGCCAGTGAAGCCCACCTAGCCTCTCTGATGAAGACTGAACAAACTGCTAAGAAAACCCCATGCAATGAAGTCCATTCCATTCTCCAGAAAGAAACCAGAAGAGAAAACATAAACATAGAATTTCTAATTCTCAGAATATACCACTCATAGCAAAGAATGTTGATGTAAAACATGTTTTTCAGGTACAACGAAATAGCAATGCTATATCTAGCTAAGACAAATCACAGTTGAGTAACATGTAAAGCAAGAAAGCTAATATTACCTCATTTAGCAGCAGCATACAATCACAAGGCCCTATTTATAAGCCTCTCTCTTTTCAGGGACTAAAGTGGCACCAATTCTTTCCAACAGCAGAGCACCCCTGTGTCTTTTGCTTCCAAAACATTTCTTCTGAATTCTTCAAGCTCATTAACCTTATTCAAAGGTGCTAAACTGCAAGACAAGTAGTTACAGGACCTTCTGCGTCCCACCAAATCCTCTCAACTGAAACTGGGAGATGGATCTACACAAGATACTGTGAATAAAGCTCCAGGTGGAAGCTATGTAAGTTTTAAAATCTGAAACACCTGAAGCAGAAAAATGTTTACCATTTTTGAGTTATTTCAGCTGTGGCAGACAGAAGTGATGGGGTTGCTTGTTTACTGCTGAAAAGCAAGGCTTAATGATAACCTATTCCAGTAACTTGCTTTCTTTCACAACTGTGTTATGTACTGAAAATCACTAGATAGTCAGCTCAGAGAGATGCCACTTCCCTCTCACATCCAACTTAGCTTTTCTCCTGCAGTACAGAGTAGGTTTTAGAAATGCTGACTAAAATGCAAGTCCAAAACAACAGGAAATTCACTAACCCAATGCTCAGAAAATAAAAGGTATAATGGAAATTCTGCCAAAATGACTTGTGTTTCACTGCCTTTTCCAACAGAGACAAAGACATCAAAACCACTGTTTTTATGGACAGCAGAAAAAAAGGAGCAAGTATATTTTCCAATTACTTGAATGGAAAACATATAATTGACAGCTTTTACTTTCAAGAATAGGGTCCTGAGCAGCAGTTCAACAGTTGTTTCCAAGGAAAGTTCAGCCAGTATGTGGGCTACTGGATAAAGTGTAGCTGCATACTGGTATGTATTTGGGATACATACAATTAAAACTTGGCCTTCCCTAACAGCCTTCAGCCATAGCATCTTAGAGAAAGTAAATGAATATGATCAGCAACAAACACAACTCAAAGACTCAACGGCGTCAGTCTCCCAAAGCAACAAGCTTCACTGCTAACAGCACAACTTCTGAGACACAGTCAGATAACAGCAGGAACACTGACCAGAAGTATTTTTTTACTGAAGAGTAGCATGCTTTGAAACAGCTGTTACACAAGTACTTCCTTCCCACCACTCCAATTCTGCCTTTTGGTTTGGGGGTTGTTTTTGTTTGGTTGGTGGGGTTTTTTTCATATATATCATGGGGTTCACTCATTTTTTGCTTTATCATGGGTTTATTCTATAGCCACAGTTGGTGCTGTGTTCATTCAAAGAAACAGTCTTTTCCCAAAGAATGTAAACTAACTTGTTTTGGTTCTAGGATTTCTCTGGCCTAGTATTGATAAATATGAGGTACAGACAAAAGTATTCTATAATGCCTATGATAAACCACCTGTATCTGTCAAAAATTCAACAGTCACCTCGACACTTCCACTAATCTACAGGTAGACATACCTGCCTATAGCTGATAATCATAGGAAGGCATAGATCTGACTCATCAAATAACATCAAAACTGCTTAGCATACTTCGGCACAAGTTACCAACATTACTAACAGCACTCATACCCTGTGTGTCCCACCCCCCCTCCCCCCAAAAAAAAACCTAAAAAAACCAACTAAACAACAGCAACAACAACAAAAACAGAAAACGTTGTTTAGGCTTTTAGCTTGAAATACAAAACAAGGGAAAAGGTTTCAGTATATAAAGGAAGTGCACACCACTGTATCATATAAAGTAAAACTCACTTGCCCACACCAGGTAACAGGGAACACCGATCACAGGCATGAAAAGGCGGTTACAGTGAAGTAAAACTCTTCTTGCCCAGCCATGACTTCTCTTATGTCAGACTCTTCCTGTAGTATCTCCTCAAAACTCCTTTCCCAGTTTATAGACATATAAAAGTAAGAACCCCACACCTGAAAGACCGAAGGATAGCTGGACACCAGTCACTTCTCAAGGCATAGTTCACTTTTGTTTTTCCTTTAGCATGTATTACCATTTAAAATTAACTGTAGGTCATTTTAATATTTTTAATGATTATTTCATTATAGCACAGAGGTGGTAAATACAGCTCACCTTCTGGCTTTGCACAGTATAAAAGCAGATCAGGGGAGCTGTTAGAAGGAGTGATTATTTTCCAACCAGCACATCCTTTTTAGAATGCCAGGTGGAAACAGTTGGGATTGCTTTGAGGGAAGGAGGAAGGGAGAGGTCAAGAATGTGTCTAAGGTGACCATTTCAGTAGAATTTAGGCTGGTAAGTGGCAAAAGTCATCCCAGCTCTCTACTGCAGGCTCTCCTCCATCCTGATAAAGGCTTGTCTGTAGTTTCCACTCGCTACTCTTAAAGCAGATATTCAGTGACCTAGAATACTGAATACAGAAGAACTCGAAGTATGACTATCTCTGTATATACCCTAGGAAAGCAAAATGGTTTTTTAGCAGCAGCTACCCTTGAAGACATCTCTCCTGACAGGTCTGCTCGCCCCATGACTTTATAAATACCTAAACTAATCACTGCTTTCCCACACGGTTGCACTCGGTGCCCACAGAGCAGCAGATCTTCCTTCGCAGCTCGAGCTCCTTCTCTCCAACACCACCAGACTTCACACTGCCTGTTCTTTGGGCCAATTCACTCCTGAGTATGGCATGGGGTCACGCTGCAGCACCTCTACAACCAAGAGGTTGGCAGGACCCTTCACTCAGGATGAACGAAGCTGGATACCTTGGAGAGGTATCCATCCACCTGGTCACCTCCACCAACTCCACCCATTTCCCTGGGTAGGAACTAACTCACCAATTCCACAGCTAGTGGGGAACATAATTCATGACATGCACTGGCACTCAGTCTCCATAGGTAACAACCTAAAAATACATGCTTTATTCCTCCAGAAGAAAAAAAGAAAAGCCTCAGAGAAGTACACCATAATTTTCTCATGTGAATTAATACAATAGGTGTCTATATTCATGAAGCAAAGCTATTGTCAGGAGTAGAAGCCTGTGCATAGCAGTAACATGCTGTTCTTTAAGGATGCTAATCCTGACTCCTGCTAATCTTGAAGTTACTCATACATATTGTTTGGAAACAGCCCGGATTCACCTTGTGAACCATATGCCACCTAATACTGCCTGTTGCAACTCAAAACAACCTCCCATTCTCTATCTAAATCCTTCTTGTGCTATGACAAACAAAAAATAAGGTTTCTCTACATCTATACAGTTCAGAATAAGGACAAAATAAATGCTTTTTTTTTTTTTCACAACTTTTACAACAGCTGTAGATCCTATTTGTTCAATATCTCTGGGAAATAGCTGTTATTAATGGTATCTCAAACAAAGCCAAGTTACATCAGATTTACCAAAGACTACTACACAGATTTCTCAAAAGTGATTGAAAGATAAAAAATTAAAATCTTTCTAGCCTACAAAAAAACCAGAAGTGATTGCTCATTCTAAGACGTAGGCATTTTTATACCTCTGAGAGTCTGAAAAAGCAGCAGGCACCTCTTACGAATCTTTGTTTTGATAACTGCTTAATATTGTCTCAGAGAAGACCATGAGAATGGCATACAACATCAGAACACAATTGAAGAATAGCGTAACCTAGAAAACTCAGATTTTACTTTAAGAATATCTAGAAAACTTGTCCTCTGAGAAATTTAAACAAAAAGCTAAAAAAAAAATGCCTGGAAAGTAAAACCTTCTTTACTATATAAACATTAAAATTGTAAATAGCTTTTCAAATTAAGGTAGCAACTTATTATTTCACATCCGTACAAAGATGTATTTTAACATCTTCTTATGTTTCAGTGAACTTGTCTTATAAAATACATTCCACATACTACCCTTTAGGAGCCAATTCCCTGCAACTGCACTTAGGTTTGCTACATAATATTAATACATCAAAGTTTTAGTGTTCCACCTAAAGAAAGCAAATATCATTCCCATTTTATCATAAGGAAAATCTTGTGTCCCTACAGTAGTACTGTGGTTTCATTATGGCCTCTCTACAACTATCTGAAAGGAGGATGAAGCCAGGAGGTGGCTGGTCTCTTCTCCCAAGTAACAAGTGACAGAACAAGAGTAAACAGCCTCAAGCTATGAGAGGGGAGGTTTAGAATGGATATTAGGAAAAATTTCTTCACCGAAAAGGGTGGTCAGGTATTAGAACAGGCTTCCCAGGGAAGTGGTGGAGTTATCATCCCTGGAAGTGTTCATGGTTTAGTGGTAGTTCTGGGGTAACAGTTGGGCTTGATGATCTTAACAGTCTTTTCCAACCTAGCTGATTCTATGATTCTATGAGAGAACAGCTGCAGAGAACAGAATAAAATCTAGACCAAACAGTAGATTTTACCATTTCTCAATATCCATATTGCAGTTAGCTTCCACTCACCCGCTCCCACTTAAGTTTTCAATCTCATAGAAGAAACACTTCTTCACAGACATCCGGTCAACTGATTTTGCTATTATCAAAAAGAAATGAGAAGACTTTCTTACAGCATTCTTGCTATGTGAACATTGGCTCAAACAAAAAGGTTAAATGAGAGCTCTTCCAAATTCAATTTCCATGCCCAAGAGCCAAGCCATCATTTTATTATGATAGAAAATATACAAAATCAATTACCTTTCCATATTGAAAATGCAAACAATGTGCATTTAGAGAGGCAAATGGGAAAAAAAATTACATCTTTATTATATAAGTATCTTTTAGACAAAAGAATCTTTCCTGTTCAAAAGGCTTTATAATCTCTTTTATACAAAGCATGAGGTTTAATCACAAAATATAAAGACAGGAAGCATACGTTCCTTCAAGGATAAGTTTTGTTCAAGACAAAAGTAATTTAAATGACTAATATAATTTGTGGGACTGAATTAAAAAGAACCCAATCTAAGAGGTTAACAGAGGAGGCAATATGACAAATTCAATAATAAAAGAAAAATTTTTAGGTAGTCTCAATAAGAAATGAATTTTTAACATACAAGTTAATGGTCAAACTCAAGAGGAATCATGGATAACAGAGCAAAGGCAGAAGTAAAGTATACCAGGAGACTGCTTCAAGCCACCCTGACTAGCCCCCTTATCCTTAAATAAACCAGTAGTGATGCTGTGCACCAGACAGAAATGAGCAGTGCAGCTAGGCAGAAATGAAGAGAAAAAATGGGGTTAAGTAAAAATACAAAGGAACAGTAACGTCATATGAATATTTACTTTAAAGTATTATCAAGAGTGACTATATCTATATGAGCAAATAGTGATGTCCAAATGCAGCAGACCTCCAGAGGAAAATATCTAATGCCAAGGACCTAATGTCCAACATTAGATGCATTTTGGAGGATTTTAATAAGAATTTGATGTAATCTGTTTCCACAGACTGAAAGCTCAGCAGCAGCTGTACCTCTGAAGGACATCCTCCAGTTCAACTTCATTAGAAAAGAATCCAGACTCTGCAGAGCAAAACACAATTCAATAAATGTGGAAGAGCAGAAGAGGTACTTCAAAAGCACAAGCCTTATACAGCTGTTGTGGTTTAAGCCCAGGCCATAAATTAGAGCCACGCAGTTTCTACCCCCCCCCCCCCCCCGAGGGATGGGGAGGAGAATCGAAAGAATGTAACTCCCACGGGTTGAGATAAGAACAGTCCAGTAACTCAGGTATAACACAAATCACTACTGCTACCACCAATAATAATAATGATAAGGGAAATAACAAGGGAAGAGAATATGATACCGCCCGCCAGAAAAGAGCCCGACAGAAAAGAGGACGTGCCCTTCCGGGTAGCTCCCAGTTACATCCCCCGGCATGACGTGCTGTGGTATGGAATACCTCTTTGGCTAGCTTGGGTCAGGTGTCCTGTCCCTGCTTTCTCCCGGCTTCTCCTCCTCCTTGGCAGAGCATGAGACTCACAAAGTCCTTGGTCAGGGTAAACATTCTGACCAACAACTGAAAACATCGGCTTTATCAGCTCCGTTCCCAGGGCGAAAGTCAAAAACACAGCACTGCACCAGCTACTAAGAAGGAGAAAAACTGACTGCTGCTGCTGAACCCAGGACAACAGCCTAAATGACAATGCAGACATATCCTTAAAAGTCAGAGAGACCAAAAGGAATACTATCCCTCTGGACTAGAAAAGAATAAGGTACTAAACTAACAGTTTGGCAATGGAAGCAAAGTATAAACAGTGTGTTGAGAGCCAGAAGTGAAACTACAAATACTGAAATGAAGATTTTCTTAAGGCTGCTTCCCTTTCTTATAATATGGTTTGAAAGAGAAGGCTTACATAATTGTTTAATATATAAAGCCATTCAAGAAGTAATATGATGGTAAAACAAGACTTCATCATGCAGAAGTGCTGTATAGTTTGGAATTTAATGCCTGTTTTCATCTGTTACAAACAAATTTGGAAATTGGTATATTTTTGTTTAAAAAGGGGCATTTTAGTCACTGATTTGCATGTTCTGAATTAAACAATGAAGTTCTGTATAATAGAATCTGTATACAATAAATGGCATTAAGATACTAATTAGCAGTTCCCTAAGCTACGCCTGACATACACTGAATCTATGACACTATTAGGAAAATTATAAGTTCTGTGGAAGTTAAATTTTATTTCTTTTTCTCTTCCTTACATGAACAGTGAAAACCAGTGACTGGTAGGATTTTACCTATAACAAACTACTAGGATAAAGGTTTAGACTCAATTTATTTAATGAAGAAGATTATTATCCTTGCTTATTTTGGTTAGATGATTGTATCTGGTTAATCAGTATTCAAAAGTCTAAGACTATACAAACCTAGTACCTACAATAGAAATTAGAATGCTAGGGCAGTGAAGGAAACATGGCAGGATTAGTGAACAGATCATGCTCTTGAGGGCTACCACAAGGAACTGGTAATATGATTATTGGAGCCCATGCAAGACCAGGACAAAGCTGAATCCAGTAAAACACCTAGCAGACCAGCTAAGTAAGCATTTTACAGACTCCATTCAGTGTTGATATGGCTGTATCCTGTCATATAAAATCTAAACTCTTCTCCATCTTCTATTCATTGGTGTGTCCCGAGCAGCTGGAATTTGACAGTGATGACAGCGCTTCCTCTTAGTCAACCTTTTCAAAATCACTTCCACAGTCTTTATGAAGAATATGGTAATTTGCTCATATTTCCATGGAGGAAAGGTAATATTTAAATGCAAGGCAGTATAAACATGCAATTAAAAGAAGTGGAACAGCACTGACCACTCAGTTCCACACCTGCCCAAATGTACCCTCACAATCCTCTGCATTAGAGCAGAGATCACTGAAGTGATTCGCAATGTGCTACCTAGTATTCTTTTTAATGGCAACCTTCAGAAGCAGTTGGAGTATACTGTCCACATGGAATTTTTCTGATGCCTGTTTCACTTTTTTTTATAATGGCCCGCTTTGTCTCTCCTTTGTATCAGGATAATATTCAACATTTCTCCTCAGCTCTTTCACTAAGTCAACTACGCCGTCAATCTGACAGCTGAATTATGTATGGCACTGCTGTCAGTCTCAGAGATACAAATGTCTTTCTCATAGAGCCAACAAGCTCAAACTATTTAGCACCAAACTTACACAACAATAAGCAGCAGTAACACCATACCTCTACCTCCCAAACACCCCTACTAGCAATTACTCTTTTTTTTTTTTCCCCAACCTTTCAGATGGACAGCTCTATCTAAATTTTGCTTTAAGAGAAAAGAGAAGTCAGCCTAAAAATCAGCACATCTGCATCCTCCATCTCACTTTCGTACCACTTTGCATAAGGCTGATGGCTCATTATAATTAAATTTCATTCTCTTCATAATACAAAGTATGTCAATTTAAAAAGTCATAAATATTTCCAGGAAAGCTATATATATGTGAACACTGCCACCCCAGGCAGTTGGACTTGGCGGTTGGACAGTTCATGCATAGGTGGATTAAAAAGAAAGGGCAGGGAATGGGTCAGATGCAGAGGAATCGCTGGTCACTTCATTTATTTACCTAATCTGCTTGGCTACTGCTGGCCAAGTTTGCTCTTGGAACAATGAGAAAGGCCAATTAATTTATCAATCTGTACTCCTCTCTGCTATAACATATTTTCCCCTTGCCAGGAAAAAACGTGTCCATTATCAGCCAGGTCCCTGTCCTCCCAGGCAGCTTGTGCAGCTGTATAATTACACTTCTTCCCTTGACAACTTGCATGATTGTTTTCCTAACAGTATATTACTTCGTTAGTACTTTCCAATATACGTTATTTTTAAACTGTCACTTTTGCCCAACTCATCCCAATTCGCACTCGTCTGTTTATCATAACAATCATTAATAACTGTCACTCCACGCCATCAATTTAACGAACTCACTCCCTCATTAGCATGTTCTAGCATTTGTTCCGTAGAAAGGCTGATTATTTTCTACAACAGGCCAAGCCAATTACTTTAGTGAAATGGAATCACATTAATCAAAACTTAACAAGGTGGCAAATTTAAAGATATCAGATTGCAAAAGACAGCATAACTAATATGTCAATGTCAGGGATACTACGTAGGTATGCAGCAGCTGTACTAAATATATCTTTTCACGAAGGGCACATGAATTTTGACATTTCATATGATCTGACAACTACCAAAGTGATATTAGAAGGCTGGAGGCTGGGCTGAGCTGTTCCTGATGACTTCTGTAGATTCTGGCAAGGGCAACAAAGAAATGCAGAGAGAGAGGAGAAAAAGGAAATGGTGACCACATATGTCCACAATGCCTGGTAGATGGCACTTTATCATGTCCCTCTATGCCAAGACATTTTCTTTTACACTTTAAATGATGATGCTCATCAATTATACCCTGACAGCTGCATAAGAACCAGCTGTAAACATGCAACGTCCAGCAGTGTGAAAACATGCTGACACAACAAATACATATTAGTTTTTACCTTCTGGTCTACACTGCAGAGAGGATGGAACATGCAGCACCATTTTCCTTTTAAAGAGAAAGCTCAAACTTTTATTTGTCCCTGTTACTTCTTAAGAAGCTTTTAAGTCAAAGAGCCTGCATCCAGTTCTTCACACAATTCACCAGTTGAACCATTTCTAAATACACTGGGATTTACACAACAGCAGAAGATGTGCACTCACCATTAGTCGTTACCAGTGGACAGGAAATTACAGCTTTATTAAACACATCTTTGGTTTTCCATACAAATAGTAGCAAATACTTGTGGCTCATTAAAAAAAAAATATATAAAAAAAATAAAAGTGGGGCAAAATATCCCAAGGCTTACAACTTCCTTACAACTTCTGTTGTATAATATTATTAGGCTTCGTGATACCATACAGTTCAAGAAATTGCAGTGATTCATTTTTTACAACTTAAATAGCTATTTGCTTCAGTCGCCAGGTTGACCATGATAAATGTATATGATAAAAAAGAACAAAGAGAAAGGCCACTTCTCATAAACCTACAACATTAGTCAATGTATTAACCCATTCCTTTCTTGCTGGCATTTTAGTGTTCATCATGAACAACTTTGTTCAGTTCAACCTGTGTTCCATTAAACATTTGGATTTTCATTAGCTCTAAATTGCCAGAACTTTCAAAAAGTACCATTAAGGCATTACCAAATTTACCATCAGAGGAAAGCAAGACTAAAAATGGACCTCAAATGATCAAAGATTCCCTCATCCATCCCATACTTGTAGATATAATCACTTTTATGCAGTTTGCAGTCAGGATTAAAAATTAAAAAATAAACAAATTAAAAAAAGAACCCTCCTGAGAAGCTGCATTCATTTGCCCATTCCCATGTTTACAGTGTTTATTGTGTGAAAATTTCTCCTTAGGTTCAGCCTATATTCCTCCTGCTACAATGTGAGCATTGTTTCGTATTCTTCCTTTGATGAATCTGCAGAACAGTTAATGAAGAAAAGGCAGTGATCATTTTTCACATATTTGCTTATCTATACCTCTTCCTCCAAAAATATAAATCTATCCAAACTTAATTTTTTTCCATTTCACTTATAACAGCCAAAAATGCCATTTTGATTTTGAAGATAATACCAAAATGCAGATACTAAAGTAATTAGGATTTTTGCCAAAATGTGAAATTAACTCACTAACACACTTAGCCTGCTTAGAAATACTTGTCCCATATGATATCAACTGATATTTATTGGTTCATTATTTCTAATTAAATTCAAATGACACATTAATATATATTATACCTTTACCCGAGAGGTGTCATAACCTAAGATTTAACTGTAGGATGAATTTATCAAGAAAAACAAGAGTGAGACAAGAAGTGCAGATGGTTTTGAGGGGCACTTTGCTGATACAACTAACTGTCTCTGCAAATGATGAAACCTTCTTTTAATTGGTATTTTTATGATTATAAGAAAGTGAACAAGCTCAATAAAAACAGAAACTAAAACACTATCGCGTTACACACTTGAGAAGACATCAACAGATTTACTACATCTTTCATTCTGGATTTTCTTAATCCAAGGCAACCTATACCTATAGCATTATTAATCTCAAAGAACTTCAGCAGGTCCCAACCAAAATACTTCGTCTACTACCAAAATTCAAGTAAGTACCACACTTAACACTGTAAGACACCGATACCTAATAGTTTCAGAAAGAAAAAGTCATAATGTATTTTATAGCTAGCCAAACACTAAAGAAATTTTGGCTTTGATAAAACGCAGCTACTATGCCTGAAGCATCCATGCCCCTAGAGCAGAAGGACCTGACATGTTAAGTAGAGAGAGGATTTTCAAAAGCCCATATAAAAACATCTTTCTCAGTATTCTAACACTGCTAACAATTCCCAGCCTCTGAGCAACGTGTAGTGCAGCAGTAATTGCACTGTATGAAATACCAACCTGAGAGAACACTGAACCCTCTGGGCCAGACTTTTCAAAGATTTTGGTGCCTAATTCCCATGGACATTGACTGAGAATCCATTTCACTATGTGTTAGGGCAGATAATCTTCCCCGCATATTAAATATTTAGGTACCAAGACTAGGTGGCGTTTCTACAGTTTCACTATGCCCAGGTAGTAGAGAAATTCATATTGCTGGAACAATAAATCTAAGTGCCTATACTAAGCCTTTATATCAACCAAGTAACTAACTTCCATTTCAATTTTTTTTTTTATAGACAACCTATAGCATACAGGCATTAAATAGACAAGATGAGGTTCACCAAACCACTCTTTGCCAAACAGCTGAATGAGAAGCAGACCTGAGGTCACAGCAAAAAACAATCACCATTATCATAAAAGAGTGCATTGCCCCCTTTTCTCCACCATTCAATACAGAACTTTTTTTAAAAATACTACTCTAAAGTTGGAAATGTGTGTTAAAACAACAGTCTACATTAAAATAATGGATGAATGCCTCAAATTATTATCAGTAACTATTGCAATTGAACTGTATTTTATTAATTTGGTTATTGCTTAGAAGACACCCTCCAAGGCAATATATTTGTATAGCTTTTCCTCTTGGCTATCTTATTCTTTCATATCAACTAATTTCCAAAGATGACAACTTGAGCTAGGCTTTGCAATGGTTCTCACTTTGTATGAATAAATTATGCATAACAACATAGCTGCCTCTGTTCACAACCATTCAAGACAGCATATATATTCTTGTCTGAGGTATAATAATTTGGAATTGACCTGCTAACTATAAAAGTAAATAACAAAGTTCCCTACTACAGATTATGCTAAAAGCTCCATTGTCATCCATTCCTGTGCGTCAGTTAGTTAGAAGTGCAGCATTAACAGACACTTGTCTTTTTTAAAACTTACACTTGAAACTGCTTTCACGAAAGATGTGGTGTACATATTAAATGAGCATCATGAGTATGAACATTACAGCAACTAAAGTAAAATTTAATTTCTGTATTGTGAATGATCCAGTTCTTTTAAGATACACGTAAAAATTTAGCTCCTGCTTTTTCACCGTGTGCTGCATGGTCTGTCAAAGATTAATCCCACAAGAGGTTTTTTTTATTTCCTATTCTGCCTATCTTTCATCTTCACCCCAGACTAAGCAGATGGATGTGAATTCAAAGTTTTCTGATCTTTAGCACAAGTTATGGAGGGTTATCTTTGGCTGTATATCTTTCTGCTGGCAGCACTCCCTTGGTGATGAAGGATTAACCACCACAGCTGTCTCTTCCTAGAATGATGCAGTGCAGCGCTCCTCAACACGACAGCATCACTTAATCTTAATGTCCGCTCTTCCAGTGCAGCCGCGCAGGACAAAGCCAATCAACATCAGATGCCACCAAGATGGACCTACTGCTTGGCCCTGGAGTCTTTCACCCTCGCACACCTATTAATCAACATCATCCAGCCCAATCCTAGCATTCACTTCTTTCAAACCACAGTTAAACTAAGCCAGGTTTTATAACAACAGACTGAGAGATATAGAAATCTAGCCAGATATAAAGTATGCATAAGCAGAAGTATAGAGCAAATTCAGATCAAGTCTTAAACCTCCTTACTTACAAAGCAAATGCGTTTGTTGCATTTTAAAGCATAACTACCTGGATTTCTACTTTTTGCATATTGCAACTCACTAATAGAAAAGCTGCCTTTCATCTTTCATGCCTCCAAAGTCTTAAGATAACATAACCACAAAATCTTGAGCTCCATGTTTTTATTAGAAATTGTGCTAACCCACAAATACAGAATGCACATAGCTAAAAGTTCCTTCATCTCAAACAATTCTGCAGACGCATATTATCTTGCCAAGATTTATTTTCTCTACTTTAACCTATTGTATGCAGACTGTTCAGTATTTTTGCCTACCCCCCCCCCAGTTTCAGAGCAATTATAACATAGCTGCTCCTTTTATTTCCCAGACCCCTTTTTAAAACTAGCAAGTTCTCAACAGCAAACGCAATAAAACAGTAAATTATTGCTAGAGTTTACTAAACAAATGCAACCTAGTTAAATTTAGAAAAATCTTCACTTTTGCTTACATTTGCAATTTTACTGCTGAACTACTGGTATTTCTTACTTATGCAACATTAAAATGTATAAGAAATCCTCTTGTGTGCTATATGCAGCAACCACTCTTGATTTATAATACCCAATTTAGAAAAAACCCACAACTAAACCTGATTTAAATCACAGATTACTCTGTAAAACACAAGCAAGGAACTATTCCAAATCCTAAATGTAATTTAAACATATTTATATTTTACAGTGATATATTTTCCCCCATTCCTTGTCTTACTACTGTAAACTTTCTGTAATTATATAAGCAATTTCCCTGAGGTCACAACATTGATCACAGTTATATATTGCTCAAGTATTACAAAACATAACTTGCAATAAAATATTGCTGGACATCACTACATAATTTTACACAAAGAACTGCAAACTGAGGTTCAAGAGTGCTGAATTTGGCAATGGGATGTTTTCAATAGATCATTCATCCATTTCCTCCTCACTCCACCATTAACTGATTATTGTTGAAACATCACCAAAAACATTAAGTTCCCACACAGAGAAACACACAAGAGAACAGATATGGGAGGACAGCATATGAAACAGTTTAAATGGGAAGTCAAAGCATGCAATCCCTTTAGATTATTCCTTTCCTTCATTGAAACATTATTGTATCAGTCACCCCAGAAAATGTCAGTGGTATGATACACTGGAAGGGCTCACACTAGAAAAACCCCACAGGAATGCAGCTCAATTTTTAGTGTTTCTGGTTGAGCAAGAGTTCTCACACACTTAATGAGAAGAGAGTTCACAGCTCTCAACGCACTATGCAAATAGATGTTATTTAGGAGCAGTTAGTGTCGGCATGTTGCACAGCTGAGCTGACGCACCAGTCACTGAACACTAGTTAACAAATGCAAGGCTCCCCTTCGGGAAGTTGCTTATAAAAAAGAGAAATGAAGAATTGAAGATAAAGAGAACAATATTTTAGTTCAGTGTGCAAAAGCAGTACTAATAAAAGGCTGAAAAGCAGCCATTCACCACATATATTATACAAACACAGCAAACTGCAACTGTGAGTGTTTGATATTGATCTCCAGTAGGTTTGAGCCAGTTTGGTTCGCTGCCTATACAGGGAGTTCCCAGAGAGCATTAAGAGTCATCCAAAGATACCAACAACACACACTTCTTCAACTAACTTTGCAGTTTCTAAATTATAAAATATGATCACCTCACAGACCTGCCAACAGTAACTGTCACCTTGTTACAGCCAAAGCAACCTAACTTGTAGATAGATGCACAAAACTAAGGCTCAGTCTATGCAACAAGCCAATACAGAGACTGACAATTTCCCAGTGGTCAGTGTGGTCCTGCAGACCCTGCAGGATGAGCTTTTACCACCTTCTGAGATCATACCACTTCACAGAAAACTTACAGCTCTTTCCCACAACCATGTTTCAAAACCAATAGTCCCAAATTAAGTTTTGGCAGACTTTAGTTCTTTCTCAATATGCAAGTCCCAGGTTCATAAACTCTTTAAACTTATCTTCCTCTCGTTGTAAATCACATCCCTAATGTTTTACATACCTATTATTGCCAGCAAAGATGACAATTTAGGAATAGCTGCAACAACACAGTAGCTTTTTTTGATTGTCTCTCAACACAAAAGTGAACACATTTTACATACTGAATGAAAGCTTCTGCAGCCATCCAGCTTTGCATCTCCAGATCTCTATTATATTTTTCAAACCAGCCAACTGTCATGATCACAATATGTTTTTCAGATATTCTACTGTCTTAAATTTAATAATTTCAAGTTCTGAAGTTAGTTATTTACACACATACACCACAGGTTTAAAGACAGAGGCCTTTTGAAAACTGAAACCTACAGAAAAGAAAGAGAAGGACCTTAGAAAAACAATGGACTAAAGCATAATAAAATAATTATTAAAAAAACCCAAATACCAGACAAGCCACAACAATACAAAGGTTTGACAAATTTATCCAGGGAAAAAGGAACAAACTTGTTTTTGTTTAGAGAAAATTCTGGAACTATTCAACTTGCATCACTGCATGATTTACTTCATCCACAACCAGCAACCGGTTCAAAGTGCAGTTAAACCAAGTCCTCAGCTCTTGAAAACAACCATTTTCTGAGAATCTTTAGCAGGCCACACCTGAATCAAGATCACACTTTCTGTCATAGCTTTCACGCTTTAGAGACCAAAATTGCCCCTTGTGAAACTTTGTGCTTCCCTACCACAATACTCTCTTTTGCAGATGGTTGCAAGCGTTCATTCTCTGAACGACTGAAATCTAGCAAATATCCAAGACAGCTTATGGATCCACTTGTTCCCATAATTTAAGGAAGAGCCTATAAAAGCTTCTGTCTCAGTAACCACTGAACAATTATTTCACATAATTTCCAAACTTCCCAAGTCACTTAGAAAACAGAGTTTGAAATCTCAAGTCCCAGATACTCTGGAAATTTTAGGGACTATTTTCTTTTTCAGAAGGCTGGCTTAAAAAGAAAAAAAAACGTTGTTACTATCAGACAGCAGACTTCCCACAACAAAAGCTCAGCATCATTATGTGACAAAAGGGGTTAACTTATCAAATCCCATTAAACTATAATCAATGGCCTTTGTATTCAGCTTACGCCCTTGCTTGCATTTGTCAAGGGATGATAACAGACGGCTTACAAACTCTCTTCTCATTACTAATTCATTTTTTCACACACCTGTTAATTATTAGCAGCACATAATTATTAGCAAAAACCATGCATCAAAGAGGTTATTTGGATATATTGTCACCTACATCTGATTTATGCCAGTGGAGAAAACCATAAATATATTTCAATGTGCATGTAAGACTGGGGGGGGGAACGACAGACAACAACTTGGGGGATGAGGGAGTTGGGTGGGTGGGTGGGTGTGGTTTATGCATCTTTTCTTTATTTTTAACTGCAAGTTAAAATCATTAACCAGGCAAAGCATTGTCTATTTGTGCTTCCTCACTCATTCTGGATCAACATTGTGAGAATGTGGTTGTTAAAATTCAGTGGCAAAAAAACCCCAAAACCCATAGTTAAATAAATCAAGATTCTTGATGCTTGTAGCATAAATGAAAAAAGAAAATAAATTAAAAAAAAAAAAACACAAAAAACACACAACCAAACAACAACAACAAAAAGAAACCAACCAAAGAAAGAAACAAACAAAAAAAAAACACAATCCAGAAACAAACAAACAAAAAAAACCACAATCCAGAAGGGATTTTAACTCCAAAGTTCTGGATAAACTCTAGTATGGATAGTTAAACCCCTCTATTACCTTTATGAAGTTTCGATTGCCAATAATATTCTCTGTGTCTCACTATAATGGGCTGCTGCAGTGGTCTGTGTTTACAATTGCCTCATACAAATATAGGAAAGACGAATTCTGTAAAATTAGTTTTAATTTCTATAAAGAGCATATGGAGACACAGTTGTACTCCTTAAGATCACAGTCACTTATAAAAGCACTACATAAAAAAAAGGCATATTTAAATGTACTGATGGCTACTCATCTCAAAATACATCATCTTGACAGGAACTCCATTAAATATATAAAAGGACAACCCACTGACACAAGAAACGTAACACAACATTTTCCCTCTATTCTTAAACTTCCAAACTGTTTCTCTCCCTGCTTCAAAGGCTAATGAACTTTTGAGCAAAACCATCAGAAATGGAATTAAATTAAAATTACCAACCCCACGGAACTCAGGCGACTGAAGCATCTCGTGAAAGTGGATCAAATTCTTGTTCTTTGGATAGCAAGAAACTAAATCACTAGCGGATCGGTCATGAATGAATGTAATCTGGGCATATGATATCACCTTCCTGGAGCACCAAAGAACAGATGACATAGCTTCTTAAGATGGAGAGCAAGACATCCAAGCATAACATACTCTCCATATGTCAACACTGACATGGGGATAAATTTGGATCTCAGTATCTGAAACACAGTGTAGGAGACTGATGGAGATCTGAAATTATTAGTAAGTACTTAGAGCACTCACCATTCAAATCATGCTCTCCTGCCCATCCTTTTAAAGAGAGATTCGGTATTTTCATTTCACTCATCACCATGCACTATACTGATGGTTAAACATCACATCTGAAATCTGATTAAGAGCTTTATTATACCATATTGTAAAATTAGATCAATACTTTTCTATATGTAGCTCAATTGTTAAACAACAATTGTCAGAAAGCCATGCACTTCCAATAGTGTTTTCCCAGAAACACAAAGAACTTCACTGGTTAAATTCAAAATTTTAATATAAAAATCCCTCCTTTCTAATAGGCAGCTTTTGATAGCCATACACTGTCACTGCAAGGAAACAAAAAAGTTTTGTTGTCACAGCTGTCATCACACTTGTGCAAACAAAAAGTTGTGCAAGAATTCTCCAGAAATTTGATGTTACTTACAACATCCAGGTTTGGAAAGTTCTTATAGAGCTTTTAAATTCTTCTCAAAAGGGTTGATTCAAGACATACTTTAAGGGTCCATGCAAATCAAATCCAATGTCTCCAAAGTCAGCTTCCCAAATATTTCCTGATCTATAAAGGAAAGCACTGCACAACATGTACTGCTAAAGGAGTGCTTTCCTTTATAGTCACTTGTAATGCAGTTCTGTAAGGTAGCACAGTGCTGAATGTTTGGCCAGTAAACATTGCTCGTTGAAAAAGGAATCAAAATCTAGTCTTATGTAGCATGAGTAAATAACTCTTTTGACAGTGTCCAACAGGGAAGAAGGAAAGTAAGACCTTAAACCAATTCCGTTTTAAACACTGAACAGTGGTACCAAAAATTGAATAGTGGATAATCTAATTTCATTCTAATATAAGGAATCAAAATAACAGATATCACAACAAAATTAGAAAAATTATATAGCAAAGTAACAGCAATAAAACAAAAACCTTTACCGACCAGGCATCTATTTTCCACAAAATACCCTTAGGTGTGTAGAAGATATTCCTGTTGAAGTGTTAAGGAAAACTGAACACAGTTCTTTCACAGTTCTTTCAGTTCTCTCTTTTACACAAAGGGATTGTGTTCGCTCGTTAAAAATCTAACTTGCAAGGATAAAAAAATATTTAAGAAATTAAAACTTCTTCTTTGTTCAAAAGCCTTGCCAGTTTCTGTTCTTAGTGATTTATTTAAATAAAATGTTAAGTAGTAGGTGTTAATAAAATTACACATGTGATAAAATTACTATTCTTTTAAAATCTGATCTGTAATAAATTTTATAAATTCTGATTGCTAGTTATTCAAGCCATCAAAGCTTTGCCAACAATAGCCAGCAGAGGTCTATTACTGAAGTAGTATTAATATAGACATCATCACCAATTCAAAGCAGATAATAAAGGACTGACACATTTATTATCATTATTAATTAACAGTTTTCTGAGATGGAATTAAATCAATATGCTGCTCTGATATCATTTTAACTAGTTATGCAAATCAAACATTTAGAGCCCATGAAAGGATATAAATGCCATTCAAAATTCACTTCACACTTATTACTGTAATATCAGAACTTTCAGGCTTTGCTAGTAAAAAAAGGACTTAATGCTCATTTAATTACACTCAGACATAAAGCTTATGGAATGAAAGTTGAAATAGCTGATTAGTTAGGAAGTCACAGTAAGGCTATAACACTAGGGATAGACAATGAGATAATAATGTGAAAATGCAGAGCTTTTGCTCAGCGTTGTTCTGGCAGATCCTATTAAAAAGAACAATGACATGTGTAGGAGAAAATGTTTTAAAATTACAAAGTTGAAGAATCTTTCCTAAAGCTAGGAGAAAAAAAGAAACCATTAGTTGTCACTTATATAAATAGAAAAACGCTATGTTAAATCATGTAACATTTTTCTAATTATGCAATTACAATATTTAATCTTTTATATGTGAAATTTTAACTATTTGTCTGCATAAACAACATTAAAGAACCTTCTTTGTCAGAATAAGATTTTGATACACTTGCTAGCAGAAAGTTAGCAACAATCAGCCTGGCAAACAGATCCTAATTGATGCCATTGGAGATGACAGCATGACAGCCTAGGGTAAGGTCAGTGTTGAGACGGAGCGGACTAGCAACAGCAAGCCCTTGGCTAACCACGCTGGCCAAATGAGATTAGGTTCTAGTCAACTCCTCCAGCACCATGGAAGAAGACCATCTCTGAAAAGCCCTCATCACAAGGCAAAATAAAGGCAGCTGATAAAGAAGAAAGGAAAAAGACCCATGAGTCTTTTGATCTTGTGCATCTTTGATCTTTGGTCTTGTGCATCCACCACAAAAGCATTGCGTGTGGATGTTTTGCCAGTGTGAAGTATCATCCTTCCACCTAAGCCACAGGAGACTTTAACAGGGTTCTCAACGGCTCAGGACCTCACTAGTTCTATGCATTCTGCAGTGTAGATAAGACCGAGAAAGCCCAGGTTTTGCCTGTTCACTGCGAATATCCATCAAGCTACAACAGCTTTCAAAATTATTACAGGATCTTAACCTATATTTTTCCTGCAGGTGTTAACGTATCAGCTTTGGTAGCTGTACACCTGCCTAACTTTCACAGGATTGCACTGGGCTTGAAACTTATTATGGAGCTAAGACTGTGGGAGAGGAAGGGAAGTGACAGATTTAAAGCAGTGTCTAATTTTATCATGTTCACAAAATGAAAGCTTTTTCAACCCAGGAAGATTTCTCCATTCAATATGCTCCATACTCCAGGGACAATGCTCAGCCTAAGTCTTAAAATCAGCAGTCACAGAATAGATTTATTTTGTGAAAAAAAAAAGGATCTTTTGCTCACTGACATAGTAGGACTTAAAGGATGAGGTAACATTTTTAGGAGGCTAAAAAGCTGGATCAGAAAAGCAATAGACTATTTTTACACAGTAAGGTAATGCAGATCTCACTGTTCAAAACCATCACAGATTAAAAAGCAATGCATACCAAGAAAAAAAGGCTGGAATTTTATGAAAACGGTAAAAAAGCAACTTGTCAGATTCTTGCCATTAATTAACTCAGTATCTAGGCAACTGAAAATACTAGGCTTGCTAACCTATCTGACATCAGTCAATAAAGCAAGGGCAACCATGCTCTGCAAAGGTAAGGATACAATTGCAGTCTTGTTTCCACATTCTTTCCTGAGTCATTTTACGATTACCAAGAAGCCTCACTAGTAGCTAGAAGAAAATTTAGACCTATGAACTGAAGACAGGTGAGTTAGCACTCTTCACAGAGGAACCCATTCTGGCTGACATGTCCCAGAATTTTGTAGTTGGCCAGTTCACTAACTTTCAAATCTACTTGGAAAAAGGTTCTCTCTTTTGTCTGTGCTACAAAACCAGAATATGCCATCCGGTGATTTAACACTTTCTGCACCCTGCCTCCATACGTGTACTTTAGGCACTAAATAGACATGCAAATTGCATGCCAGAATGCACTCACAAGCCTAAGTAACTGCTCACCAACCTATTTTCCCTGTTCAACAATATCGCAGCAGCAGAAGTCTGTCAAACACCAGTCAAACTGTCTGATATCCTCGATCAGTTATCAGGTGAAGAGTACACTACAGACAGGAGGAAGAAGAACCAACCTAGCAGTGCCCCTCTGAGCACACAAAGCAGTCAAGATGACAGCCATTTTTTTTATAGTACATAATTGGGAGTATTTTACTCTTGTTGATGATCTGCGCTTTCAAAATGATTTGGTTTAGATGAGACCTTCTTACCAAGGCATTTCCTAAAGGCACTCTTAAACCTGCTAGTACCCCCAGAAAGACTTGTATAAATATTTGCTGGCTTTCTCTCTGGTATGGAATGGAAAAAACAACTTTTTCCACAATCCACACCTTGTCACCACTCTGAAAGTACAGCTATAATTATCTCAAAAGTTAAAATTATTAACAGCTGCTCAGTTTGGAGGTAGTGAAAGGGGAAAGCTTTGCACCATGCAAAGAATTGGAACAGCTGGGTAAAGTCTTACCTACCTTTAAAATTGCCATCAAGCCTATAACAGAGACAGTCAAGTGATAGCACCTTTGTGACAAATACTTTGTCTATTGCCCTCAGCTCTCCAGTGCCACATAGCACCTCAGAAGGAGAGGACAATTTGTCATCAGGAAGGTTGATGCTGTGCACTACCCCTGTCAGGTTGAGATCCAAGGATCTAAAAAATTGGGGTTTTTTTCAGTAACTGGGGTGGGGGATATTACTAAACAAAAGAGCTATCAACTAAAGCCCTTCTCTGAAAGTGGGGAACAAAGCAAATCGAGTATTTTGACTGCAGACCTACTCACCAAGTAAATACCAAATTACTGTCATAAGCCCAAAAGAAGCATTGATAACACCACAGCTAGCAAGCCAGAAATAAGGATGAAATGGGGAGAGTTGGGGCAGGGGATTTCTAAACTCAAAAGAATATGATGAAATTTGAAGACCCGCCTGCAATAAGAGTGAAGTTGTGCTGCTCCAGCCTCTTTTCTGAACCTAACACAGTATAGATTGTCCATAGAGATGTAATACAGCAAAGGGAAGGAAGGGGTTTCACTCAAGCATCTACATGAAACTCTGGATTGGTAAAGGGAAACGAAATCTTGGCAGGTGTGGGGAACATATTCCTCAAAAACCTGTGTTCCATCTGAAAGTATTATTTTCTGTAACAGTCCAAAAGGTAGAAAAGTAAAGGAAAACACAGAAGGAATGGGCATTTACAGTAGATTGCTAATACCTAATGTAGGAATCTCAATGCAACTGTGTACTTCTCCCACCTTCATGTCAGGAAAAGGGGGAAATGTTTTTTTCTGTGCTCACCTCCCTCAAAGATAACTTTCTCACAGAAAACTGGCACAGGAAATGCGGTATTCTCCACACAAGCTGAAAAATTACATTGCTAGTTCTGAAGGCTTTCATCTTGCAAGTTCCCTTTGTTAAAACAAAACTAGTAGGCAATAGCTTGGTGGGAAAAACCCAAGCTGAATTTTGTGTGGAAAGATGGTAAAAGGAATACACACGATGTAGCAAGCATACACAGAAAAGAAACACTACAGGTTGGAGTTTTTTTAATTCATAATGTCCCACTCAGTTCACAATTAACTAGGATATTAGCTGTATAAATACAAGCAAATACAGGCATCAGTGGCATGAAAGAAGTAATAATCTTTCATTAAAAAAAACCAACCCCATCTCCCCCTCCCAAAAAAGACAGGCAAACAAAACCCCAAAAAGGACAGCAGCGCTGCTCCTCTCAACTCCTAAGAATCCCATTCAAGCACTTATCTCTTCTGCACACAACAGTAGAGCCAACACAAGTAAAGAAGTGTTTTAGTACAAAAGCTTCTCTAAGCTCGAAGGTCAAGCTAAAACCCTGCTTAGGTCAAAAAGGACAATGAAATGCCAGATCTCATCCTGTCACTGAGATTTCATTATAAGCCTACCATTCCCTGAATAATCATTCAGCTTATCTGGTAATTCTTGGCAAAAGAAGACCCCAAACTGGAACAAATCACTTTGGCCAACACAGCAAGCATTGGCAGAGCTGAATGCCAAACGTAGCAATTACTTCTCAATATCTCTGGTCTAGGTTGCTTGTAAGCTAAGTAATTTTCTTACATGAGCACTATATTCACAGAGCAGGAACAAAAAAACACCTGCCATTTCACCTCCAAATGAGATCACTTATGAAGATATTAGACAGCACTGAGCCTGATATTAATCCTTGGGGGACCCCACTAGTGACAGGTTGCCAGTTGGAAAAGCAGCTATTTGCCATCACCCTCTGGGTGCATCCTGTCAGCCAGTTCCCACTCACCACACAGACCACTTATCTATACCATAACACATCATTTTCTCTAGGAGGAGACTGTGGGAAACCGCATTGAAAGCCTTGGAGAAATCTAGGTAGACAATGTCCACTGCTTGCCCCACATCACGCAGGCAGGTTACTTCATTGCAGGAGATCAGGTTAGTCAAGCACGATTTGCCCTTCATGAATTCCTGCTGGCTTTACCCAGTCACTTCATTTGACTTATGAGAGCCTCCAGGAGGACTCATTCCATAGCTTTCCCAGGGACTGAAGTAAGACTGCTGGGCCTACAATTTCCTGGATCCTCCTTTAAGCCCTTCTTGTAGATGGGGATGGCATTTGCCTTCCTCCAGTCTTCTGGGATGTCTCCCAGTCTCAATGACTTCTCAAGGATTACGGACAGCAGCCTTGCAACATTAGCCAGTTCTCTTAACACCCTCAAGCGTCAGTGCCCATAGATTTGTAGGGTTCAAGCTCCTGTAACAGTTCACATGCCAAGTCTTCCTTCACTGATGGTGGGTGTGTATTTGTATCAGCCTGGATTTTTGTTCCCGGGGCCAGAAGGCTGTGCTGCCATCCAGCGAGACCTGGACAGGCTGGAGAGTTGGGCTGTGAAAAATGTGATGAAATATAACAAGGGAAAGTGTAGAGTGTTACATCTGGGTAGGAACAACCCCAGGTTCCAGTACAGGTGGGGGAATAACCTATTAGAGAGCAGTGAAGGGGAAAGGACCTGGGGGTCCTGGTGGATAGGAGGATGACCATGAGCCAACACTGTGCCCTTGTGGCCAGGAAGGCCAATGGCATCCAACGGTGTATTAGAACGGGGGTGGTCAGTAGGTCGAGAGAGGCTCTCCTCCCCCTCTACTCTGCCCTGGTGAGACCACATCTGGAATATTGTGTCCAGTTCTGGGCCCCTCAGTTCAAGAAGGACAGGGACCTGCTGGAGAGAGTCCAGCGCAGGGCAACTAAGATGATTAAGGGAGTGGAGCATCTCCCTTATGAGGAAAGGCTGAGGGAGCTGGGTCTCTATAGTTTGGAGAAGAGGAGACTGAGGGGTGACCTCATGAATGTTTATAAATATATAAAGGGTGAGTGTCACGAGGATGGAGCCAGGCTCTTCTCGGTGACAACCAATGGTAAAACAAGGGGTAGTGGGCTCAAACTGGAACACAAGAGGTTCCAATTAAACTTGAGAAGAAACTTCTCAGTGAGGGTAACGGAACACTGGAACAGGCTGCCCAGGGAGGTTGAGGAGTCTCCTTCTCTGGAGACATTCAAAACCTGCCTGGACGCCTTCCTGTGTAACCTTATCTAGGTGTTCCTGCTCCGGCAGGGGGATTGGACTAGATGATCTTCTGAGGTCCCTTCCAATTCCTAATATTCTGTGATTCTGTGTAAAGACACGAGGTGAAGAAAGTGTTGAGAATCTGTGCCTTTTCAGTGCTGTTGGTGACTAATTCATCTCTCCTGCTTAACAGAAGGCAAATACATTCCCTCTGCTCCTGCTTGTTGCTTACCTACCTGAAGAACCCTTTCTTCCAGTTTTTGACATCTCTGGCCGATTTCAAATTGAGCTGAATTTTTGCTTTTCTAACTCATTTTCTAACGCATCTCTGCACACCCTGGCAATGCCCTTGCAGTCCTCAACAGGTATTCATCTGTGTTTCCATCTCTGGCACACTTCTCTTTTAGTTTTGAACAGACTCAGAAGCTTGCAGCTAAGCCAAGGGGGTCTCTTGCTCTGCCTACTTCCCCTACCTTTTCCTTAAAGTAGGCTAAGTTTTGTGCTTCTAGAAGAGCGAGTTCTTGAAAATTTCCTAGCACTTGCTAGTTCCTTTATCCTCCATCGAAATTTCCCATGGAATCCTCTCCCTTGGATTCCTCTGGCTATGGCGACATTCTGTCCATCGTGATGCAGCTCCCAGCCACAGGACCTACTGCTATCACAGCTGCATGCCTTGCCGACTGAGGTGCTGCAACATGACTCTGTTACATGTTATGGGCCCACTCAGGATGCAAGCCTGGAAACCACAGTATGGCTGCAAGCTGTCCTAATGGTAACAAGGCATTATTATCATTAAGCACTAGTCACTCTGCATAGCAGCTCTTCAATAGCTATCATTTGGAGCATCCTTTCTCTAGACATCAATGCATTTCTCCATTCTTCTTCAAATGAAACGCAACCAAAACAACAGTGTTATTTAACTCATGTTTCATTTTGAGTAACTATTTTGATATGACAGTGTTACCAGAAATAATTCTTTTTATAGTACTGCAATCCAGACAAATAATGTTAGCAGATGTACTCATCAATAATCATGAAACAGTAAATTTACCTGGATGCCTGTTTCTTACATTATCAAGCAACTTAAATGTTAATGTAAATGCCAGTACCATCATCCTTTTTTTCACAGAGAACTGAGCATAGGCAGGTTAAGTAACATGCCCAAGGTGCCAAAAAAAAAAGGCATATACATGAAGACACAGCATCAGCATCAATTGTCATTACAAGGGACCACTTTTACACAGAAGAGTCATATTTTTAAAGTAATTCTAGAGAATACGTAGTCTTCTGATTCCTTACATGAATTTTAACAGTACATGCACTTTCTGGAGTCTGTGAGTCCGGCTAGATTATTATTAGTCCTGCTTTAGTAAGGAAGCAGCAATATGATTCTTCCCTGACAAGAAATACCAGCATAATTTATTGCATTATTACTCCTCTGAACTGAAAGCAATTAATTACCTCCAGCAGGATGCACAAATGAAAATTCATCAGAGAAATGTGATGAAAAATGTACCCAGTGCTTTAAAATAATAGGTGCTTAATGGTTTTTTGTTTGCTAGCTAATCTAGAGCATCTTATAGACTACTAAGGATTGGTTATCAGTTGCAAAAACAGTTTTCCTCCCTTATATTATTCTATCATCCATGATCTTAAAGCAGAGAAACAAAACTCTGCCACATTCACAACAACCACCACCAAAAAAATCATATTTTTTCCCCATTGTAAAATTGGTGTTATGTTTGTATGCAGAATATACAACAAATTATGCATGGATCCATATTGCTAGCACTTCCTTTTGTTATATATCAGCAAACCCAAACTAACAACTTTGATGGAAAAGCTGACAAAGTTACTCTGCACTTGCACAGCAGAGAACACTCCTGTGTTTTATAGGAAGGAAATGCAAAGTGTGGTTGAAAGAAAAGAGAAAAGATAATCTCACAAACACAGATCAGACTGCATTTTAGAAGACTAGTATACTTAAGTACCTACACATACACTGCAAACCCTCCTGCAGGTTCAAAGTAACAGGAAAATAACACAAGTGTGTTTTATGTTAATACATTGGGCGTGTACATTAAAGATAGCCACAGAGCTAAATTCATTACGTTTATTTCAGCTTTTCAGAATTATTCACATCTGTACAACTCAGTAATTGTTTCTTCTATAAAGTTATTGGAGTAATTTTGCTCTGTATATTCCCGATCAATTCCTCCTCTCAAGGGCACAGTTGAAAAGTGATATTTGAAAACGGTCCCTGATAGATTGCATGGTTAGTCAGCAGCAGAGACAAACAACCTAATCCAGTGCAAATTAGTTCGGCTGCCAGCAATAGTTTTATACAAAGATGTAAATTATGTTGTCAAAATCAGTCGCTTTCTAGCTTGCTGCTCAGCTAACAAGAAACCACTTTGGCTGATAAAGATGAACACGAAGCTTTTCTCGCTTACAAATTTGCAAATCTGCCACTTCAGCATTCTGTTAGCCACACACAAAACAAGCCCACATAATTGCTTCCTTTTTTCTGCAGCGGTATTTCTCTCAGTTCTATTTCTCTACACAAAAATACAAATAAAAATCACAAATAGAATTTGAAAAGTGTAATGGTCTTGAAAATTTTCTTTAAAAAAAATGGCAACCAGGACAGCCACAATCACCTACTTTTAACATTTCCAGCAAAATTGGTAAGACATGACACTCCAATGCAAATATCACCCAGTCACACCAACAGTTTAGGAGATTTACTGTGTAAATGTGGCATTTGTGGAACTTCTCAACACAGCATAAATGTCTTGATAAAGGGAAAATACACGCATCTATTTTAATGTGAGCTAAAGTGTCTTTTGAACTGCTCTGGCTGACAATGGTTCATCTGTATCTATTACTTTGCATGTTGTTGTTACGACTAGAAAATATGTATGTTATTATTACACCAATCTGCCCACTTTATATGTAAACTAGATAGATCTAACATTTGTATGAAAATAATAATGCATTATAACTGTAATTATATCCAGTATGAGTCAAATAAATAAATTATAAATTACAATTACCCTTTAAAGTTGCTAGTCACATTATTTGCTTTAAAATTAATTGCAGGTGCTCCTGAATGTTTTATTACAGCCCCAAAGTTGTATATTGCAAAGAACCATACAGATGATTCCTGTTTATTTGTTAAATTAAAGCTTTGTTGGTAAAATTACAGCTTAATTAATATTATGGGTACTGTATAACAAAATAGTTTACCTTGTCCATAATTTATTTCCACATGCATATCTCAGTACAGACCCATTACAGCTCTAAGGCAGCTAAAATAAAATATTCCTCCTTTGCTGGCATTTTTCTAAATAGCAGTTCACTAAATCAATATTATTCACTTGGTATTTTTAAAAGCAGTGTATCTTAATAATTACATAGCATTAGAGTAGGCAATAATTTCACTTGCTAAGCATATTAAATTTAGCAAACCATCAGTCAAATAGTTTGTTCTTCTTCAGAATTTGTAAGCAGAGAGTGAGAGAGTTTGGAGCCATGTTACTTTGGTATAAACGTCACATACAGTTTGAGACTGTGTATGTGACTCCTTAAGCAAGCACAGTGCCATATATCTTTATTAGCTTCATTGGTCACTGCAGTGACCAGTTGTTTATACTCATTACGCAAGACAAGGTGAACCATATGGCACAGACCACAATCATGGCTAAAAACATATGACTTTGCAGAAAATAAAAATTGTAGAAAAGCCTGCACACAGTGCTTTGCAGACATACTACCAGAATAACATTATTTATTTATTTTAATGTTCTTTCAGGTTTCCAGTTCCTCTGATATGCCAAGGCAAATCTTTTGTGGCTTGATTTTTACCTTGATTTAGTGTAATAATAATAATTTCACTACTGTTCATCAGTAGAGATTTCTGTGGTAGAAAAAATATATATGTATATATCAGTTAAACCAAAAGAACAATAATCCACAAGCTAGATGGATGTTATTAAAAAAAAATTAAAAAAAAAGAAAAAAGCAAATAGTACACACAGACCACTATTCCTGGGGTTTATCCTCATGCTTCCTTACTCAGTGATTGGGATACCATCAAATTGGTGATCTATTAAAGCAAATTAATTTTAAAAATTTAAAGATTCAGCTATTTTTTTATGCATTATTTTGATTACTGTATCTTGTACCACCATGTACAGATGTTTCTTTCATCACACAGAAATGAAATAATTTGTCTCTAAAGAGAGAAAAGATTTGGTTGTTTTTTCCACACTCTTCTTTATTGCTATCACAAGATAATCCATAATATATTCTAAATTGTTATTCCTGAAATAAGAAAGCATACCTGTGCTCAGGTGTTAAGAAGGTGGAGGACAAGATCAGAATAAGGAATTAGGCATGTATAAACACAGTTTCCTCTCTGAAAATTCCTGATAAACCAGGGCTGGTTTATTAAAAGAATATATCTTCCATGCCAGCTGACTGATGTTCACCGACAGTCACAGGATAGAAGCAAATCTGGTAATAGTCATGCTTCTGTGATTTTTCCTTCCTGATGTTGAAAACGAGAAGATTAACTGCAGGAAGGACTAAGAGTACAGAGTACACGTTATCATGTCTTAGGCAATCTCCTTACGATAGCAGAAGCAAGAGTCAAGAGTCTGGAGAAGACAATAAGAGGAAAAAACAGAGAAAAAGTAACTAAATAAGATGAAAATTTAAAAGTGCATGACAGCACTCAAGAGTGAAGTTTGGAAGCAAAAGGTATGCAATTCAGGGAATACAGCAACCACAGAGACAGTTGAAATGCAGTCAGTGGGTTTATATTTAACAGATGTCATAATATTCTTATGGAAACCCTTTACTCAAACACCAGCCCACAGAACTGGCAATAGTTATCTGCAGAAGAACCGAAGCCTCACCTTGCCATACTATGCTAGCTCAGCATCATACAAAACTGAAGGAAAATATGAACATGAGAAAGAAAAACGCTCAACATGCCGACAAGTTAGCAAATATTTTCTAATTCTATACCACATTTTTGGGAAGTAAACACAAAATCTTATGTCAAGACTGTAAATATTGATGAATCAGGTCAATTCACTCACCAAACCCTCTTTCAGGTACTGATAGATACCCCAAACATACACCTTAATATGAAGGCTTAAATTAGTTCCAAATCCTTTTTTAAGGATTTACACTGACTACAATCTTAACCAAAATATTTGTTTACTTGACGAAAGTATCACTTTTTTATTTTTGACAAAAAAACCCAAACAAATGAACAAACAAAAACCACAAAAACACAACCAGGAAACAAACCAGAAAGCAGAGAGCCCACCCAACCATGGAGAATGTCTTTGCCGTTTGTTGGCTTCAGTCAAGCCAGACAGAGTGATCATACTCGCAGCCTAATGCTTTCAGTGGAAACTTCAACTTAACAAAATTTCCCCTAATAGCATCTGACGTAAAACAGCCAATCTTCTAGTTTTTCTAGAAAAGTAAATAGCATAAATTTCTTATTAAATCAAGGGCTTGGTAACCCCAGGCCCAAACCATTACAGATAGATGTCTTAAAGCATAGTGGAAAAAGTTTTTTTTTCTGCAGAAGAATTTTAATCATCCCATGCTGGCATAACTAAGGCAACCACAGAAACCAAGTTTTCAAAACCAATCTCCCTAGGGGCTGTATCCCTAGAGTACAATATTAACAGCTACACATTGCTCAACCTATAGAAAACTGCTCAAGCTCCTACCTTCCTTTTCTGTGTTCACATGCAAGTTAAGCGCACTAAGTTATGAGGGCTTCATACAGAAATATATTTCCAGAGAGGCAGTAGCAAAATAGGAGGGGAGAAATAAGGAAATCCAATCACTTATGTACAGGAAAAGTTTCACAGGAAGCTGCAGCCAAGTATGCAGTGGAGCAGGTCCGTCAGAAGCACACTTGCTCTAAAAATCTGAGGCTCTTGATGATAATAAAGACAATTCTGCAAGAAGAAAAAAAGATTTTGCACCAAAGATGGATGATGATAATAAGATCTGTTTTCTTTCATAGAGCACTACTGGTTTGCTACCCTAGAGCATGGCTTCATCTTCACCTGCTGGTTAGAAGTGCTTGGTTTAAAATTTCAAATGCTGAAGTTCTCTAAATCAGTGATTAAAAAGGCAGCTTTGTTCTTATCCATTTCCTGAAGTTGTCTCTTAACTCCACAGGCATCAAGGCATATGGACTTTTATAATCATGAGGATCAATGCGACATTTGATTCAAAGAGACAGATCCAGACAGTATTTAATATTTTAATCAATTAGTACCTTCTTCACAAGCCACCACTGACTGCTTGTGATATCCTTTCCAGCCATTACTGCTTTACTGTATAGGAGAAAATATAAACAGGAAGACCACCTGCTTCAGGATTGAAAGCTTTAACATTTTATTTCTTTTAATCTGCAGAAGTGTAATTAGATCATACACCTATGCTCCTATTGCAATGTTCTAAAAGCAAAATTTAATCGTTTCCAAATATACTATTTTTCTCTGTAATAAAACTTAATGAAAATTTGTACCTTTGAAGAATAAGCTTTCTTTTGCTATTACAAGTAGCATGCCTGAGTTTCCAAAGTATAAACCCTTGTTGAATGTCAGCTGCTAACCCATGAATGTTTAAATGCTATTATCAGTAGTGCTGTTCGTATATTTTACACAGAACATATTTGTGAAGCTTTTTCAGAAATAATAAACTCAATTAAAATGTTCTGAAAGCAAAGTTTTTACAGCTGCTTGACTTGACTGTATTTGAATCTCCCTAGCCAGTATGAAAGTTATGGGTTTTTCTCCACTTGCTTTTGTTTTCACTAGGTGGGCACTTTTAAGGGAAGATTTTAATTTCAACCTATGCCTAACCAAGAAGCAGTCAAGGACACAGAAGCTGCAGAACCATACCAATTTTAGACAACAACTGTCTTTTTAATTGGGGGGGGGAAAGGGGGGAAAAACACCAAATTTGAAAATACTTCTTTTAAAATGTGCCATAGATAAGTCTTCAGTTCCTGCTGATGCCCCCAGATTATAAGGTGTCCAAGTCCAGTCATCCACAGCATGATTCAAAAAATCACCCTAAGAAAGGCAGAGTGTGTACTAAAGCTACTAGTCAGTGGGTATGTACTACAGTTGCCTGACCTGCGTTCATGTCACCAGATAAGTGCTTACATGCAAGTACAAACAGCCAACTGAGATCTTTTCCCCTTTGAGAAAAGGTGAGAAAAAAGGGAAAGAAAAAAAAAAAAAAAGAAAATGAGAAAAAAAAAAGAGGGAAAAAAAAAAAAAAGAGGGAAAAAAAAAAACCAAACCATAAAAAAATTCAGGCAGACAAGAGAAAGAAGTACCATAGAAGGTCCCGTCCATATCCCCACACACCCCC
Source organism: Psittacula echo (assembly GCF_963264785.1). Lineage (NCBI taxonomy): Eukaryota > Metazoa > Chordata > Aves > Psittaciformes > Psittacidae > Psittacula > Psittacula echo. Next base: position 60,185,186 of record NC_137743.1, read on the forward strand.
CGCTGCTTTCCCTGGACCGTGGTATGAAAAAACAATGGCTTTTCTGAGGCACTGTGCAGACAAGGCAGCTCTGAAAAAACTAATAGCCATGATTAATGACAATGGGCTAGAGGAGAGTTGGGACACAGCCGCCACATATATCATCCTTTCCCATCAGTCTGTGCTCCTCCCTGCCCCTCTTCCTCCTACCAGTGAGGCATTATAAAAATGTCTTATCTGCTTTCGACTTTTTTCTGAAATCACAGTTCTGCTGAAAAAGAAGGGGGGAAGAGAGAGGGAGAGAGAGAGAGACAAAGAGGCAATAGGGTGAACAAGAAAATGGCATGTAAAATAACTATAAGATATTCCAGGGGAAAATGCACGAGCTGTAATCATTCAAGATTTCAGCAACTTGACTCTTCACATGCTGAAGCCACATTTTCAAGGTCTTATCTGCCATATGGTTCCCTGTTTGGATGATTTATTAGGTGTAGAAAGCACACTGATAAATTTTACTGCATTTCCCTGAATAGGCAACCTATGGTGTCAATAACAAAGCTCAGGCCGCTTTAATGAAAACTGTAAGCACCAAAGGGTAACCATTTATTTATGAGTCAATACAGTATTACTAGGACAAAATTTATCTTCCCTTCTCACGCACTCTGCAGAAACCAAATCTGGTCAAAGGAAACAGCGATCACATCCATATGTCAGTGACTTACTAACATGTCTCCTGCACACTCAGGGCTTGTATTCAAATAAACAGTTTCCATTTAATGACTATTTTCTCTAATGTAAAAGATGCTCCTAAGTTTTAAAACTTTAAAATAATACATTGGTGACAACTTGCATTACACAGTGTTAATTTTCTAAGTCCAAGACAAAAAAATAAACTCCCTCAAAAATAAGAATAATCAGTTCAGTGGTTTAAGCTTTAGCTGTATAGCAGTGGATCATCAAAATAATTTTGGATAATCTTGGAAAAAAGCTGAGAACAAATGGCAGCTTACAGATGCAAAAAACAGTGTTTACTATTCCATCAAAATTTAAGAGGATTAATAAACTGACACTCTGGCCTTAACTCAAAACTGCACCTCTTGAAATTTCTTACGAGTATCTTTTTTTCCCCTCTTTTTTTCTTTAAGGCTTCAGTTTAAAATAACATATTGCAATCGGTTTTCTGTTTCACACATTGAATGCTACTTGTCTTAGGATTGTGGGCACAAGGCACTTAAGATACCAACTCAAAAATAAAAAACCGCAGCAGATACTTGGAGATTCTTACTGCTTATAACCACTATTTGAAAGGCAAACTGAAATTCTTTGTTAGTCATCCTCTATGAAAATTATCAATGATTCAGAGCTAATCAAGACTGACAGGACTGCTTGTTTTTCTCCCTCACACATATAGGCCCCATCTTCTCCCCTTTTAAAAAACAACGAGCAAACAAAGTCATGCACCCCTATGCATCATTTGGTATGAATATCAAGATTAACATGAACACAGGTGGTAAGGGTTTGGCTCCAATCACTGTGTTCTCTTTTTTCCTAAATATATGCAAAAGCATATATTAGTAGTTGAATTCATTTAGATTTCTTTACTACATCACTCAAACAATTGTTTAAGCCCAAACCAAAAAGTGACATGCTTTCAAAAGGCCAACAGTTGCCACTGAATGCTTGAAAAAGCCTTATGTTCCCTTAGATACTTAACTGGTAGCTTCCAGATAGCAAACTACTGAAAATCTTGCCCTCAACATTCACCTTTAACTCAGATACATAACACGTAATCGGTACACACATGTCCTTTTTATTATGACTATAAACCCATAGAGTCAATTAATAGTTCTTGGCAGAAGTCCAACTGCAAACACAAGATTTTAGTCCTTGGGGGCACAGGGTACAATGCGTTTAAGGATCTGGGCAGTTAAAAGACTGGCTTTCTACATGGGTTTTTAACCTTTGACTAGCATTGCTCCAATGTGGCTTTCTGTGTAAGTAAATGAGCACAATGGTTCCAGAGCAGAGGGGACAGACAGCCTCTCCAGCTTGAGTCAGGCTCTTTTACAAAGCCTGATCCTGAAGTGACAGGATACAGTGTCATGACTGATGCGCAAAACACCACTGACAGATTCTTTAATTAGTAAATATTTTCTGAATTAACACCACCTTTTTTCTTGCTACTAAAAAATTTCCTAAGAAAAGAATGCCAAAATTTTTATATATGCAGCTTTTTCTCAATTTAACATCTGAGCAGAAGCCAGCCTAAGCACTCTGAAATCCTTGATGGAAACTATAACACGTATCAGCTTACTGCAGATAGGGCATTCTTGTTCCTTCCTTCTTCACAAAAGACCATTGTGAAAGAGAAATTACTTTAGACTTTATATTTAAGTTAGGGAGAGGATAAAGAAGGAAGGCCCTGATGTATCTCAGTATTAAAATAACCCATCCTACATGTAGTACATAGTACATAGTCTTGCCACAAGTTCTTCTGTATTTTTCCCAAAAAAACACAGGGTTCAGCTCTGCTGTTCTACCTGATTAGTAGAAAACTGCTGATAAACACACAGCAGTGTAAAATTTTGGATGCTCAGAGTGAAGACTGACATGTCTTTTGTAGTCACTACCCAGCTCTACAGCACAGCTTTGAATTCAAGAGCTATCATTCACGCAATAAACCCATCAGTCACCTTCATCCATATGCTGCCCATTTGAAAGAGCCTAACTGGAATCTCCACATACCTGTCTTCTTGGTGCTGTTCCCTAAAGCTGACCCTGTCCTTATCCCAGCCAGTACACAGCTCCCACCAGTCACGGACACTGCCCTAGGGAGCAGATTTATCTGTGAATGAAATAACCTTCTGTCATAGCCTTTTCGCAAGTCAGTTTTATGGAGTAAGAAATGGACTCTAACTTTTTTAGCCAACAATCATTTTTATTTGGCTGTCTGTGATGATATTCTAGAATTTTCCTGAAAGTATTCAGAGGTAAAATGCATGCCAGACTATTAGACGTAAATTGGTACCAGGATTGTAACCTGTCAGCTGCAATTGTCCATGCATATAATTTATTAGTCTTCTGTTTCTAAAAACACCCCAGAGTTTGCTCTCTTTAGTTCCTCCAAAAATAAACTCTATGCTGAGCAGCACAGTAATGATCTCCAGGACAATGATAGTTTTATAGTTAAGGGTGAAAAATGTCTCTAATTCTGTGTTTATACTGAACACTCTTGGGGAGCAGGTACTGTGCTTTTACTGTGTGTCTATGCACCAGAAAGACGACTTCAATCCTAGTCACAAATTCCTCAATACCACCACATTACTAATAGTACATCTCTATTTCTTCACAGCACCTATAGTCAAGAGTCGAAGGGAGAGAGGGCAGTCTCTCTGAAATGGAAGTCACTCAGGTGCCTGCACTTTAGTTATTGATTAAATTTATTTTCCCCTAAAATACCTGTCTGGTTTAGAAATACGCTCAGGTCCCATAAATACCCATAAGGAAACCAATAGCTCAACAGCACCCTTACACAGAAGACCTTGTACACGTGTAGTTATGAACCTCTGCAAAATGTTCTGCCTAGAGATACACCAGTATGAGCTACCAAGCTCATTGTGACAACTGTATAACCCATCATGTATGCTCTATGTACTGTGAGCTTGTCTATGAGCCTATTTTGTAACATTATGTGCGAGACAGCACAATGCCAAGACTGCAAGCTGTCCCTTCAACACTGTTAAGAGTACAGCTTGCTTCAGCTCCACTTTGTATCAGAATTATGCTGAAACTGAATTATAGCTTTCTCCCCACACACACGTTTATGCTATTCCCCATAGACTGTTTGGGTGTCAAATCTGCATAATCACTGTATATTATTTTTCAATAACCATAAAGCAGGCAAATCACCACGCTGCCTGACATCCATTAGCCAGTAAGTGCACAAAGTTCTTTACATTTTTCATCCAGTGGTTATTTCCCCACAGCTGAACTATAAATACAAAATACACTTTTCCTAACTGTTTATAGTTACTTAGAGCACGTAATACTCTTTCTCCCCTTCATTCTCAACTTAGCATAGCATACTTGATTACAGATATACCCAAAAATATTACAGTCATGAAAAGAAGTCTACACAAAGACTATGATTTTTGCTGCAGTATTTGAGTATTTGAGGCAAGTCCACTGCCCAGCACACACAATCTACAACAGGGATACTCCATAAAGAAGAAACTGCAGGGCAGCAGAGATTAAGATTCTGAAGAAGAGAGGGGATGGAATGGATAAAAGCATTTCTATTATACAGAAATAACTGGTATCATAGTCCATAATCAGTACATGGTATTAACTGCATCATTTAAAATGTGAAAAAGAGCTCAAAGACTGAGGAAAGAAAGTGAAAAGAGCCTGTCTTCATTTAAATTTTGAACTTTTGACAGTTCAAGTTTTGTTTTTGTTTTGTTTGTTCACTTACTTACAGTATCTTTCTTTTCAACACCAGATATTTCAATTCAATTTCACTCACCTTCATATTTGGGAACTGAAATGATCAAATGTTAAGTCCAAACACATTTCTGATAAAAACATCTGTCCTCAGTTTACACAAATCAAAACAGTTATTATAGTACTGTATCCAAGCTATCTTACAATCACATTAAAACAATAGCAGTACACACCAAAACGCACTAAAAATTCTAATTGAGAACAGGAAAATAATATTTTCAAAATATCTTCTTGAAGAAGTTTTAAAAATTCTAAATAATTCAAGTTGTGCACATCAGAAATCGTATGAGCTTTGACTACATAAACTTGCTATTAAGCCTTATGGCATACAGTTCTCTTTTGTACTAAAGCTAGAATACTACATACTTGAAATCTAACTACCAATCATAAACACCTTCATTATGTTTGAAATAACCTATTGGACAACATTGTTCACACACAGACATCCGGTGCTGATTCATAAAAGATCGAAGGCTGCAGTGGGTAAGTCTTAAGAGGTACACGTTTTATGGAATGAATAACTTTCCTCATTCTCGATATTTCTCTCTTTTTTTTTTTTTTTTTACAACAAATTGCCTGGCTCTCAAGAACAGCCTTGTAAAAAGAGTGAAAAATGCTTCAAGCCCAAGCCTCCTAAAGACTTCAAAGAAAAAAAAGTTTGAAGCATTTTTGAAACTATAAATTTAAATTCTTCTAGAATTTTAAGAGTAGCACTAAGTCTGAATTTATCTCCTACATTCATTTATGTTAAATGGTCAATGGCAGCATAGAAACAAACAGAAGATAATTATTTAACAGAGACTTTTTCCTTTCATTTAGAGCATTTAGTTAACAGAGGATTCTCCAGTGAATATATTTTCCAAACGAGGGTTGGTTCTGCGGAAGACTAAAACCTTGGATGTTATACAGGCTAAACTATAATGAACTCTAGGAACTGAAATATAGTTGTTTTTGTCATTATCAATTACCTTCTAACAGAATTTCAATTACAAAAAGAAAAGGCAGCTAGCCAGAGCAAAGGTTGCCCATACTTAATCTTAAAAACTTTCATCACCGCCATCATTCCATCACCACAGTGGTCTGCAGGCCAGAGGCCTTCAGAGAGCCTTCTGCTGTTGACCTAAAGCAATATGCTTCCCAGCACAGCTAAGAACACCGACAAGATTGCATTTCAGGACTGATGGAGTGGGAGGAAAATGAAAAGGAAGAGGAACACAGTTCTTGCTTCTTCCATCCCACAGCCAGCTGTGATCCTTACAACAAGACTTTTTGCCATATATACTGTAAAGTACAGTTTCTCTGAGCCTCCATGGATGCATCACTACACCATGGAAGACAGTTCAGAGCCACTTCCAATTCTGCACTGCTTGGAAAGAGCTCTGTTTATTCAAAAACAGAGTGCAAGGCAGAAAAGACACGTCTGATTTGGATATATTGCCTTAAACAGGAACTAGTATGTAGACAGCCAAATCAAAAGTCATTGTCTTCTTAAATGAGACAGGAGACAGAATATATTCCCCATTGTGCTGCACCAGGTCCCACCAAAAAAAAAAAAAAAAAAAAGTCATCTAACATTCACTGAATGGAAGTAGAAACTAGGTTTTACATAAAATATACCAAAACTGTAGTGTATTAAACAGCCATTTAAGAGCAACGAATGAAGAAGACGCTACCAACACCGGTGGCGGCTGCAGTGTGACAGTAAGTTTCACTGGCTAGAATAATCCACAAGTGAGAGAGAAGACCTTGACATGAAGAACTGGCTGTAACACCTCAGAAATAAGCTTGTATATCAAATAATCAAATACTCTTGAATTCTTTGTTTTTAATTGAGATCATACATCAAGAATGACCTGCTTGCAAATGATACAGATTTCAAACATGGATTTAAGAATTTTGTTAATCACAGGATTCCAAATTTTCCTTGGATATATTTGCTAATTGACTGTCTGACTTCTTGCAAACATCAATATTGTCTTTGGTTACTTCTTGCTCAGCTCTCCAGATACTTAGATAGGAACTACACCTTCTGAACTCCTGTCCTTCATATGAGTTTGTTAATTTTGATCTTTTCTGTCTCCTCTTTTACTCGACTTCTCACAAAGGAGACAGGAGGAGAAACAGTCTCTTGCAACTGTGCATAGAGGGCTAGGGGAGGGGAGATGGATAGAGACACAAGTAAAACTCCAAAATCCTAAGACATCATTCTAGGTTTCCACATTGTCCTGGAGACAGGACCCTAACATATTGTTCTGTCACTGAAGTAGAGCAACATGAACCAGGTCCCTAAAGGCACTGGTCAAGACAAAAAAAACGTAAGACAGAAGTTCAGACATCTTGAAAGAAACAGATATGATGTAATGCAGGATCAAATAATGCCATCATCATCCTTTTTATTGCAATTCTTGACATAAATACATGATAGAGAAATCAATTTCATACACGGGAGACCACTGCCTCAGGTCAAGAAAGCGAAACTTTCCTGGATTGGGAAGCTGGAAGACACACCAGTAGAAAGAGTTACTTATGGCAGTTTCGATAAAACTGACAGCACAGGTGCATGTGTTATTATATCTCTCCATTAAAGGCAAGTTAGCAAGTTTGAAAGGTTTTGCTATAAGCTGCTGTATGAGTGCTCTTTATGTTTCAGTTTTCCTATTTGCTGTGTTATTTGCTGACTATTTCCTGCTCTTCACAGACCAAACTACCCAGCATAATATAAGCCCTAAATGTCAGGGCTATACAACAGACTTAACTGCATGTCATTGACACCATACCTCCCTTTGTATACTGGTGATTCAGAGCAATACTGTGCCTAAGTCAACAGGAGGGAGACAAAAAAAATGGAAAAAAAAAATCAAAGGAATTCCTCTGTGAGAAAAAGATGGAGTTGGGAAGAAACAAAGGGAATATTTTCCATAGAAAAGGAGTGGCTTCTATTCTACCTCTAGTGAAGTTCACAGAAAAGACAAAATTAGACTCAGAATTACCAGATAACTGAACCTCAAAAGAAATCTCATCAACTACCATCTACAAATACTTTCCTTCAGTGTTACAACAAAATGCCACTCATGCTTCCAAAAATACAAACAAATCCATGTTTCTTCAGGAAAGATCCTACTGGCTTTTGCCTCCTCCTGTTTCAGCTAGTATTGCAGGGGTTTTTTTATTTATATAAATAAATAAAGTCTTATTCAGAAATTGCACACATTCTTATAAACAGTCATTTCTATATTAAAAAAACCCAACAATCAGTAGCTGCAGAAATATGAATCTGCATTTTCAAGGATGTTTGGAAACACTAGTTATAATTAGCAAAACAAGTATTGTCCCCATGACAGCCTTTCTTTACAAACCTTTGAATGTTTGACAAGAAAAGGTCATGTTTTGTAGAATCCTGGAAAGGTCATTCGATAACAAATCACATGAATGAAATCACAAGAGTTCAAGGAGGTTAACAGAAACACCACAGGCATTAAAGCATGTTTTCAAGGTAAACAAGGTAAAAGAAAAACAGTCTGCCTCTGATCTAGAAAAAGGAACTAGCAAGCAGACTCTAATTTGCTACACACTGTAATTTTAAGACATTTTCTCTGCACTTGGTGGTTTAACGCTGCGTATTATTTCTCATGTTAAACGCAATTAGGGAAGGATTACAGATAACAGAGCTAAAACATTTAAACATCTCTTCAAATAGTCTACACTGACCCTAGTAGATTTTCCCCCCTTAATCTTGTGACCAGACACTTACAAAAACCCCAAAACTTAACCTCCATCTCAACTAAATCTCAATCTTAGATCCAAAACTTCACTACTTGAAACTCTGCCAGCCTTTCAGCTAAACACTTTGACCTGCTTGTGACCTCCTATTTCCAGGTCTATTTTCTTCTTTACCAAAAGAACACAACATTTTTCACAGGCAGGAATAACAAAGAGTTGTTTATATAGGGTAATTTAACTACAGGATCAGTGCAGGGAGCAGTGTGATGTATTTGATCCATAGACCAAGGAAAAAAAAGCATTGCTCACCAGTGTTAGAGAAAAGCCTATTGAATAGTTTTCCTGGGGCAAGCCAGCAAATTGGGGTTCTTTTCATGTATAAACATAGAAAAAACGAATTCAGGAATGATCCTGGGTCTCTGTCTCCACAGGGTGTTAAAGCCTTGCCCTGCTGCAATTCTGAAGTTTAAAGTTCCATTATCTCGGGGGAGAAAGGCAGTACTTATTTACATAAATTCAACATTATTCAATAGAATTTGCTACACAGGGGGAAATCTCTTCAAATACAAAGAATTTAGAATTACCAACTAGCTTAGTTTATCATCATTACAATTGTGTTTTCATTTATGACAAGCTATTTGCAAACTCTAATTTATTATGAATCTCTTTATGAGATTAATTTAACAGGATCAGACCTGTGGACCACCTAAAGTTTACATGTTGACTGGCAGCAGCAAGTCTCGCAGGAGGAGAAAAGGCACACTGTGGCAACACAGTGAACTGTCTCCCAGGAAGATACTGTTCTAACCGCTAATACAGGTTCAGAATTTAAACTTAGCTTTATCAGTTCAAGAAAGCCTGAAAGCATTAAAATTTCATACCAATACCATCAGATACTCCTCTGCTATGTGTGTCTCCTCCTTGCAGATCTACATAATACCAACAGGTTTTCCACTGTAAATGCAGATGCTAGCAACGTAGACAAAGAAATGTGTTTAAATAATCTTTTTTTTCCTACTAAATAAGTTTGATAGCAGAACAGGCAAACCCAAGCAGCTTGGCCCTTCCATCATCCCAGTTGAATATTCCGTTTCATGCTAGAAGACCATGGTTACATTGGGTTCAATCTTCCTTGGAAGAAACGACAGATAGCACTAGCTACTCCCAGTGTAAAGTAAAAAAGCTTGATGTTTTAGCAACCTGCAGACAAAGGAAAGCTGCCTGAGCTCTGTGGAACACCCAAGCAAGGCATCAAGCTTTATAACAGAAATATTTATTGAAGTTTCTGCTCAGCCAATGGCACACTAAACTGGATTAAGGAAAGTGATCCCTAAACCAAAACTACTAATAAACAAATAAGTAAATAGGATCAGTTTCTGGTTACATCATTCCCCTCAATTGACTTAGAACGTCATAGCACTAACACTTTTGGCAGAGAGCAAACAGAAAAAAAGCAAGATCAATGCAGACTGCATGCACTTCAGATCATGGTGCTTTGATCCTGCCCTTCTAAACATGTATGCCTCTCTACAAGAGTATGCTACTATCTAACAACCTGCTCCAAACCTTGTCCAGGAAAGTGGAAGAATGGATGCTACAGGAACCAGAGAAACCTCATCAGCTGTTTTATGGTCAAGGAGTTGGTATCATGTTTGGGTATCTGAGTGAGCCTAATAGCACAACAGCCATCAGAAGACATAGCACTAACAGAAACTAAACCTTGAAAATTATTTCCAGCTGAAGTCAAGGCAGTCAAGGCTGTATTTCTTCTTTTGCAAGAAGCATGAATGCCTTCAAAGGAATTAAGAAGAAGAACACTAAATATCAAAAATAATCATAAGTATTCCAAAGACCCTACTGATTAGCATAAATTTTGCACTGCAGAAGTATTTTGCATCCACAAGTACATGGGTAGAGTATGCAAATAAACACATTTTATCGGGAAGAAATATAATACTGTTTTGCTAGAGGACCATCAAAATTACATCTAGCTTTTACCTGGTTCTCAGTCTACATTCACACAATGTTGTTTTTCATCTTATTTCAGCGCTATTCACATACTATCAGAACGTCTTTCATTCTTCACTGAAGGACAACTCAAGACATTTAATTCATACATTATCAAATTTTCCTATTTTCATATGTGACTGTTCCACACTATGAGCTTTATGCCACTCCCTAGAAGGGTCTTACGAGCTGTGTAGGAAGTAGTCTTTGACGTATGTATCCTGAGCTAAGATGTTACAGTCGTCTATTTCGGCTTTCAGGGTTCATGCATTACCCTTTCCTACAGGCTGCAGCTTTGCCTTTTTATTGTGAAGAGCTCAAAAAGAACTAATCTAGAAATGTTGCTTGTCCATCAGTGCTATTGTTTCTTTAAAAAGCTATAACAGTTTGTACCATGACTGATCAAAATGACTATCAGAAACGAGACACCTCATTTTGTCTTTCTTGCCAACTATTTTAGCTTATTTGCCATGAGCACAGGGTATAATTAATATCACACAGGAGCCAGCATTGTCATTTTTCAAATCATTTCCCTGGAAATGTTCTACACCTCTTAATGGCCCTGCTAATGCTGTAGCTGTCATGTTTTGGACAGCTGCGCTTTTACAAGACAAACTCAGCTGCGCCATGAGCCTCTCTGTAGACTTTTTAGCTCAACGGCTCAGAGGCCATGAATGCCAGCTGGTAACGGCTTTATGGAAATCTTTGATTAATTTTTTTACCTCTAGACACTGACTGTTGTTCAAATGTCACCTTCCCAGTTTCCATCCCTAGCCAGTATTTTTCCCCCTCTCAGTACCGCTTGATGGATGAAGACTCAACTGAATGGGCCAAAAATCTTATGACTAATTAAAGTTAATACAGTCTGTCCAGATGTGGAGAGAACACAAAGTTTGGATTGGGGCCAGGTCACACACATGAAATGCTCAGTCATTTAAGAGATGGAGCTCTTAATGGTATTTACCAGGCCAGAGTTAACATATACTGATATTGCCACCCTGAAGAGTAAGGTGACGCAAGTTACGCTGTGTAAGACTTCACTGTCACAGGTCATAGTTAAAGCAAGTGTGCAGTGTTGATCAAATGAAAGCACTTCATGTGTAGGAGATGCACGGATATTAAGAAGTGATTAAGAAACTCAGATTTTTTGCTGGTTTACTCTAGAAATTATTGGGAGCTGACAATATCAACAAATTAGTACTGCTCAACAGTCATCTGGTGGGGTAGGGTGGCTTGAATTTAGGGTAGGGTGGCTGATCTTGCCTATGAAGCATTACTGTCTTCTTACTGAGTCCAAGAACAAGAGAATATGATCAGTAAGCCAACTTAACATTGTAATTCCTAACACATGGAAGTGCATCAAAAGTCCATTTCTGCTGCTTAAACACCTCTGCTACTCTCCCATTTTCACTTCACATTCATTAATGATCTTCACTCCTGAGAAAGAAGACTGCAAAACTTCTTTTCACATCATGCCTGCAAAACACTACATAAAGTTGTGTTCATCAGTTCAGCAGCAGCAGTTCTTCCAGTTGAAACCAGCCAGGCCAGGAAAGTGACACAAACAGGATGCTGCTAAACATGCACAATTCAAAAATACACACTATATTCTCTTCTGCATGATTTGCTGCCATTTAAAAGACAATAAACAGCAACTTTAGATTGCTAACAACATGTCATTTAAGGTTTGCTGTTGCTCAACATCAAGAAAAATCAATGCCAGCTCTACAGGGGCAGAAAACCCAGAGAAGTGAGCTCCATTTCAGGTCTGTTTGAACTCATTTCCTTTCTCCATGGTTGCCCCCTTGTACACCCCCTCAGGCATCCCCTCACAGCAGGCATGACAGCTTGACACATTGACAGCTTGCACTGAATGACAACTGATTTGTACAAATTTCAAGCCTTATAAATCTACCTGTCACAACAACAACATAAAAGAGCTTGGACCCAGCAGGTAACTCAGAAAAAGCTTCCCCTGACAGCATTTTCTGAAAAGCAATGGCTTGCCTCCTGCCAAAAATTCCAACTATCATCCTTGTATAACTTTGAATAAAAATTCAGGGCCCATTTTCTTGCCAACAGGCTACCAATCGTCTTATTTAAAGATTAAAAAGAGTGAATAAGAAAAAAAAAAAAGCCATCCACAGAATTTCATTTTATACTGATATGAAAGTAGTACCACCTGCTATGGCAGGATTACCACACCATTTTTCTCTACAGTGCTCAGACAGAGTAAATGAGCAAGGCTTTTTACGGTATTTAAACAATATCCCAGACTGCAATGCTGTTATGCATCCATTACATTGGAGCTGTTAGTCAATGCCACTCTTGCTGACGGAAGTTCAAGAGAGGATTTTTTTTGTTTTACTTTGGAAGGCTGTTTTGTTTGTGAAAAATTGCAAAATTGCAATTTCAAAAACTAGTAAGGCTTTTCAAGCTACATTTTGGCGTCCAGCTCTGGTGGAAATCCACATAGACATTAGGTAAAATGTTAAGTGTTCAGTGTTTCCATAATCAGCATTATGCAAGAGAAAAGCACAGCATCTAATGCTAACACCCTCACAAAAGGAATATAAAGGGAATACAGTGATTCTGAAAAAGTTCTTCTGAAAGGAGTTTATACCAAGATTCTGAAACCCTACAAGAAGACTTCACAAAAATGCTGAAACTGGTAAGATGCTTAAAGTTATACAGTTTTGAAGTATTCTGAGAACTCTCCACAAGACCACAGGAGTACCACAGCAGAAGTTTTAGGAGTACCAAATCAACTGTCTTTAAAGTTGAAAAAAAAATATATTAATTAAATTATACCTGTGATTAGGGCTGGAAAAAGTTATTGGTGGCATTTTACTTAAGGACAAAAGTGTTCAGCAGCTTATAAAGATTCAAAAACAAGAGCTTTCTACTAAGTGGCTAGATAATAAATTAATAATACATGTATAAATTCAGCCAATGAGACCTCAAAGAAATGTTGGGGGTTTTTTTAACTTGGGTATTACTGGAAATGTTGTGTAAGTCACTCTGCATACATACAGCAAGCTGATAATCAGTGCAAATTATAATAGCACAATTTGAGTGCTATTTCACATTTGTAGCTATCATGTGCTCTCTCTACACTCGCTACATAACCTAAGATACTGGAAATTCAAGCTTTCCCATACTTTGCTGACAAGTTTTCTTTCTGTAAGGAGTTAGTGCAGAAAGCAGGAACACTTACACAAAATGTTACAACAAACAAAAACAAAACACAGCAGCACATCCCCACATGCTCTCTCACCACTCGTGAACATTTAAGAGTTACCTTATATTTCCTAAGATGGGAGGGGGAGACAGAAGGCGAATATCATTTTACAAATAAAAAGAAATAAAGGTGAGAAAATCCTAACATTTGGAACACGTTTGAATTAAAATTTAATATTCAACAAAAACTTTCTTCTAAAGGCACCTTTTCAAGAAAACTGACAACCCAGCTTCACTTACGTTGCCAGTGAGGTTGCATCTCATGTTTTCTGCTCCTGTGGACTACAATCATAGAGCAAAATGATAAAAAAGATAGCTTAAGCAGGCTGTAGAAGAATTCCCATTGAGGCATAGGAACAAACCTACATAAACCAGAATTATTGCAAATCATCGGATCTTCAAAACAGGCACCTTCAAACAGGTAACAAAGTTTTAACAACATTGCTTCTTCAAAAGATCAGCCAAGATAAACTACTTATGGCCTAGAGTATACATTCCAAACCTACTTGCACTGGCCTGCTTCCCAAAATACCCAGCCTTATGAAAGAGGAAAAGACAAGTTACTTCCATAGCTCCCACAGTGACCATCACCCCTGTGCAAAAGGGCTAAGGTAGTTACCTGAAAATAACCGACAGTTAACTAGATTTATGGGCAGTTAGTATTCTGGTTCAACCATCTTGACTGGATGTCTTGGAAACAAAGGATGTACATTCTCCTTTTCCAGTCATGAGAACCTTTTTTTCCTAATTTGTTTCTTCAAGTCTTCCTTTACATCTAACATTTTTCAACACAGAATATCACCACTTTTATAGTACAATAGAAGACAGTCTAAGTAGTAAGCTGGCTTAGAAACTTTCTCGTAAAATGACAGCCACTGGAAGAGGCATTGTAAAGCAGCTGAAGCGCTGCACCAGCATCTGAGTCATCACTGAGGAGGGTCAAAAGAGAGAACTCGTCTGTGGAGACCAAAAGCTGATTTCTTATGTTGGAAGGGCAAAGGCTTGAATTTTAGCATTGCTGGAGTTGTCTGCTTCCCCAGATTTGGTAACCATAAGTACTACATTGATTTTTTTGCCCATGCCAATTTCACAGCGTAGACAGGTCTTGTTTAACACGCATGGCCACAAAAGGGCCTCCAAGTGAATACGTATTACTTCTCAGAAAATGTGTTGGGATGGAGAGGAGGAGAGAGATATACAAATATACACACACCACCCTCAATTTTGACCCTTTCCATGTGTACAAATACAACAAAACAGAAGTCTTAACTTGCTTGCATGTAGGGACAAACTTGTTACTGATGAAAAGGGCTGATAAATAGTATAAACACAATCTGTGAAAGGCAAGCTCTAGCATTTCTAGGATTTTGTACCTTGGACCTGTGGAAGTCAGTACATTTTTGCCACTTAGAACCCTTCATGTTATTTGTAACTGTCAGTGGAAGGGAAATCTGTAATTGTTAAGAGAGGAAAAGCCTGTGCAAATTCTTCCCAGTGCAAAGTGAACAGTCAATCACTTTTATAAGGACAGGAACAACTGAAACTATCCATTCGTATACTTTCCTTTAGTCAACAATATTACCTTTAGTAATCTGGGGAATGTGCATCCATAAATTACAGGAAGTGTTATTGCATTGCTGAATAAACAGCAACATTTCCATCAGCAGCAGTGGCAGCCCCACAAAGGTATAACAAACAGACTCAATCATTTTCTTGTCAAGCTTTGCAATGACTGCAGAGTTTACTGCTGGAGATAATGTTGCTTTCCTCAGCATTGTGTGCCAAACTGCAAACTGCTTATTAAAACAAAACCTCTTTTTCTGAGCAGCATGAGTTGGCTAATCACTTATTGCACTCAAGAAAAAACAGGTTTGATGCCCAGAGGTGGTTAGCAATCAAGCATATGCATTAACATTTGGTTTGTAAAAACTGGTTAAAAAAATACATGATCTAAAAAGGAATTATGAGAACCAGTGCCCCAGCTTGACTGTTTTCCGTGTTAATATATTATTACTGATAAAATATTTCAAACTACTCTAATATGGCTCTAAGAGAGAAATTAGCAAAGAAAGACAGGAATTAAATATAAATCAACTATTCCAAATTAGATACCCTCTCTTTAAAAATGCATTTTAAGAGGAACAACTGGATTGCATCTTTGCATTCCAGGTACATGTGGCAACTTGCTTTTCAGGAGGGAAAAAGAAAAAAAGTAAACTTAAAACCCAGCCAACTGTGTCAAGAGATTCTGCTGAAGCAGAAAACTATTATTACCATCCAAAGAAACAGCTTGGCATAACTAAGCCGACCAATACTCCTGAAAAACCCAGTTCAATTTTCTTTGCTTAAAACAGATTGACAACCATTTTACTTGTTGAATAACAGGAAAGTCTGAGACACAAATGAGCAAGCTCTGCCATGTCAAGAAAACACTGCTGTAAAGAAAGCCATTATTCTTGACTTCAGAATGGCTCCCTTTTTTCCTCTTTTCATTTTCTTAATGATTAGAAATATATTAATATAAAGGTAAGAAGACAGCCTTCTCTCTACTATACTGGCACTGCTGATTTCCTTCTAACACTGAGCTATCAGCTGCTCAAGAAAAAAACAACATCCAAATAATGGAGATTTCAAGGCTATTATAAGTTTGAGCACAGTACTGTGAGACTCTCAAAGTCACACACACACAAAAAAAAGGATTTTAAGAGGATGACCGTGGTATTTGCCACTGATTTTTAGCAAGCCCATGAACGCAATTAATGCCCACGTTTGCATCCAAAGAAGAAGAAAGCAATGGTAGCCAAGTTCTGGGACCCATCACGTAGAGCACTTCTGATATCCTCAGGATGCGAAGTTCCAAACTTTGATTCCACAGAAGTTTAAGTAGTTTTTTCAAGAGTACTTATGTGACCTGCAAACCTAAACGCCAATGCACAATCAAGTTTGTTTTCTGTGGAGAACAGCCATCCCGACTGTAATTAGACATGAGAACTAAGCATTTATATCAGTTATATCTTAAAATTATTTTGATCTCAAGGAGGTATGATCTAAATCATGCCAATCTGCACATCTGTGCTTCCGTTCACATTCACACAACCTGAGTAATTGCATCAATGTAAGCCCCCAGGAAAAAGCCTCCAAGCCAATTTAGAGTATGATGATAAATATTAAGATGCTTTAACTTGGTCAAATGAAAAATCATGGCAACATTCTTATCAGATTTCCTTGTCAAATGGGATTAATGTCAATGAAACAGTTGATTAAATGCATTCATAAAATACCTTTGTAGCTATTAATATTTGAAAACCATTGAAAATAACAATTCATTTCCTTCTCCCACCTACTCCTAAATGACCATAAAGAAAATTAAACTTCTGTGCAGTGGTATCTGCCAGAACAAGTTAAATAAGAAAAATGCCAAGACATCTCCAAAACAAACAGCCCAACTCTTTTAACATGTTCATGTTTATTCCTTTTCTTTCTTACTCTTAATTTTTTGTCCTCCTTAAGCCTTGGGGTCTTCTCTCTCCTATTCTTCCATCAGAATCACAGCCACAGAGCTGTTTCCTTTAACAGGAGTATTTCATTTCCAGGATCTGCCCAGAAGCTAGTCCCAGACCCACTATCTCTGAGACCCAAAATATACTATTCAGTATGATTTTGGCCATTTCCTTTCACATCTCCATACTTCTACAGCTCTGTTCTTGTTCCCACTCTCAATCCTCTCAAGTATTCACATACTGAAATCATCCTATAGCTTTCTCCATTCTTCTCATTCAAGTTCCTCCCCATAACCCTGACACCTCCATCCATTCATACTTTTTCCCGGTCTCTTACTCCAAAAGTAATTGTTTTTTATACACCAGAAACAAGACAAACATCACAACAAGGAAAAGACGCTGAGAAACAGTAACTCAAAATCATCAATCCTAGCATAAAGCTCCATGAATAAAGTTTTTCTTATCGGTACAACTACTGATGAACATACTTTTTCAAAGTGAGCAAGCGCTCCACGTCTAAAATAAACTGTTGCACTGCAATATGCCTGAATTGCTAGCATTCCTAAATAAATGCAATACTACATCCACTCTTATTATCTTTAACTAAAACCATCATATTCAGTGATTACATATGCAAAAGGAGATGATTCAGTTAACCTGTTATCTAGCCTTCAGAGCAGTAGGTGTATGATCTGCTACCCAAAGGTTCCAGTGTCCCTTAATTTCCATCATTATCTACTGACATGCCCAAATGATTCTTTGGCTACTTGTTAATAAAGGAATCAGAAGGTGCTAATCTCATTATCGCCTTGTCAGCAGTTCCTGTCAAAGCGTTGTTGCCCATTAATCGCCTGCTGCTGCAATCAGGATCCTGCCACACACTCCCCCAACATGTTTATTCTTTTACCTGTTAAGATAGTAGCTAACCAAAGTGTCTCAGCACAGTATGTTGACTAGGACATTACAGAAACAATTATTTACCTTCCTCTATAGCATCACAGATATAATTGCATAGTTCAAAACAGTTGAGCTAGGCTGAGGCTCTACATTTTCAGCTCCATCTTCCTAATTTATTACTTGGTTTACTTCACAGTCATGCTAACTCAGCCAGGGAAATAATTGCCACCATATGAAAAATCCCAAGAGAATTCCAATGCCCAGGCAGAAAACTGCCAGTCAAGCTGTTCAAGCTGAAGAGTGCATATTTATTCCTACCACTTCAAACCGTAGGCATAATTTATTCAATGATACACATTGCAAACCTACCTCAAGACTTTATATATCCCAAAAAAACTTTTCTCACTATGTGCTGACAGAAATTTAAGAGTCAGATACCCATGATTATCCAAAACTTCTTTCAGATTAGTGTATTAAAAAAATACCATCTAATTATTTGTCAAGCCTTAGGAGCAGGCCAATATATCAAAATCGTATTAATGAGGCTAGTATTTCAAATTAATGAAAAATAAAGATAAACAAACACTAAATAGTATGATGCAGACAAAGTAAGCAGTAGGAAGAACCAAAATAGCATGCCAAAGGATAGAACAACAACCTGTCAAACATATCTGTGTCCACTGGGATTACTTATATACTACAGTTTTCAAAAACAGATGCCTAAAATTCAGGTATAAAATGTCCTTTTTATAGATGAAGCATGGGTCAGCACACCATGTTACAACCAGGACAGAAAACTGAGTATCCCGTTCTGCAGCCATTCAGTAGCAGCTTCTCACTACAACTATAGAGACTAATTCTCTAAAATCTAAGAGATTTTGTCCAAAGAGAATTCTCCAAAGACTTTGTGACTCCATCCACTGTCTGTAAGTTTTGAAAAGAGAATAATTAACTCTCTGAGACTGAAATTTGCTCTCTATACTGGGTAAATAATCTGGTGGGAAAAGAAGGGCAAAAAAAGCAGACCAAACCACAGATCCAAAGAAAACAAGTCAGTCAGTGTTTTGCTCTAGTCACAAGTCTTTCTTCTTTCAAAAAAACATACACTACTCTTCACACAAATACATAGCTACAAAAAGCCATAGAACAGACTTTAATGTGGTTTCAGCATCAGAAGGTGAGGTAGCATATTTCACAACTGGTTGAGATTCAAAGGCAGCTCCAGAAACTATGCCCAACATATTAACAAGAATTCATCTGTGTTTATGGGCCACATAACTCCACCTCCATGATCTGAGTCATTCCATGCACTACACAATAGACTCTACAAAAAGGTAGCTTTTTTTGTGTCACGTCTTTTTTACAATTTTTGAGATATCTCCAACACCCTTTAAAGCTGCCACCCTAGGAACCATGAAATCACACCAACTCTAATAGAAGCATAAAACACAAGGAACCTATGAAGAGGATACAGATTCAGACGTCAACTATGTCAACCATGGTATTTGGCTCTGAAGTCGTAAAAAAATCAGTTTCACTGTAAAGCATTCTCTGCAATATGATTCATGGGAAAGGCTCTCAAGTAAATGGGTATCCTAAATAGTTTAGAAGTATATTCACAACTTGTTCCCAACAGCATATAAAGAGTATGGCCAGGTACATGCAAAACCAAATCCTCTCTGGATCACAATATGCCAATTGCCCTTTAATCAACAAAACCCTTCGGTATCAAAATCTCAGACAGAGATGCCTTCCATTACTTTCCCCTCTCCTTGACAGTTTAGACAATTTTGATTAGTCAATCAGCATAATCTCTGTTTCATGCCAAAAGGCTAACCATTTAGTTAGGCTTTGGGGTTGTTTGGGTGTGGTTCTCCCCCTTTCCCCCCACCTATTATTTAGGGTAACTAAACTATGTGGAAGCTCATCAGTCTACACTTTTCTTATTGAACATCGATGGAATATTTTGGCACAGTCCTAAGTATCCATCAAATCGAAATTAAAAACATGGAACAAACTGAAATATTGGCTAACCAAAAATGGGGGAAGAAATGTTATTTAGAAAGAGGAATCACATTTGCATCTCAATCCAGGCATCCCATGTTTGCCATAACACCACTACATAGTTGAGAAGCACAAGACTGAAAGTGATATTGTTTTGGCTGAGATGACAGTAATAAGGTTGATACGAACCACAGAACCATTTAGCATGAACTATGTTATAATATTCAATTTAATCATGTTAAGTATAGGAGAAGGAAGAAGTAGGGTAAAAGGAATATACAAGCAATTTACTTGCAGGCACTTTTAACAACTTTATTTAAGCTTGTTTTATCTGCATAAAGAATATCTCAATATGCTTGTTAAGTGAAATAAAAATGGAAAGTGTTTCAAGTAGCATAAAGACATTAAAGAATGCCTTAAAGTGTATGAAAATTTTACATCAGCTCATCTTACAGTTGATTGCTGAACTGACAAGGGGGAAAAATGTATCTCAGATTTCCCTCCACTTGTACATTAATAAGCACTTTCTAAGCACCATTCAGCAAAGAAACTGAAACACTTCAATTCTGAAAGAACAGCTCTGACTTTAACTCTACTAATAATGAATAATATCAAGATATAATTTTATTTTAGAGAAAGAAAAGACCTCTCCTGGTCTTTTTTTATTCCAATTTATTTTACAAAAGTAGAAGAGTGTACATACTTGATTTTATGCCAGGCAGTCAAGGATACTGATTGTTACTTTAAGTCTTGCGTAGTTACATGGAGCTTCTTCAAAGTGCAAAAACTAAGCTTTATTGGTGACAATTTGTTAGAGTCAGGATCGGTTTTGAAAGCAACCTAGAGCACTCCCAATATGAATGATAGTTTCTTACTTCAGTCAATTGCAGCGAAAAAGAAGTTTTTTGGCTTAGTTATCCACATGTGACCAGTTTTTTCAGACACCACTTTTTCATGTGGAAGGTTTCTGTCTTCATTGAGTTTTGACCCTATGAAACCAGAAATTCAGATGTATTGTTCAATACTAACTGTCTAAGGGGATTGAAAACACCCAGACCCCTCTCACAACCAACTCCTGGTTGCAAAGCAGATATACAGCATTTATAGCATGAGAAATGTACCCTTTAACACATGTGTTCAAAGAGGATGGAAGCTCTTATGAGTAAACACTTTATATACACGCTTAAACTTTCAGAGTACACAAAAAACCACCATGTCAAAAAATACCTAGTCCAAAAAGTTCTTCAGCCTGCAACACATCTCCTAGCTCTTCTTTTGGCCTGTTTGATTAGGATTTAGCCTATGCTGACAGATTATCTTTGCAAAGGCCTCTGGCTGTGCCAAAAAGAACAACGTAAGCAAAGGATTAACCAGTACATTCTCACTAATGCAGTCAAACTGTCACCAGGATCAAAGACTTCCACAAGAGACAGAAAGCAATTTAGGCAAGTGTCCTTTTATGAATTAATGCAAAATATACTCTAACAATCACATTGTGCCTGAATGAAAGAATAGGCTGCTCTGCTTCCACTTGTCAAAAAAAGGTAAAAAAAAAAAAAAAAAGGTAAAAAAAAAAATCTTTGTATTTAAATGAGACTGTTTCTCCTGTAAGCAGATACTTCCGCCTCTAGCACTTCTGCTAAGACAAAAGACATTGTAAGAAAATCCAAATACAGTATTCTTATCAGAAGAAAGCATTAAAACAAGAAAATACAATTCAAAATTAAACTAAAGAAGTTTTCAGAGCTCATTCTTAATTTTACTGAGTCACTTGATATTGAAAAATATAGTGTAGAATGAAGCAGTTCTACTCCCAGTTACTTCAGTGGCAATCATGATTTAGGAGACAAGTAGTCTCAGAAATCCCACATAAGTTTTGACCAAAGCATGTAATTTTTATTAGATGCTATGTGATGGACATTATGTAAGAATGAAATTGAAAAATTACTTATGCCAAAAAATTGCAGAAGCAGCCCTAATACAAGAAAACGGAAACTAATAATTATCTTTAAAACAGCATGTTGGAGACCATATTGTTCAAAAACATCTTGGGAAACAAACAATTATATAGACATAAGGCAATTGTTACTAGTGCTCCTCACAAAAATGTTTATCAACATACTGATAATTTAGATCAATACACTGATTTGAAATACATCTCCTAACAAAGTGAACCATATTAAAACCAAAGTCTCGTGTTCTGTGTGTACCACTGACAGGACTGTAAATACTGAAATTTAGTGCCAAATTCTAAAAGTTACAGAATCCAAACTGAAGAAAGATTAAGTGTATTTTGGAAGCCACCTTGCAGTTACACTGCTACTTTCTTCAGATGAAAATATCCTTCCTCCCAAGGATGTAGAAAAAACAGCTCAGTAGTTTCTAGCATGGGAAGTGTAGTAGATAAAGTTGTGACTGGCACTTTATAGAACTGGTTACAAGTTTACAACCAGGTTTGCCTAATAGCCTTGTCTCGTATGCCCACAGTAAATTCTATTTATTATTATTTCTCTTGGTTCTTGGTAGTACCTGCAATACAACCTGGACCTATGCACCTAATACAGATACATGTTGTGTATGCAAAGGTAACTTAGGAAAAAAATTATTAAACAGCACAACCTCTACAAAATGGGTAATTAGTCCAACCTGATAAAAGTGCACTGATACATAAATAACTTGCTTAAAAATG
Source organism: Psittacula echo (assembly GCF_963264785.1). NCBI lineage: Eukaryota > Metazoa > Chordata > Aves > Psittaciformes > Psittacidae > Psittacula > Psittacula echo. The sequence continues at coordinate 60,207,725 of NC_137743.1, forward strand.
AACAAAATTGTGCAATTTTAACCCACAAATAAAACAGGAAGGAAGTTAAGCCACTTTGAAAAAATATTACAGATTTTATAGTGGGAAAAAAAAAGTCCAAAATATACATAATTCCTGCAAGCACTGACAACATGCTATATAACAAAGGGCATATTGCATCCATAAAGTTCATGGTTTTAATACAGTGAAAAAGCAGTAGAAGTCAATGCAAGCTCAGGAGTGTTGCATCCCAACTAGAAGGAAGTGCAGCAGGAGGACCAGGAGACCTCCTTGGATGGATAAGGAGCTGCGGAGGAAAATTAGAAGGAAAAAAGAGGCTTATAAAAGGTGGAAGCCAGGACAGGTGGCCTGGGAAGAACACAGGGATGTTGTTCGGGAAGGTAGGGACCAGGTGAGGAAAGCTAAGGCCCAGTTAGAATTAAACTTGGCTAGGGATGTGAAAGATAACAGGAAGGGATTCTATAGGTATGTAGCAAATAAAAGACAGACTAGGGACAACATAGGCCCCCTTCGGAAGATATCAGGACAACTGGCTACCCTGGATTTGGAGAAGGCTGAGGTTCTTAACGACTTCTTTGCCTCGGCCTTCACTTGCAAAGGCTCTGACCACACCACCCAAGTCCTGGAAGGCGGATGCAGGGACTGTGAGAATGAAGACCCTAGGCCCACTGTACGAGAGGATCTGGTTCGAGACCATCTTAAGAACCTGAACATACACAAGTCCATGGGACCTGATGAAATCCATCCGCGGGTCCTGAAGGAGCTGGAGAATGAAGTTGCTAAGCCACTGGCCATCGCATTTGGAAAATCGTGGCAGTCAGGTGAAGTTCCCGACGACTGGAAGAAGGGAAATATAACCCCCATTTTCAAGAAGGGGAAAATGGATGACCCGGAGAATTACAGACCAGTCAGTCTCACCTCTGTGCCTGGCAAAATCTTGGAGCAGATTCTCCTGGAAGACATGCTAAGGCACATGAAAAACAAGGAGGTGGTTGGTGACAGCCAGCATGGCTTCACTAAGGGGAAATCCTGCCTGACCAATTTGGTGGCCTTCTATGATGGGGCTACGAAACTGATGGACAGGGGCAGAGCAGTTGACGTCATCTACCTGGACTTGTGCAAAGCGTTAAACACTGCCCCTCACAACATCCTTGTCTCTAAATTGGAGAGACATCAATTTGATGGGTGCACCACTCAGTGGATAAAGAACTGGCTGGATGGCCACACGCAGATAGTTGTGGTCAATGGCTCCATGTCCGGCTGGAGACCGGTAACGAGTGGTGCCCCTCAGGGATAGGTGTTGGGACCGGTCTTGTTCAACATCTTTGTCGGTGACATGGACAGTGGGATTGAGTGCGCCCTCAGCAAGTTTGCCGATGACACCAAGCTGTGTGGTTCGGTTGATACACCGGAGGGAAGGGATGCCATCCAGAGGGACCTCGACACACTTGTGAGGTGGGCTGATGCCAACCTTATGAAGTTTAACCATGCCAAGCTCAAGGTCCTATACTTGGGTCAGAGCAATTCCAGGCACAACTACAGGTTGGGCAGAGAAGAGATTCAGAGCAGCCCTGCAGAGGACTTGGGGGTGTTGGTCGATGAGAAAATGAACATGAGCCAGCTTCAGTGTGCGCTCGCAGCCCAGAAAGCCAACTGTATCCTGGGCTGCATCAAGAGGAGCATGACCAGCAGGTGGAAGGAGGTGATCCTGCCTCTCTACTCTGCTCTTGTGAGACCTCACTTGGAGTATTGTGTGCAGTTCTGGTGCCCTCAACATAAAAAGGACATGGAACTGTTGGAACAAGTCCAGAGGAGGGCCACGAGGATGATCAGGGGACTGGAGCACCTCCCATATGAAGACAGGCTGAGAAAGTTGGGGCTGTTCAGCCTGGAGAAGAGAAGGCTGCATGGAGACCTCATAGCAGCCTTCTAGTATTTGAAGGGGGCCTACAAGGATGCTGGGGAGGGACTCTTCATTAGAGACTGTAGTGATAGGACAAGGGGTAACAAGTTAAAACTTAAACAGGGGAAGTTTAGATTGGATATAAGGAAGAAATTCTTTACTGAGAGGGTGGTGAGGCACTGGAATGGGTTGCCCAGGGAAGTTGTGAATGCTCCATCCTTGGCGGTGTTCAAGGCCAGGTTGGACAGAGCCTTGGATGACATGGTTTAGTGTGAGGTGTTCCTGCCCATGGCAGGGGGGGTGGAACTAGATGATCCTAAGGTCCTTTCCAATTCTAACTATTCTATGATTCTATGATTTCTAAACATAGTCTCTCTGCTTGGATGACACTATCATAAAAATGTGGCAAACACTTGCACCAACACCCTTCCTAGCTTCTACATTCCAACCTCTCCTTGTCAGGGTTATTCTGGATCAAGGTTGAACTAAAGTCATACTACACATGCTTGCATACATCCTAAAATAAGGCATTTAGCTTAGATATAAGAATTCAAACCCCAATATTCCCAGCAATCATTTAAACGCTTGCCTAACACAAACATGCCACTACATTTTTCCAGTACACTGTTTTAGAAAAAGCAAACTGAACAACCAAGACTAAAGAAGGCACAAGGTATAATGCTGTGGTGCAAAGCCCACTCCATCTGTTTTCACTAGGAAATGAAGACATTGCAACAGTATTTGATGGACTCATCTTGCACTGAGTCTTCAACGTCTATTCAATATGCAAACATTACAAAAATATTTCAGCATCCTATCCTATTTACCTAAATTTCCAACTTACACAAAACAAAAGCAAACAGTAATGCCTCTTACTGTAATGCTTTCTTCAGCAGGAGATTCAATTTATTCCTCTTGTGACAAGACGTTATTATAATCAGACTATTTAATTGTGGATTAAAGCAATGAGAGAATATGCACAACACCACAGTAAGTAGACCAGTGCTACATTTGTTTGAGGCCAAAAATATCAAAGGAAGTGTGGAAAGAGAGTATAGTCAGCACTATCCTTTAGCAACATTGGGAAGATGAACTACTTATTACATATGCATTCCCTTGTCTTTCTCATTCTGTTCTCTGAAAGGAAGAACCTATATCTAAAACCTCTACTTCCCTCCCTCCCCCTCCCCTTGTTTACAGGGAATAATTCTGATGCTTGTCTTCCAACCATCCCATGTAAAAAATAGCTAAATGAAAGGACAACCAAACTGCATTTGCAAAAAAGTTGTCTAAGTACATAAAATATCATCAGTATTCGTCTGCACTAAATTATTAGTCCTGTTTGGGGTTTTTTAACATCCTAAAATAGGAGACAGGACCTTAGGTTTGTGAAAAGCAACTGCAAGAATGATAGAAATGGAAATAATGCCAGAAAATTTAACTCAAGATTAGTCCTACAATGAACAACACACGAACAACCCACTGGTTAAATACTTGTTTGAATTCCCAAAAAAATCAGGACACAAGTCCTGATTCTTACAAGCTATGAATGAATCAACAGCTCTGCTTATAACACTGCCACTAATGGTTTGAGCTTACAAGAAATCTGCTATTAGAACTGATGTCCTATGCACTAAGTCTATGATCTTAAAGGATTAACATGCATATGATTTCAAAGAGTGGGTTACCCCTACCTAAGGAACAGAAGCACTTTCTTCAAATCTCAGAAAATCACAGACCTTAGGAGAAAAAAAACCCCAAACAACAGAACCTGTATATATGAATTCATCTTCACTTAGCATTCCCATTTTTCTTGAGGATCTGAGTTCTGCTATCTGGTAACAGATGCACAAAGACAGTTAGTTATCATCATCTTCAGGTTTTTCCCCAAACTACTACTATTTTACTTTTAGCTGTTTCACTTGAACAGGACAGCAGCTATGTTTATCTTGTGCAGTTCTGAGCATAAAGTTTACAGTAAACAAAAGCAGAGTGATATCCAAAACAAAGAAAACCAGAATAACAAGTCAGTCACCATTTCATCAGTGAATTGTCATCCTGAATTTGTTTCAAATAATGAAAGGACTGCAAGTTTTGCATTTGTGTTTTTGTTAAGCCATTATTCCTTCCTCATTCGTTTTTGTCCTTTAAACCTATTACCAGCAAGTCTGCAAAATTATGAAACTTAATCCTGATCCATGAAGAATTTTGAAGTTTGTGATATGGCAACACACGCATGAAAAACCTCAACAAACAACTTCATTAATTAATGGTAAGAGCTCTTGCCAGCTACTCTCTAGAGAAGCATTTGTCCTCAGAATGCTTTAAGGAAAACATACAGTATTTCATCACAGTGTTTAGACTTCTTATAAGATACAGTGTGATTAATAGAGAAAAAATAAATATTAAAAGTCTTACCATGTGCCAAATTAAGAAGAGCACTTGATAAAATAGGCACTTCTTCTTGTGAGTAATTTGAAAGAATAACTGTTTTTCATTAGAACCATAGCTCCCAGCAGGTCATACATAAACCAAGCCAGCTGCAGTTCAAACAAAGGTCTGTCCAAAGGATGGGCTCAAGGTGCAGATAAATTATTATTGCAAAACCACTGCCAAGCTTTACTCTCCCCTCTGCTTTTCGCATTTTAATGAATTGGGCTTGACCCCAAAACTTAGTTATTTTGAATACCCAACTTCACTTTTGTTCTGTATTTTTCCACCTTATTACAAATAAAGATTAATTTACTACAATCAAAGCAAGTCAAAGCTCTAGGAATAGTCTCTAAAAGTGTTCACATCATCCCTAAAGTCTGATGAAACTTATGAGTAAACTTAGTATTGTGGTTACAATTTTCTGTACCCCCCAGGTATACAGTGAACAATTCACCTTACTTTCAAGCCACATACTTGAAGAAAAAAGGAAGTTACTTCTTACATAGCTACAGCAGTATGTTCAGAGATTAAAGTTTTTCATTAATCATTTTTAAGTTTTTCTCCACAGAACCCCAAAAATCCCATGCAAGCAAGACAAAGGAGTTTAAATAAATAATATTAAAGAAGAGCAAGTGCATGACCCAACATCCCTTACTGAAAATAAATTTTAAATTATCTCTTTACATCCTGTAACAAGAGCACAGGATTAGATCCCCAATATCATGACTCTGTGCAAGAACCTCTTCACTAGTTCCGATGGCATCTAAGGGCAGATCACCTGAATTTGTCTGCAGTGTCTTACAGATTTTGGAGTTAACAAGAAACAACCACACGACTTTACTTCCAATTTTCTTACCTTTGCTAAAGAATGTAAGTAATTTCACTACAGTTCTTTATTCCAAAGTACTGTGGAGTAACCAATTAGATGCCATATAGTCACCGTAAGTATTCTACCATGTGCATACAATTTATTTTCACAGCTAAGAACCTTGCATTCTTGCAGCATTTTATTTGCAGTTGAAAGTTATAAAACCATCCACCCTTAACACTTATAGAAACGCACCTTAATCTTCTTAGAGAGAGGTTTGCATGCAATAATGGAAGTGCTAGTCACTATAGTAGTAGATGTTCAGTTTTTATAAACTTAGTATTGTGGTTACAATTTCCTGTAGCCTTAGCTTACTGTAGTTCTTTTGATGTTAGTGCCTGGTGAGAAACCTTGTTTAGACAGCTATAGGGTGGAGCTGCCAGGCTTTTAACTATGCCAGAGAACACAGACCACCATAGAGTAGCACACAGGAGTCCTTACATCAGAATTAGTGAAATCCTGTCACTAAAAGGAGTGTAAATCCAGGATTGCTATATATCATCCAGTACATTACAGCTTCCAATAATAGTTTACAGATAAAATGATATAAGGAGAAAAAAGGAAAGAAACAAGCTACACAGAAAACTCAAAATATAACAGAGACCAAACCTAGTGGGAGAGTTTAAAAATCTCAAATAAAGTAGTCTCATTTCAACCTATGCAGAACAAATAACAACTCTAAGTCCCCCTCTGGGGACTTGAATTCATCCAAGATATAAATCTGAGTGCAAGTCAGCACTGAGTTTATAAAAATCAGGGAGAGATGAAAGCAATTAAATATAAAATGTGACATTTTGGGTCTCTTTTAAGAGCAAGAAGGAAGGAAAAGAAAAGCCAAACATTATTTTTAAAACATCTGAAATCCTAAGAAATAGTGAAACATTACATTGGGGTATTCTAAAGTAGTATCTCTTGTTTATAATCACATAAATTTAGTCCCCTGGCACTACTGGGGTTATATAATAGACAAGAGTTATTTTAACAGTGCCCTGTTAAAAAAAAAATAAAAGAAGCAACTCATTCTGAACTCATTGTCTCCAGTGGGAGGGATGTGTAGCTTCATGTAAGAAAGGGAACATGCCTAAGTTATTACTGTAGGAAAGCAATCTGTCAAAGCCTGGTCGTTTTGGCATGGTGAATACCACTGGTGAGATCAGAGGGTCAGATCCTGCTTGCAATTACTGCTAAAGGACCTTGGATACAGGCAGCCTGCTATCAATTATTTCCCTGGCCTCAGACACTTGGACTTGTCAAGTTCCCAGTGTCTTCTGTTTTGTAACAGTAAGAAAAAGGGCTTCCTATGATCGGTTCTTGGAAGTTTCTCACATGTTGTGTCACTCCAAAGTGTCATTAACAATTCAATTAAAATTTCACAGCACATGTTAGGATATTCAGGGGTTTGTCTGCTAAAATAAGGTCCAAGACAGATAAAGCAGATTCTGTCTCAAAATCTTGACTTTAAAAGTTATGCTTTCATATGTAGATTATCAAACATGACACTGCCTGCCACCTCAGTGAAACAGTGTTTTTTGATGTCCGTACTCTGCTAATAGTACAAAGAAAAAGTTGTTTAACTGGAAAACAGAATAGCAACATCACTTGCAAGATGCAAATTCTCACATCATTTGTTTAGTTTGGTATAATAGCAATTTTACGGGGTTTTTTTTTATAAGGTCTCACCAGTCTATTTTCTAAATTGATTTTATTTTTAGAAACCCTTAAGTATTAAATTACAGGTTTTGTTTTATTAGTTTACTTTCCTGTGTGGGATTTTCGTGAAAGATTAGCTCCAGATGTAAAGTGTAAATGGAAATTAAATTAATCTAAAAGCTATATTACACATGAGTTTTTCTAGATATGGCTGCAAAGACATACTGTTCATTCACAGAGTTTATTCCTACTTCATGGGCCCCTCTTTAATTTTTCTCCTATTATACAATGTAAAAAATTTAACATCTTAAGGTTTTCAGGAAAACTGGAAAGAAGGTTCAGCCTTAAGCCTTCTAAGGCAGCTTTTTCTCTAAACCCTCAATAGGTTTAGTCATGCAAGGAGAAGATGCTTTAAACTTACCAAAGACTTTGTTTAAAGCCCAGGAAAATGTGGACTGTCAGCATCCTTTGTGCTGTTTTGCAGCTTAAACCCATTCCCCAGTACACTGGTGACCCTCTACCCCAATTCTCTAGTTTCTCTCTGACATCAAACTCAGGATTATTGTTAGATTTTCTTCTAGGCAAAAAGGAGATTAGAAGCCCAGCTGCAACAGCTGACTGACAGGAAAGGGTGCAGAAAAAATACATAGATAGATAGATATAAAAAGTTTAACCACCATAAAACCAGAATAGTTTTCTTCTACTGGTCAACTAACAGCAATGACCATCAGTCCCATGGCTTGAGAAGCAGACTGCAAGAAATAGGGGCACCTCCCCACACAGTGTCAAAACAGGAGTTGACAGTTCAAGGCAAAAATGATTTGCATGTAAATCCTGATCAAAAGCAAGCTTGCACACTGAAGTTGTCAAGTTTTGCTACCAGTCTGACACTTAAATGGGCTATAGCAAAACTTGATTTAAACTGAGGAGAAAAAAAACATGGCAACTCAATTACCCCCTTGCAGATCAGATCTGGCAGTTCAGGTCAAACTTTTCACCCTGCCATTTCTCAATACCTGATGCCTTAAAGAAACAATATGTATTCCTCCTACAACCCTAGATGAAAATTCATTTCCCATGGCTCCCTACTGTGCCTTTAAAAATGAATGGGGGAAAAAAAATAAAAATTAGAAATATTGTGCAAAGTTTTTTTGTTTGGTTGTCTGGGGTTTTTTTTTTATTATCTCCTGATTGAAATAGCTTAAATTATCTAGGAGGAAATTCTTTTACACAAACATGTTTGCCTTAGAGAGGTGTCAAGCGTATACTATCTTCTAGAAGAATCCATTTGCTTTTGAAAACATCTTGTCCCATTAAACACATGAAGCCATACTTCATTGAAATATTTGTCTGCAGTAGCACAAAACAGGGAACTACTCTGATCTGCCTAAAAGGATGTTAAAAAAAGTTGAGATGTAAAATGTTGTGAAAACTGGAGGAAGATTCATATAGTTCAGTCAGTTTGTAGAGTGACACGGAATGCTTCATTATGTTATAGAAATTAAAAACAAATAATTTCTAGGATCTAATTCTTAGACTGGTTCCATCCTTCATCCAGTCAATTCATACAATGCCTTGTTAACAGGTTTCTGCAGCAGTGCTCAACAGCTGTAACACCTGCTGTTGATTTGTTTTGTCCCCCCAGACTGGTTCCTATTTGACTAACAAACCAGACCATCCACATCAGCTATTTTCAAAAGAACTTTGCTCTGTTCATTGCCATTAAAATGAGATATCTGAGATACACTTCAGACACTGCTTTACAGGCAAAAATAATCAACAAGAGAGACCAGTGGTTTACATAGAGATTACTTAGATTCTTTAAGCATTAGAATTATTAAAGTCCTTAATGAGATCCCATCTGTCAGAAAAACTCATTAATTTTACTAGTACAAATTAGGCGAGTTGCAAAAATACTTTCACCACGCTATCACACACCATGCAGAACTAAAGACTGCAAGCAAAAAGCCACTCAGCCTCTCCATCTCAGGTGTGTAGTTGATTTGAGTTACAAAATGGGAGGTGAAGATTAAATATTGAAATGACTTCTTTATGCTGATTTGAAAACATTATCAGTATTCATGATCACATCACAAGTGATCCTCCTTCCTCAAATACTCAGATCTCAATATGCCACAGGCACCTCTTATGCCCTGCCTGCACAAAGTGAGAAAATATGGCCTCCTACTTTAAGCAACAGGAACACTCTCGGCCAAGTTTTCGTAATACTATACTTTCAATTCCTGCAATTACTACACCCATACAAAGTTTCATCTTAGCCATTTCATGAGCAAATCTAGTACACAGCTGTGGAAAATTCATCAAATTCCATTGCTTGCACCACAGTGAAACAGATAGCCGGATAATGCTTTAGAGAAGATGACTGATCACAGTAAGAACAAGTGTGCTATTACTACAGGTCACTACATTCATTACTACTACATTTCTAAATAAACATTACACTCAAATACTAGTCGGCACAGCTGAATAATGCTAACACTCACATACTTCCACATCAAGCTTAACACAAAAAAAAAGAAGTGAGAAAAAATAGTAGTAAGAAAGAAGATTCCTTTTAGGATAGCTTTCTTGTTTCATGACGGGCCAGTACAAGAATTAGAATATAGTTTTCTGCTTTTCACTACTGAGACAAAAAAAAAAAAGAAGGAATAAAAATTCAGAGTTACTGTTATGAACAAACTGATTTTTTGTTTATGGTACTACAAATGTCTCTGACCTTAACACAATATTCATGAAGGATTTTAAAGCTTCATTTGATTAGGAAGCTGGCAAGCATTTACAGCATTATTGCTTTCATTGTAAACTCTTTGCAGCAAAGACTTTTAGTTGTTGTTCCAAGTTGTACAAGACACTGTAAAACAATAGTCTGCTGTCCTCCCAGAGGAAGTGCAGAAATTATTTCAGATTGCGCCAAATTTTGCCATTTTTCTTTCTGCAAGTCTAGTTCAGACTACACCTGAAATTAAAAGCAGTTCTTCAGTGAATCAAGTTGGAGTATTCAAAATAAAGTTGCCTCCAGATTTTCGTCTCAGATTCTAACTTCAGTTACATAATGCCATTTTCACTTGCCCTTTTTATGTCTGTTAGTATAAAAACTTAAAAACCTCATGTATGCACTCAAAAACAAACCTAAATTGCAGAAGTCTAAGTTATTAACTCATTACGTCTGGGGGGTAAGGGGAAAAACTTTCTTCAGAGAAATTCTAGCAAACCGTGGGTATAACTGTCCTGGTTTAGCAGCAGCAGTCAGTTTTTCTCCTTCTTAGTAGCTGGTGCAGTGCTGTGGTTTTGACTTTCGACCTGGGAACAGTGCTGATAACACTGATGTTTTCAGTTGCTGGTCAGAATGTTTACCCTGACCAAGGACTTTGTGAGTCTCATGCTCTGCCAGGGAGGAGGAGAAGCCAGGAGGAAGCAGGGACAGGACACCTGACCCAAACTAGCCAAAGAGGTATTCCATACCACAGCACGTCATGCCCAGGATGTAGAACTGAGGTACCCGGAAGGGCTGGATCATGGCAGGGTGGGGGTGAGGTACTGGTCGGTGAGCGGTTGTATTCTCTTCCCTTGTTATTTCCTTTATCATTATTATTGGTGGTAGCAGTAGTGATTTGTGTTATACCTTAGTTATTAAACTGTTCTTATCTCAACCCGTGGGAGCTGCATTCTTTTGATTCTCCTCCCCGTCCCTCCAGGAGCGGAGGGAAGAAAGGTGGGGGGGGGGGGGGAGTAGACTGCGTGGTCCTAATTTACGGCCTGGGCTTAAACCACGACAATAACATTAAGTCATTTAGAATCCACAGAGTGCAAGTAACAAATATGCCATAAAATCTACCCATTCTGGAATTCTTCAACAACTACTCTGACTTCCACACCTGAAAAGGTGGGGGTTTAGGTTTTTAAATCATTTCCATTTAAATGTTATCTTGCTAGGGAAGACAGCAGGACAATACTCCGTCCCTCCTTTGAGGTTTTGTTTGTTTTTAAGAGGGTTGATTATTTTTACGCTTTTTTCTGCTAATACACTCATTCAGCAATTTAATCAACAGTGTGGGGATACACACCTTTTTATTTCATTAAAATTCAGAGTAGTTCCCTCTTGGACTACTCATAAAGTGCGCAACAGCAGTTTGACTGCCCCTTCACTGAAGCAGACACTGCACATACCCAGAAGGAAATCATCCAGAAATCAGGTACATCTCTGCATTCTAGTCCTGCAGAGTAATGATATGCATTTAGAGACCTGAGCTATATGTAAGGTAACACACTAGAAGCGGGTTCTCAGAAGTTTTATACAGTCTGAATTCAGCATAAATCAACAGTATCTCGCCTCCATAAAGATTAAAGCCTTCTTTGCACTGAACATATACAGCAGATACCACATGATTTGCAGATGCCTTTAAAGTAACCTAACAAAAATGCACCATTTTACCCTAGAGAACTCAGATGCTAAAAGTGTTACAGATTTTCTTTTCAATTCTTTGATATGACAGTGAAAATGAAAATTCCACAATTATTATACTATGTTTAATGTGAAGCATGTGGAATAGGAAAGAAGGCAAGAGACATGCAATTGCCCATTTCCCACGGCACACAAGATACTAGCAGAGTAGCACTAACAAGAAAAACTTCTTCTAGCTTTAACCACCTGTACTGTTTCCACAGACAAATGCTCCTATCATAAGACAACAGTACATCCAGTGAGGTCACGACTATTAGAGTTGTCATTTAAATTTACAAATGGACTGCCATAGATGTTTAAAATCTGCACAGTATCATTCCACAATAAATCAGTCTGACAGCTTTATGAATTTTCAAAAAGAAAAAAACCCCACACTTTCTATAAAGTTCAAAATGTCAGAAAAGGCAAGGCTCTAAAAACAGTGCCAACAGAGTTTTTAAAAAAGTACACACATTTGGCCTTTGGAGTTGCCTGTTACCATCGATCAATAAGCAAAGAGCCTTATTTCTACTTCTATTCACTGGAGAGGGTTCCAGTGGGCACACCACATTAGTGCACCCACAGAGCTCTTGCTTGTGGAAAGTGAGTCTTGCCCACCCTGCCCCCCACCACTGTTCAATTTTTTGTGCTTGAAGATTACTTGAGCCCTCACTGACCATAAGTACATTTCGTTTCTTCAAGGCTCAGAGAGTCTAGGTTAGGTTTTCTTAGTATCACCCTTATAAATTCAAAGGTCCCTCTATTTCTGCTCAGAGCTAAATCAGATTTACAACAACTGTCAAAGCATAGGATGACAGATAAATTAATCTTCCCTTCATGAGTTTACATCCAAGGCATCTGGGCTGCTGATCTGGCCCTAACAAGCACCAGGTCTCTACAAGCTGTCGTTTAAAGCTGATGCTTTCATGACTGGAGATGAATTATTCTGTCAGGAGAATCTATTTATTCAGGAGTTAGAAGGTGTGGTTTTAGCTGCAGGATAGGATGATTTCATGGGTTAAGGTCCCTTTGAAGCATCTGTTTAAATCTTGTCCTGGAGCTGACTATACTACACTTGGAATTTTTAGGGTATTTACAGAATGGGGAAAAGCCTTTTTCTTTCACAAAGTTGTTACATTTTCCTCAAGCCTGATAACCACTAGAGGATCATTCTCTCCATACAACAGCTGATTATTAATTTCCTTCCTCTAACTAAGGTTGACTATCCAGACACTAATAAATTGTTGTTTTTTAAAAAGGCTTGATGATTCATTTCACAACACTGCCCACCATGCAGCAGTCTGCTACAAAACAACAGCCTGCTGCAATCTGCCAGAATGTTTCCTTGCAGAGAAAGGCATGGTTCAGTGAAGGAGCCAGGATGCTCTTCCTCTACCTGTGGCAAAGAGATGCATTTCAGGCCCAGCTGCTGGACACTAACACAGCAGAAACAATGACAGTCCTTGAGCAAAGCAGCCAGGGAGAAGTTTCCATGTATTGCAGCTCAGGTCAGCAAGATGCAGGGAAAATGATTCCATCAAGAAGTCTATTGATGATCTATAAACTAAACAAGAGGATAAGCTATTGAATACTGCGAGACATGGACTGACAAGCTTCAGTCCAATCTAAAAGACAAATTCCACAATCAGTCTTCTGTTTATTTAATCAGTTCACTCAACAGTTAAAAAGATGCCTATGCAATGGTATCTAATCACTACCTGACTGGTTTTCACCGTTCAAACATGGAACACCACATGGAGAACTTTGGACAAGTGGTGGGTTTAGCCTGTTAATAAACCAAACAGCCAGCGTTCAATGACAGGTGCCCCAGTCCAGCTAAGGGCACAGATTCGAGCCAACCTGCCATCAGCTTGGTAAAAGAAGACATTAAATGGTGAAAGAAGAGAATCAATGTGTGAAATAGCTTCATATCTATCTAGGTTTCAAAATATTTTGGGGCAATATAATGTTGTAAGAACAGGAAAAAAAATAATACATTCAAAGAAAAAAAAACTAGCAATGCTTTTAATCAGAGCAGAAATAACAAATATTTTGGGTGGGAAGAATGATAAAACAAAACTTTACTTTTCAAGGAACCATTTCAAACACTTAAAAGTAATAAAGAAAAATTCATCTCTCTTCTCAGTAGATAACCCAGTTGCAGGCAAGAAAGAGCTGATTTTCAGTAAGTGCTGAGAGGTGGCATTAGAATGCAAATACGGAAATGGAAGCAATCTAGAAGAATTTCAGTTTTATTGTTGATATTTGACTTGTCACTTTCTCCATGCTCCTTTCTAAAGCATAAGCCTTCTTTACACAAGCTTTTATTTTTAGGGTGACAATACCCTTTTGGCTATACTCCTGTTCACATATACATTCATCACTAACATGTCACTATTGCTCTTTTATTATTCAGAAAAGAGAGTATTCTATAAAAGGCTTGAAAAACACACCCAGAAGCTGATCTGTGTTAAAACTATCACTCTTTGAAGAAGACATCTAGTCTTCCTTTTCAAACTATCATTCTCAAACATGAAACCTGCCGAGGAGGCCACATTCACATTGTGTCCTCCCTTGAAATTTCCTTAATAGTCGCACCCACCGGTGCACAATGTTTTCTCAAACCTCCCTTCTGCCTTTTCAAGGGATGGCAGGGGTGTGGGAGGGTGAACTCCACAGAATTTGAAAGTGACAAAAATAAACATTGCAGAGACTACATCTCTCACTTAGGCTACAGCTATTTTAACAAGACGACAATTTTAAAACATTTAAAATACAAAATGCAAATGTGTGTTCACAACAGAATTCATTTTCTACTAAGTACCACTTACAGTTCCCATTGACCTCATCATCCCATCTCACTACCCAAATCCTACTTGTATTTTCAGTTCTAGGAATTCAGTCATCCATATGTCTGGTTTTCTGTTACCACTCCAAGAAAAATTTTGGCAAAACTGTGCAGAGTAGCAGGACAAAATATTTTGAAAACCTCTCTTCTGTTTATAGACAATTAACTGCTTTTGGAAGCGTCAATTAAAAATTTAGCACTTGGGTACTGTAAAGCTGATCAACTTGCTCTTGCAAAAAGGAGTCTCATGCCACTCAAACCAGACGTCCAAATTTAGTTTGCCTCTAAATGGATCAGACAAAATACTTTGTTCTTCTGAAGGTTTAAATATAAGCCAATATAAAAAATCAAAAGGACCATTCCTTTAGGATTAGCATCAATAAAAGTTAACACATAAAAAAAACACAGAATACAGTAAGAAGATCTTTGCAAAACACATGCATCCACCTAATTATTTTTATTATAACTTCTACTTAGCACAGCAAACTAATGCAAGATCTATAAGACGTTAAGGAAAGAGAGATCACTCTGTGGTATTTATGACTTTAGTCATTCTTTCTCAAAACAACAGATGAAATAAAATGTATGACATTCCCAAAGAGGGAGTTTCTACTGTAATTCATCTTAAAATGCAATGTTCTGTCATCTCCAGTAACACTTACTGAAAGCAACCATCAATACTTTTTGTCAAAAACCTGCACTCTGTGTAAAATGTTCCATCAATCTCTATTTACATAAAACAAAAAACTTTCAGTGTGGTTCTAAAGCAGAACCATTCAGATTCTCTGTCTTCCATTTTCATGCTGTGTTGAAAAATTATTTTGACTGACAAAAAAACTCCATGCCTAACAATTTATGGTAAGGGTTTGGTTTTTTTAGTGTAAAGTAAAACCACATAGCCTTGTTCTTTTCTATTGATCAGCTAAGCAAAACAAAGCATTTTTTGTTTACTTTGAACCATATCCAGTTTTCCTTCTATGTATAAACCATCTAAATAGTCTAGCTTAATAATTGGTGCGCAATTTTGCAAAGTAAGCAATTTAATATAGTTCACTTAATCATGCTTGAGTATCCTGCATGCTTTTCCAGACATATAAAAAGCACTCAGAGTCACCATCCTGTAATTTTACTCACATGACCAGTACCATAAATTTCAATCAGAACTAAATCACAGAGAGAAGAATATATATGTATTCAATGCTTTTGGGTTTTGGGGCAGTTTTCTAATCCTCATATTGCATTCACAGTGTTTCTGAGCTATTAGGCACTAGCAGATCAATACTCAAACAGCTGTTGTTAAAAAGCATGGAGGAAAACTATAGCAGAAATATACAGCCACAAAGCAGTCATTAATTTTCCAAGTACCAAGTTCACAGTGCTGTTACTGGCCACATCCAGAAATGAACAAGGTGACTCGAAAAGGGGAGTAAAGAGTGTTTTCCAAATTCTTTCCTCTAGAGTTTCCTCTAGAAAAGACATGTTCTTTCGCTTTAGCACCTTCTTAAATGAAACTGTGCACCACTCTGTAATTTCGCTGTGTCTTTCAGCCTGGAAGATACAAGAGTGGGACAGGAAATGGAAGAGAGTAGAATAGAGCTCCCATGGACAGATCACCCAAACCCAAGCGCTGTGGGCCTCTACAACAGAGCTGCATGCAACAGTGAAGGATTGGGCTCTCTCCTGGTTGCAGAACCAGACCCCATAAACAGCTATCACATGATATTTCCTTCTCACTAAATGGATTTTATCAATTATTTACCTAAACCATGCTTTAGGTTCTCTTTCTACAACTATTTGTATACATTCTGATCCACAGATATTAGTTTGTAACTTTTATTTTAAAAGATAAGATGAAATAAACATGGTTTTCCTCTTTTTGCTAGAGCACTTTTTCAGCTAACCGCTAAGGAGACTTTCAACTCAGGATATGATATCAAGACTTGCCATTCCACTCTACCCCCATTTTTTAGAGTATCAGCAAATCCTTTGCCATTTAAAAACAATTTGTAAAACTTCCTGTTATTTTGTGGCTCTAAGAGCTATAAAATATTCAAACACTCTGAAAACAAGTAATTTGGAGGTTATTCCATACCATTCAGAAAATATTGCAGAAACACAGTGTAGACACCTTCTCAATGTTTCTGAACTGCAGACAAGAAAGTCCACAAATGAAAATCAAGTCCTAAAGAAAATACCTAAAGGAAAATGCCTAATAATAAAACTATACCTAAATAATTCAAGAAAAAAAAAATCCAGCATTTAAATAAGGAACTATCACTTTAAAACAATTAGAAGGTAACAAATAGACAAAGCAGCAGCATTAAAATCTAATGGAAGATCAGATAAGTATTAGGAAGGTCTTGTAAACATTTCCACTCTTCATACTTACTACTCTGGAAAGGCAATAAGACCTTACTGACCTGCCTTGACAATTTACCCAGTTTCATCCACGCTCCAGAGGGGAAAAAGAAATGAAAAGTCTTCTCAAATCCCACCTGATACAAACAATTTTCTTTTGGATAATGCTATCTTTGTTTGTTTACTGCAAACACTGTCAATGTCTGCTTACCTGCTGTGAAAAATAAATAAACAAAATAAACTGTAAAAAAAATATAAAAGCCGAACACAACAAGTTTTCCGCAAGCTTTCACATTCACACAGTCATATGGAGCCACATGTGAGCTACACGTCAAGTAAAGCACACGCTTAATTTGCTGGCTGAGTAGTATTACTTGGAAGTGCAACCAAAAAGCTCAGAAAGCAAGATGAAGATATTTCTTGCTTCCTTTTCTTACAGATTAGAGACCCAAGCCAGGACTCTTCTTCTACACAAGCTACAGGAATTTAATTGATTTTCCGAGTTCTGAAATAAACAGCTCATAAATCAGTAAATTAAACTAATTCAATCCCACATTACAGTATTGATATTAGTAATGCCTTTGTTATAAAAAAATCTGCATTTGATTTATCTTATTTGTATGTGTATTTTATTTATAAATTTCTAATGTTTTTCCTGGGGCAAAACAGTTGAAATACTATCCATACCAAACCATATCCCTGCCATCTGAAGGAAAAAAACCCAAAGTACAAATTGATTCAATGAGGAGGGCTATTAGCAATGAATACATAAGCAATGCTTAATTCTGCACAACCACCATTACCTACACAGTGGAATATTTAACATGCTACGTCATAGAAGAGTTACAAAGTGGCTACCTGCATTATTTTATAGAGAGTCAAGAGAAATAAGAATATGACTTATGCCTAAGAAGGGGAAAAAAAAAAAGTTGCCTTTTTCCATTTCATATAAAATAGCGTCCAGTTGCACAAAAACTTGAGCTGAAGATCTCAAGGCACATCTTCTTTCAAATCATATAAAACATAAAATCAGCTACTGTAAAAATGCATCCCTTTAAGTGAACCTAGTAATCATTTGATTGCAGCAGACGTATTTGGCAAAAGAATGACAGATTTTAAAGCTATTAAATAATAAAAAACGTAATGCCTTCCAATCATTGTAACATACATATGACAGAAACAACAGATGAACGATAACAAATAATACTACTACAGACATTTTTCTTTCCTACCAATACATAACATGCCAGGAAAGTAAAAAGTCAGCTTTAAAAAGGATTAAAGTCTCATAGGCACCAGGTAGCTATGTACGCCATCTCGAATATTACAGGACAAGGGAGGTGGGGGAAACCGATTAACTAGATGGATCATTCTCTGCAAGTCTAAGACCCTTTGCTCACATTATGAGTTCATGGTTTGCTTCTATCACACCACTGTACAGTGTATCACTGGCCCCCAACATTCTTCTTGGGGAATGATAACCTTGAGGTGGAGAGAATACTACTAAAAACATAAAAAATGGGAAAAAAAAATTAAGTCAAGCTACCCTAGGAACACCTGGGAAGAAGAAAAATCTACTCAAACACAACCAAATGTGTTCTGGAAAACAGAGCTTTCAGTTGCCTTGATAGACAGGTCATTATTAAACTCTTCCTTTATTTTTTAATAACCACTGCTACAAAAAAATTTATAAGATGGCAGGTAATCATGCAAGCAAAAGTAAAGAAGTTGACTCTAAAACAACTTTTTTCCAGAGAGCACTGTAACTAGATTGACTGTAAGGGTCTTACAAAAGCCCATCAATAAAATTGTAATAGTGCTTAGTTCACTGTTGCCGAGTTGTTTCGGCAGAACACAAGCTCTAATTTTTCAGAAGTAAATCAAGCTTTAGCCTTTAATGCTTGCAGAAGAGAACCAGTGCAATGTTGCAGTGGGAAGTGTTTAGTCTTTGAGAAAAAAAAAAAGCCTGTTTATCTTCATTTTTTCAGGTGAGTTACATAACTAGAATTTGACCCAGCAGTCCTGAGAAACATAATTTCAAGGAGTATGCAATCAAACCTAATCTGGCCATCGTATCTGTCAACACTCATTTTCCATTTGCCTGAATTATAATAGAACCTTCTGTTTATTCTGGCCAAGGCTTGAGCCTAACAGTTACCCCCAAGATGAAGGGTTTCAGTACCAGCAGACACTACTGACACATACCAGTCCTTTCTTGAGTAAAAAGCCAGCACTCCAAGAAGCAACGTAGCAGAACAAGACACCTCAGAAAGAAAGATCCCTAAACTCCAGACAGAATTCTCCTGAAGACTGTGCAAAATCCAGCTGAAAGATTCACTGTACATCAGGTCTGTTCTTAAGTTTGGATTAAATCCTGCAGTTTCCTTCCACTGACTCACAGGAGAATGCAATAAACCCCAAGTGCCCTACCAATCCATTCTCTGGAATACCTCCCAAAGTCATTCCTGGTCTATCCCCTTTATTCAACAGAGTGCTTCCGTGCAATTTTACGAACACAGCAACACACTAGATCATCCTGGCAACATGAAGAAGCACAACTTAAACCGGCTAACTGTCAGTGGGAAAAAGATGGGTCGTCTGTAGGAAGAGGAAAGAAGGTGAAGGCACAAAGACAAAGCGGAAAGCAAAAGACTCCTTTTGGAGAGCGGCTCTTAACAGCCAAAGGAGCTACCCTGGAGGTATAAACAGGGAGAGATTATTTTTTCAGCTCCGACTACTCTAGATGCATCTTCACTGCAGAATTAACAAAGCTCTCAAGCTACCATCTTTAATCTAGATCCTATTGACACAAAAAGTCTTTCACCAGTCTGGCTAACCCACTAACTTTCCAGATGGGAAAAGGGCTTTCAAAACAGTAGTGAGATCAACTAATGCCTTTCCACAGTCTATCACCCAATGCCTAGAGAGACAGTTTGCCAGCAGTTCCAATGAAATGGAAGTGTAACAGGGCTCCAGAAACCATAAACAGAGAGAGTCATCTTCCAGCAGACTTGATGGGCAGTAAGGGCACAGCAATTCATACATGACTTTTCCATCATTTTTGTGGCCCTTCTCTGGACCCTTTTGAACATGTCTGTATCTTTACTGTACTAAGGACTCCAGAGCTGGACACAGTATTCTAGGTGGGGTCTCATCAGAGCAGAGGAGCAGAATCATGTCCCTTGACCTACTGGCCACACTTCTTTGCATGCAGCCCAAGATACAATTGGCCTTCTGGGCTGCAAGCTTTCACTGCCAGGTCATAGCCAATCTTTCATCCACCAGTACCCCCAAGTCCTTCTGCTCTGGGTACTCTCAATCCCTTCATCCCACAGCCTGTGTTAATATTGGGGGTTGTCCGACCCAGGTGCAGGACCCTGCACTTGGTCCCATTGACCCTCATGAGGTTCACATGAGGTTCTCAAGCCTGTCTGAGTCCTTCTGGTTAATCTCAGTCACTCAGACTGCCCCTGCAGTGAAAACCCATTGAATAAAGGTTTGTTTTCCTAATGCATCAGAACTTTACATTCACCCATATAACACAATTAACAATTCATTTCTAATGGGAAAATGTTTATAACAAAGCAGGGGGGGAGTAGGGAGGGGGTAGTATTTAACTGTCCAAAGTCTGAATATCATTGAAGTGAGATTTGTACTTGAACCCCCAGAATCTGAAGTCTGGCCACAATGGCCAAACAGTAAGCTGAGCTGGCAAAAAAAAAAAAGCAAAAAAGTACACAGTTTAAGTAAAAATATCAAGTTGCTTCGACCTCACTGCACAAGGGATCACTGAAAGTATGCAGGATTTATCAGCTGATGTATATTAATGAGGATTACCCATGTACAATTTCTTCAGCTAGTGCAACAGAGTTAACGTCTGAATTAAAGAAAAATAAATAAATACAACCAGGAAAATTATGTACTTTCAAACTTAAACAAACAAACAAACAAGTCACACACACAGAGCAGGTCCAAAACACAAACATTCATCATTCTTTTGTCCTGGTTCTGTCACTGTCCAGGGGCCAGTACAAAAGTACAATATGAAAACCATTAATTTTAGGCACCATGTAAAAATAATACAAATCAATTGCCTCCAAGCTCCCAAAATAAAAAGTGAGCAAGTCTGATCAATGACATTCAATTAACATGATGAAAAACGGCCACTGAATTTGCTTAAGGGTACCCGGAAGCCACGCACACACTGCATTGTGCTTTGTTATCTCCAGTTGAAAGACAGCACAGATAAAGCATTTGGCCACAAGAAATTCTGAGATTCATCCCAGGTGGCCATAGGAATAACAGAATTTCCAAAATTTAGAGACCAAGACTATTCCAATGTCAGAATTTCCAGTTAACATTTCCCAAATTAAAAGTCCTTCCAATAATTACAGAAATCTAAAAGCCTGCATTAGCAAGGGCTAGCTCCTTCCAACTGTTTGTTCAGAGACTCTCCAACAAGCATACAGCACACTGTAAGAATTCAATTTGGAAACCATCATCTAAAGCACAGAGGAGAACAGGAAAGTCATATTGCTATAATGCTTAGATTATCAATCATCTTGACAGTTTATTGGCTTTATCACCACACATACCATTAAAATGATGTCTGGCCTAGAATGTCAGGAGGCAAACATTAAACAGACCAGGATTAAAAAGCAGATCCCAAACAGCACTCCAGTAAAGTTTCCCTTCCACTCTGAAATTAGTTAGAGCTGACTAAGTAACTGGCGCTAGACTTTGAAGAAATATACATCCTAAAAGGCGCAGAGTCAACACAGACTTGATGAGCTGATAGGTAATGTCATGTTATGGCAATTCTAAAGCTCCTGCGGTTGATTTATCACGTACTATGTGCAACAGAATGATTGCTAATGGGAGGCGGGGGGGAAGGCAAAACAACAACAGCTTAATTTGCTGCTTCTTAGAGCCAAGAGCTCGTGTAAAAAAGGCCAAATGAACATCTTGAAGTCAAGCAATAGTGCTTGTTTTACCAATTTTGTAATTATTAAACACACACGTTAATAACATTTTTCACACTAATTTTACAGGTTAGGAAAACCTAACAGTGAGAGAATACATTCATAATTCAGTAGTACCAGATAATGAAAGAGATACAAATCCTGAATTTCTAAAGCATAGGTGTGTGTGTCAGTCTGGTAACTAAATCCTGACACAATTAAAATTGTGCATCAACAGGGTGCAGTGGAGAACTGTGTCATTTGTACAGGACTGTACTTCCATGTGCTCAGGAACATGTTGGCAAACAGTTACAGCTAATTAAAAGCAACTTCCCTTTTCTCCAACCCCCCACCTCTGAAAAATGTGACATTTCTAAATATTATTCTAATTCCTACTTCATTCTTTTTGTCTTCCTTTTCCCCCAAAATGTACTGACATTTGCATTACCCTCCTAATTTGGTTAGAATAAATACGTCAATTTTAAATTACAATAAGTTAATGGCATGTACAACCAAAAGAACCAGTCAAGTAACTGTGCCACAGTATTTGCTGAAAATAAACTGTTTATATGTTTTATGTCAGTCAAAACCAGCATGCACATAACCATCCCGATTTTAAACAGTTTAATCCAATAGCAACTACAGCCTTCTAAACTGATTTATATCTCATAATATACACTGCTTGAAAGAGTACTTCTATCTGGGAAATGTGTTGGGAGGTTCAGTATTTGCCAAACACTGACAGACCTTTGCTGCTTGAACACTAAAGCTTTAATATTTTGATCCCATTGCAAGTAAGATTCAATTCTGTAATTATTATTTCACAGTCCACACTCACATTTTGAGGGACTGAACCAGTGGTTTTCAGTACATGTTGTCATTTTGAAATTAAAAGGCAGCTAAATGAAATCCTAACTTAAGGAAAAATGCTGACTTCATGCTTGACAAACTGTGGCAGCAATTTGTAGTAAAAATCACTGGTTTATCCTTAACTGTGATATTTACTATATATAACCTGACACAAGGATTTCACCAAGGTCAGAGCCACAGAAGAAGTCTCTCAGCTGAAGTTTAAAACACAGGTAAAGACACCTAAGAACTGTCATCTGGCAAAAACACCCAAAACACATACAATCTGATAAACAGGACAGAAGAAGACAAAATATTTAGCTATCTACAAAGATCTGAACACTTCTCAGAAATCTCAGATCACCTCTCACCAACTTCTGAACGACCCAAGTTGAAGTCCTAACTGACAAAAAAGATACTCTAAATTAGGAACCTAATAAGAACTCTTTGTTGCCTCCAACTATCACACTGAGGCTGAAGAGTAAGGCTTGAACTGATCAAACCACAGAAGCGTCTCCAACAAAGGGAAGTTCAGATGATAACTGCACTGTTGGAAGGTCAGGAATACAGGAAGAGATCTCAGAAAACTGTAGGTTAGCAGAAGATATATAGACAGGAACTCTCCCTCTCCACAAGCTTGTTTCAACAGCTGTTCTTCGTATTGTGCTAGTTCTATGCATTTATTTGGAGGAGAGTTGTAGGGAAGTGAACACAAAAGAAAGAGGTGGGGTAAACATGCATACCCCACATATAATTGTTATGTGTTGCTTTCAAAGTTAGTAAGGAAAATAAGAACAATCTTCTCCAGCAGCACATGATACCTATCAAACAGCAGTATCAAGATTAGCATCCTAAACAGAGGAAAGAACAGTAATGCTTGCTTCAGGAGTCTCCACTTAATCCACACCTGCCCATTCAGAGCATCTAAAACACACACTGCACTTGTGGCAACAAAGTGTTATAGCAAAAACCAAGAACTTAAAAGGAGAGAGTAATTTCATTTTACACTGCTATAGGGTTCACTATATTCAGACTGCTTGCTCTACAAGCTTTACTTCTCATACTACAACTGCTGTACCCAGCAAGTCCCCAAGGACCCAGGCCTCACTAGCAGTTAATGATCCATTAGACAGCCACCTTGATGCAAACCAGAAGGTGGCTAATGCTCTAACAAAGTGGTCCTAAACTACTATAACAGACAACATTCAAGGATTACAGCCACTATAAACCAGTAGTCATAGTTAATAACTGTAATATTTCATTAAAATGGCTAGAAATAATGCATACCAGACGCCCAAACAATTACAGATGACTGGTATTAGAAAAGTTGTAATAGAACATTGAAAGAAAACAAGCTAGCCACTTGCCACAGCACAATGAACGTATCTTCTCAGCATAAGCTCTTCCCAGCTGTTTCACTATCACAGGCACAGAAAAACTGGATAAAGAATAGAAATCAAGACAAATAGCTGGCAGGACTACTACCAGTCACAGTAAACAAGCAACATGTCTAAGAGTAGCAAGAAGACTTCTGCTCTGCTTCCATGCAGCTCAGCTGACAAAACCACCTGCATAGCTTCCATTTGCTTGTTTTTCTTGAAGACTAGCACACCAGTAGCTATGTTACAAGACAAACCATTAGCTAGCAGAGTTCTGCTTTCACAAGAGAACAATTTGTACCATCTAAACGTAGACTATAAAATACACATCAAACTTTTCATGATTTAACTCTATACCACAGTCATTGTCCATTCATGCTCCCTGCAAATTCATTTACAGACTTAGAACCAGAATGTTAAAAAAAAAAAAAAAAAATAGGCTTTGTTTAAATATCAAAACCAATGAGATTAGTGTAGAATATTGTAGTGTGATTTGGGCAGTGCTTTTAGACCACCACTGACAACATTAAAGAAGAAAAACTATCTAAACTGCAAAGCTACCTCTAATATACTGCTATTGCAAAAAGTGTATGTGGAAGCAATGGGGAAAGAAAAAGAGCGAAAATTATGTTATACCTATTTAACTTAGGCTAAAATTAATTACATACCAAATTAAATTCACTATTAATAACATGAAACAGAATTCTTCGGAAAGCTTTGTATTTTGATAAATGAACGGTATACCATGAGTGCTATCACCCATTTATCAGGATTAGGGTATTAGATTATATTTTTATTGTATCAGATGGATAATATGAATCAGCTACATTGAAAGCATAAAAAAAATAATGGGCCAAATAAACAAAAACTTGTTGGAATAAGAGAGTGGAAGTGTGATTTCCAAAAAATTCTGTAAAGCACTATTTTACTTGCAATATAGTTAGCCTTTGGCCATGTGCCATACACCCAGGGAAACACAGGGCCTATAAAAGCCTGCAACATGGTGCAGAAGAGGAGTTTAAAACACACCCTAAACCACATAGATTGCAATGACAAAGATACTTACCTTTTGAAAGAATGCTCATGTAACTTTGCAAAAATTGCAATCAATTTCATCACTGAAGGAGAAAAGTTCAGAAGATAAATTAATTTTCTAGCTAGTTGTTTGGAATTTTAAAGTGATTTGCTGCTTTTCAGAGGTGGACAAAGTGAGTATGGGTGAAGTCACTGCTAGTTAAAAAAGCCTAAAGATCCTCCGGCACAGGAGGTTCTACTAAAATTGTAACCAAAATTAATTTACTATTAACAACTTACTTGGCCTAAGGAACAAAAAACTGGAGAAAGGCCCACACAAGATGCTCTCCTTGTAACCAGCACAGTCTATACTACAAATTTTCTTGCACGCTTTTCTGTGACGACATTTATCATTGTAATAAAGCATGCACCACAAACAACTTTCACACAGATATACATATACTTGTAGCACCGGGATCTGCTGTCCAGCATAATAACAAAGCAATTCTGGTCTTAAATATAACTCAGCTGTCAGAAACATAACGCTACCACTACCCTCACATTTCCAATAATCTGCCATGACACTTCCTCCATTATGCATCTCCCACTAAATCCTCGCCCCAGAAAGTGTGGCCACTGCTCACATGATTTGAAGATGTTCAAGGCCTCAATCAGTATGCCTTCACTAGAGGTTAAAGCTCGCTCTGTGCAAATCTAGAATACAGCTTTCAGGTTTAGTCTAGTTTTCCCAAAAAAGAATCTGGACTGCATGTGCCTGAGTCACTTTGTGGAAGAAAGTTAGCAAGGCTTTCTGAAGCACTGCCATTTAAAATCACACTGTGGTATAAGTTTACCACCTATACCCTACAAAAAGTGTTTACAGATTCAAACCAGACCCCACAGCTAGTCCTGGAGTACCTCAAGCCTCTCCTTCCAGGCACATACCCTTTCATATATTCCATTACTCTCATCTAACTGCTCATGTGCAATTACAGCACCCAACCTCCATGATCCAGGATGCTCAGGGAGCAACAGGATACTGAATTGTCTCCTCCAACCACTCCAAGGGACACTTGTTGTGACAGCTTTTAAAAACAAAAAACAGGACAGTAAGAACTTACCAACCCTACACTGTGATGAAGAGTTACTCATTTGGGGCTCAGCAGAAAGGCAAGACTGAAGGTAATGTTACTTGACATGTTCATACAGCAAAATTTGAGTGCAAAAGAGTCCTCTGTATTCACACCTCTATGTCTACCACCATTAGGACACTGCTCTAATAATTTGACAGTTCAGACCCATACTTCTCTGAGTCGGCAAACAACCCCAAGAACACTTTAAACACCCAACCAGTAACTGCATTCTACTTCAGAGTATGAAAAGACACATGATTTTTTCAAATGCTACATATTCCTGGAGCAATATTCTTCTTTGATTTAGGAAACGAATTAATAACCTCATAAATCTGCAGTTTCAATGGTATTTGTAGGACTGATAATTCTCCTACCCATCAATGCAAATCACTGTGAACTTCAGAGATACTCTGAAAAATACAGTGGTATTAATTTCTGGGGGGAAGTTTTTAATCATCTCTTCGAAGCAGCTTAGGACACTACTGTACAGTTTGCATTGAAGTCTTACGTAGAAGTAGAAATGCTTATCATGTAAGAAACCTGTATAAACTACTATTGTAGCAATCACTTTCATAAATGGTCACCCAAACTGCCTTTATTACTTGTATACTGAAAGCCCATATATCACTTAAAATCTCAGAATGTAAATCATACCTTTACAGTAAGGTACACTTACTAGGCTTTCTATTTACAGCACTAGATATAAAGAAAAATGCCACTAGAACAGCAACATTTAATACCTCTGTGCCAACCATAAAATTGAATAAGTATTTTTGAGATCAATGAGCGTATAGGATCAAAACGAAGATTCAGCAAAACAAGCATCTATGCATTTTTTTCAGTGACTGCCAGGACACCGCAGGCACATTTTCTGCCTAATTCTGATCTGCAGAGAGGTCCAAATTTCAAGTTTGCTAAGGCTGCTTTTCTGAAGCAACAACTCCTCAGTTAACTAAAATGTAGTATTTTAAGCATGCAGTTCTCTTACCTGCTGTTGACTTTTCCTAAGCAACAAAAAGAATGGAGCAAAGTTTGCAATCAAGTCCCAAAGTGTCACAGGGCTGTCTCTATTTTCTGAAGCTTCATTTGGAAATTACAACCTAGTTTTGTTACACCTTTTAACTCAGCCTTCTTCTTACCATCTTCCAACAGTAGCTGGCTGCTAACTATGACTTGTCTGAATCTCAAGCACTGTGGAGCTGGATAACATACAGGTTCTTGAAGATATTAATGGAAGCTGCCAAAACACCGTAGTATCAGCTGCCCAAATTTGATGAACTA
Source organism: Psittacula echo (assembly GCF_963264785.1). NCBI lineage: Eukaryota > Metazoa > Chordata > Aves > Psittaciformes > Psittacidae > Psittacula > Psittacula echo. Next base: position 60,234,864 of record NC_137743.1, read on the forward strand.
AAGTTTGGTTTCAGACCCATCATCAAACTCATGGTTTGTTTTAGAACCATCATCACAAAATACATTAAAGCTCCTTCCAAATTAACTCTGTTGTAACTCCAAAGAACTATTAAGGGGAAAACTATTTTATTTATCCTTGGTCCCTAAAACAGTTGAGCTTCAGGAGTGGGGTGGAGAGAGAACAGGGAGAGCAGAGAGGAAATGGAAGTCAGTTGCTGAAGTTTTGGACTATAACACATCTATTTTATTTCAGAAGTTAAAATATTTCAGTGCACAATGTCTCAAATGATTCAAAAACAAACCGAAAAAAGCAAACAAAAACAGAAAACCCAAAACTAGAGCCAGAACAAGACAGTTTCAGCAACACCTCACTATTAACTTCTGAGACTCCACACAGCTGCCTTCCTTGATCTTGCAACCTCGCTCTCACTCCAAATACACCTCCTCCTACTTGTGTACACACCCTCCCTACATACACACATATTCCCTGCCTCTCCCTCTTTGGATAGTATACTTACACTGGATCGCCTCCTGCAAAAGAAGCTGCATCCAACTTCCACTAAAGTTTAACAAAACAAAACCACCTTTCACTGGTTCCAATGAGGAAATGCCAAGCTACAGAGACCTCTACAATGTGACAGGTCTGACAGGGAAAACATATTACTTAAATGTAGTTGGCCACTGATAGGAGCAGCAGGATTTAACCTCTTTGCAACACGTTGGTTGTATATAAAATAGAATTATTTTATTGGGGCTCTGGAACAAGACCTTCTAAGAACATTTCATTCAGGCTAGCATGCCCCGGTAGGTTTTAGTTCAGAAAACAAAGTACTGTAAAAAGATGATGCATATTTCCTCATTTTCCATGCCAGAAATACAGTATGAAATACAAAAAAAAATTAAGCTTTATTTCACAGATGCTATAAAAAGCAGTATCCTTTTTATAAAAGTAGCAAGCCTCCAGACATCGATAATATTCTTTCAATGAGCATTGCTCAATAAATGCTGCAACCCTAAAGCTGTTAGATATATTAAAGTGATGATATCATCACTTTAAAGGCACTTCAACAGAACATTATGAGAAAGACAATTTTCTTTTTTCAAACTCAAAATATCAGTAACCAAGTTGATTAAAAGTGTTTTCTACTGAAATTATCTGCAGTACCTGCATTTACAGACTTCTCTAGGTAACAGTAGCAAACAGTATACAAGATTCTGAAACAACGCAAAAGCCCCCAGGAACTACTATCACACAATAACCACTTCATTTAAGTTTCAAATGATACATGCTATAAAAGAGATTATTTTTAAGTTATAGTGAATACATATAAATACTAAATAATAAATATTTGGAAGATGCAATATTACAACCTATTGTACTTAGTAGCTAAAAAATGTATACAATTCCTTGCATAGAGCTGCTCTGAAAACCACACTGAATATATTGCCTTTGTTTGTTTAGGTTTATGCACAAACAAATATTGGGATGACAGTTAAAGACACATCCTTGAAGTAGTTTACCCAATAAAGTTGGAAACAGAATGAAAAGAAGGAAGAATAAAAACTCTAGCGGCATAAGATTCTCTTTGTTGCCTGCTTGTTAAGGAATCCTTCTGGCACAACCGAGGGGATTATGAATTCACATGTGAATTTATCCCCTATTAAACTTTTAGTAAAAGGGTCAGTTAGCAGGAATGATAAGGCTCAGGCACAACAGTCACATGCTGGCAGAGCATCTGTGACTAGCTCTACCCAGGCATATCACTGGTTTATAGCTTTAACATGAAGAAGAAGCTATGGGGGAGGGTGGAAAACAGTCCACTTCTGAAGATTTTAAACAGAGCAAAGTACAGTTTCACATGAGACAAGGGCCACATGACTCCAGGTCACACTCTTTTTTTTTTAAGGGAGCACTAAAAGGACAGTCCAGGCTAAAACCTCCCATCTCACTGGCAAGGGTTTTCACTACTCCGCCTTTAAGCCTTCTTTAGTAGTTTGGCTACTCAGATAGATACCTCTCTTCCATCACAACAGCTCCTGCGGTTGGGCTACCTTAGCTTCCAAGTAGCACTCCTGGACTTACAGGTATATCATTGCTATACAGGTGACAGTTAAAACTATGCAGTAACCTTGCCAATGCTGAAGCTTGATCAAAATTTACACCTCAGTATCGCATATGCTGGGTTTAAAATTTACACTTTTATGCCATTATGCAATGTAATGCAGAGGGCAATCATGTTTGCACCTTCCTACTACCATGGTGTTATTTCTGCAAAAGATTTGCCTCAAGCTTTTGGGGTGAATAGAAAAGCACAGCAATACAGCAGCTTCAGCCAAGACGCAAAACTCACCTTCCTTATGACAAAAGGTTCTGTAGAGCTGGTCTCACCAGGCAATGCATCCACTGTTTGGGTGCTCTGACACATAACTTGTTTTCTCAGGCTCCTTCAGAACAGTTGAGGATTGTGTAATCCCTAAGAAGTCATTCATCTGACCTCCCCAGCAGCAACTCACAACAAAGCATTTGCAGCACACCCCTTGGCCTCTAACCTGATCCAGGGCACCTGTGACAGGTCTGCAAGCCATCTCAGCCTGACCCACAAGCATTCAGCACTATAGGGAGGGATGTGCTTGCTAGTGCAGCCGTGTGCCCAACAGGACCATGCCAGGAGACACTAGCTCCCTTCCCCATCGTGTGAGTGACTCGAGGAAGCCAGGAGCACACTCACTCTCCTCCACTTTCAGGGCTATTGGGTTCAGTATTATACTGAGACTTTCAGAAGTCTAGGTATTTTAGGAGTCAACACTAATCAGGCTCTCACATTACTTGGCAATCCATTTCAAACATATTAGTGAATTATTTCACATTAAGTGACACAAATATAAAGATACATTTGAAAAAAGCCTGACCTTCAGAAAACTTTTAAGAGGCTTTGAAGAAAGGGTATTGTAAAATCTTAGACATATAGAAAAGTTAAGATTTCCAGAAATTCTGAAATAATACTTCATTTGCTCATCAAAGAAAACATTACAGCATTCTTAAAAGTTATCCACAAAAGTTATATAGTGAAAACCAGATCATATATACTGAAATTGCTTTGAGGTAGAAGAGGACAACTCTTTTTGTTTTAAACCTGTTACACATTCAGAATAACCTAATATTTCAGAGTTACACGTCTGTTTTTTCTGCCCATCGTGATTTGGAGTATTCCTGGAGAAGGCTGCTTTATGCTGCTGGGTCAGTTTTGCTCTGCGGCAAAATTTACACAGCATCTGTTTCATTCTCCTGCATGGATGAATAGCCCAGCACTTCTGTAAAACATTTGTCTACATAAGTTTAGACTTCACTTTACCACAATTTTTACCATCATTCAAATTGCTTCCACTGCTAACTGAAAGAAAAAATGAACTTAATTGCAACCAATTTTTTAACATTTTGTGTTTTCATGTTAAATAGGAGGGTTTTTCCTTCTGTTTGAAAGAACAGGCTTACTACCTAAGTTATATTTTTCTCAACTCTTGTTTTTAATCTCTTCCACTTGCTCAATTTGACTGTTCTGTTGATGCATCTACAGTTCCACATGATGTGATTTCATTGCATGGCTTAGCATATAAAAACAACCAAAGATCAGAACATTTAACACCTGCAAAATAATCTTCAATTACTGTCTTTAGTCAGATTACAAACTAAGCAACTAAGGGAGAAAGGCATGTGCCACACTAATATACTTGCACAACAGGATTTAAAAGTGTGAAAACAATTTTTAAAAACAAGAAGTGATTTAGAATAGTTTTATGCTCTCTAAGATGGGGCTCTAGCAATTTATATTGTCCTGAAGAAGAAAGATCTGCAATCTGTAATACAGTGCAACTTTGCATCAGCCAATCATCAGATGACAATACTTTTGTAACATAAGAATTCTATGGTTCTATAATGAGGAATACAACTCGGAACTGCCTTCACCTTTCCCAGGCACTTCTCAACTGCTGTCTTTTTTTCACCACACACAGAAAGAAAGTGAATGGCCATTGAAATAATTGAAATTTCTTAATAAACAAATAAATAAAGAAAGAAAGCTTTCTATTACACAGTTTGGAGAATTTTTGGTTTTGTTGTCAGAATTTGCCTTTTTTTTTTATCAATATTTAGAGTACAATGAAGAAAAGCAAGTGGGTTTGCCATCAAAAGCATTCATTGCTCTGACACACAAACACCTGTCACTGGAATAAGTCTTCAGCTTCTTCGCTTCTCTTTACTATGAAGCAAATGCACATGAAGCTTTCAGACTATTTTCTTCCAGTGTTTTGAAGTACCTTTCAGTTCACATGAAGGCTAACAATTGGAAAGAAGCAGAAGAGAGGGAAAAAGTGGCACAATGGAAAGACTGAGGAGCAGTGAAAGCCTCCCTGCTTATAGCTATTCTTTTGTTGAGCACTCTTGCGGCACACCCATTTAAAGCACAGCCAAAACAATACATAAAAATCAGGAAAAATATTTCAAAATTTTAATTCCTAATATAAATATCTCCCCCTGTAAATTTTTTTCTTCCCAATGAGATTTACACAATAACAACATGAGAGCACAATACATTTAACAATTAACTACAGTATTAGAATACTATTTCTATAAAATTACAATTTACAGACACTATGCACAAGAATGTCTTGCACTGAAATAGTTATCTCTAATTATCTTAATCAGCCTCTGATAGAACAACTACAGCAGATTAAAGAGGTTTCACAGCTAACACAATGATTACTGAAACAAGAACCAACATTTTTAGAAAGCATATGAAAACTGTAACAGATTTTAAATTACTGTATTTAAATTAACAGTACTTTAAACAGTATTTTAAATGACTGTTGCCAATAGCCACATAACCAGAATTAAGCTTTCTAATATTGCAAGAAAAAAAATCCCAAAATATCAGTATCCTTCACTGACACAAAGTTAAATCTTTGCAAATTTCACATTAAAAAAAAACCTCGCAGAAATACCAAGTAAGCAATCTCATGACAACAACGCTTATCCTTAGGGTGAATTAGTAAACCCTCACTTTCATCTGATGAAGTAGCTCTTCCTCCAACTCTCAGTGCTTACCCTCGCCTATCAGTCCAGGGATAGCTTTTCTCTGAAACAATTACACTTGAGGAGTTTTGAACTCCTGGTTCAGACTAATCCATCTAACGACAGAAGCACCTTTCAAGCTTCCATTTGACACAAGTCCATCGTTCATCATTTGCTGGTGCATATGCTTTTTGCTGACAGAGCTCCATTACTAGAAAAAGCTCAGTAAGTAAAGCTGATTTGAAACAACTATATATTATAGGTAGCATGCATGAGACACACTGATTTTGAATCTAGAAAATCACCACATTAGAAAAAAAAAAAAAAAGGAAGAGGGGGCTGAAAAGAACTATTTAATTATTAAAATACTTTCACATCTTACAAACTGCTGCAATGTGATTTAATAGTGTTAATTTGCAATTATCTTGGAGAACAAGGGAAGAGAAATCTATTTAGCAAGTACATAACATGGTTTGTAATTCTTGGACCAGAAATATTTTTGTCTTTGCTTAATAATAAAATGCTGCACCGATGCTATTAAAACACAGACCTCAACCAACTTGAGCACGTTGTAAGGTCATCGCAGCTGGAAAACAATACCCTGAACCATAAATTCAGCAGCACAAGCAAGAACACATTTGATGCTAATTTTTGACCAAACAATGACATAATTCAGATAACATCAACAAGGTATTTCTGTAGTATCTTTGGCAATTGTGATTTACCAACATGCATTAAGCTTCAGGGTTCTGTGTGGATTAGTATTTCAGTCTCTATTTTACAAATGCAAGTGCAGGGCAAACAGAGGTTAAGTAATGTATTCAACATCCACATTTTCTTATTCATCACTTTGGTTAATCAACTTTAAGATTATGGGGAGAGGGAGAACGGCTGGCCAGTTTGGCTGTGCATAACTCAACCATCACAATTATTTTTTAGAGACTCAAATAGTATTTAAAAAAAAAAAAAAAAGGATGTGAATAAGAGATGGTAGCAAATTAAGGGTCTATCAGTGAAGTACAATCAGCCTTCAAGAAGGTCCTTTTAGGCTCTAGGAAAAAAAAAGACAACTCTTACATGAAACCAAGGAGGTACAGGCTCAGTCTAAGTGTCAAATAATTGCTATATCACTGCTGTTCAAAACGCCTTGCCGTGAAAAGAACATTCAGAAATATTACACTCAGGTCAACCTCATTGGAAAAGATGGAGACAAGAAAGGCAGCAGCTGAAATAAGGACACCACAACCAGATTTCAGGATCTACCTTCAAGATACAGCCAGATAAGGGCCCTTTACTGTTTTGCTGACTGGTATGAAAAAAGAAGTTAAAAATGGAAACAGAGATGCCAACTTTGTTGTTTTCTTTAAGAGGAATTAAGTACCATGCTTCAATTTGAGAAAACAGGGCTTACAAGTTCTACCTAGGTTACAAATTTTTTTACACAATTTTCAGTTTGCAGTACAGTACAAACAGCAATACATGGAAGGAGCAGCCAAAAAAAACATCACTGGGATAAAAATAAGAATCTTCATTCTCCATAGTTCCTTAGACATTTGACTTCTTCATTTCAACAGACTTGTGACACCAGTATTTTAAGCAGTAGGAAGTATTCAATCCACTTACAATGAGTTCCTTATGTAGACACTCTGAATACTTCTCCCAGAAGACTGCATAGGAAGCCAAGACTGAAGGCAGCCTGACAAGCTTTTTGACCTCTTCAGCCTAGATGTTCAAAAAGCTACCTCAGACTATTCCACATGTCATAGAAGCAGCACAAATATGTCCTGAGGAATTTTAGTTTGCCAGAAAATGGGGTCAATTTCTCTTATTTTACAGTATGATTGATATACCACAATAGTAAAGCTGGAACATGATTGAATACCTCAAGGAAATTCACATTTATGCATACAAAAACAATCTCCAAATTCAAGAGAAAAAGTTTGTCTCATTACCTTCTCACCTCCCATACGGGGAATCCTGGCAACCATGCTCAATTTTACAGTATAGAGTACCAAATAAAATGAGAGACCTGTTCCACACATCCTTTTCTCTGTTATCATCTAAAGAAATGAAGAGACAGACAAAGCACACAATGTACTTTCCTGATGCACTTTTAAATACCTAATGTGATGACCTAACTTAAATATCAAAATTGCCACGTGGTACAGATACCCTAGTCAGTCAAGTGAGCCTCCAGAGACAATTGTTAAAAACACATGCTCACATTCTGTTATGTAGTTCAGTTATATGTTCTATGTAGATCAGCAAGTGCCAGGCACAGATAGTAATACTTCTGAGGCAATTAGAAGGGTAAAACACCACCCCTTTAACAGGGACACAATCAGGACTTTCTGAAGCCCCAGTGATTGCCCAATCACCCTTTCCTCCTCCTGTGTTTGAGCACCAGTTTCAGAAGAGTACAGCTAAACTAGGTTACCATGATCTAAGAAAGCTTGAGAACAATTTTAAAATGCTCAGTTTTATAAATCTTTATTTTAGTGATTATATGAACTATAAGCAATGTAACAGCTGCTACTGAAGTTCATTCCACTTCGGAAGTGGAAGAAGTGGACTGTTGTTCTGGTTCTCCCACAAATTAATTGCCACGTTCCTTTAAGTCACCAAAAAAAAAAAAAAAAATCAAATCAAAAAACCAAACCAAAACAAAAACCCAACACACATTAAATGTAAAAAACGTAACATATTTTAGGTTAATTTGAAAGATTAAATTATTCCAGGCCTACAAGCTGAAGACATGATCACACTCTTCAGCAGATTACTCAGAAGCATGGTCAGGAGTGATGCATGTAAAACGGGTAATGGCAGAGGGTTACCATTTTTTATTCACTACACAGAGCAGACTAAAACTGAACATAAAGTCCTGCAGGGCAAGCTATGTGTTCTGTAGATACAAAATCATTGCTCATTAAGAAAAAAAAAAAAATCAGATGCAGTGGCTACAACAGAGAACAGTTAAGTGTGTGAAGAATGGAAATATACATCAAAATACATTGTGTTCATACTTTCTAAGGAAGATCAACAGTGATACTGATGCTATGAGTCTCCTATTTTTTATTTAGTAGGTCTCAAAACTAAATTATTAACAGTGGACCACTCCACATCAGTCAAAAAGACTGAACAGGAGACCTTTTGCCTGAGGTTAGACTCTCAGACACTGCAATCAGCACATTTAAACTCTTAAATATGATGTTGCCTTCAGTATTTTTTCTATCTAGCTTCAAGAGCAATTTATGAGCTTACAAGAGACAGATGCCCACAGTGAAAAAATTGACCTGTCTTTTTCACAGGATGTGCAAACTTCAATAACCTTGAACCTTTCTAATCCTTCAACAAAATACTTGCCTTCAGTTGCCAGGTGGATATTTTTAAAATAAAAGCCACACACAATATTGAGACTAACAGCTCAGCAATGAGACTGAATTCCAGCAGGTTATGTATACGTGCATATTCATGCAAACAACAGAGAGTAAAGATGTTGCATAAACACCATCAACATAAAAGTGAAATCTCTTTGCTGGACAGTTTGCCCAGTTGTTACAATACTGAAGTAGCACAGGTAACATAAGCAATTAAAAGAAAAAAAAAAGTTTGCTTCAAAGACAATATGAGAGACTACAACACAAAACACTTCCATAGAGTCAGTAACTGTTGTAATAGTTGCTTACCTGCTAATTTGAATGTATTCCTTGTGAATTATATTGTTCATTAACAATGTACATAGTCACCAGTCTAAGCCTGTCAGAACAGCTAGAAATGTGGGATGCAGATTATGTTAAAGCTTTACTTTCCAAGTAGTAACAATGCTAAAAATAATCTGAATATTTTGAAAGAACACATGCTACTTTTATTACAAACTGTATATTTTGCTATCCAGCTCCAGTCAGACAACAGCAAAGAACATTTATTTGACTGGCTTCTATACATGTAATCTGTCTCTTTGTGTACCCAGGTACTGAATACTGGAGTGTACACATCTACAAGTAAAAGTGACCCATCAGGTTTCAACATGATCTAACCAAGCAGAAAGCAATCCCCGAAGCACAGGTGCAATAAGTACTATAAGCATAAGAACTCTATCTGTTGAAGGGGTTGTCAGGCGTGAATGGAAATGTATATAGTTAGTTACCACAACTATAAGTGAATTATCACTTTCTTAAATACTTAACATTAGACAGTTCACAAAATACTAAACTATTTTATTTGTAGTTGCCCTCCTTCCCACATATTTTCCTTTATAAAAGATAACCTAATAACATCCAAACTCCAAATATCCACTTCATGCTGGTAAATTACTAGGACGAATACGCCTTGGCTGCTTGGAGTTGTAACACTAATTTAAGAAACAAAATAACTGGAGAAGACAGAATCACAGTTATACCTTTGTAGTAGAACAGTGTCTGAAGTCCCAAATACTAATACAGGTGTAGTATCAGAAATACATGCTTATGATAAAACCACTGCAATTTAGCACATGAACATCATTATGCATTTTCTAGCTTTAACATAAATTACATTCACATCCAAAGACAATTGAAAAGCTTGAAACATAAACTTTGCAGGACTGGAAGGCCAAGACGGTTCCAATGAGCACTGTTTGTTGATTGTTGCTAAGTCAGACATTAATCTTGTTCGAGAATCCTTTGCTCTAATATTAAGAGGTGTAAAATGTTTCTTGACACTGAAGTGAACTCCCCTCTGAAACAACAACAGCAATTTGGCAAGTCAGATGAGCTGGCACATCACAGCACTCTATTAGTTCACGAAGACCAATAGCTTGTCTTTAAAAATTTGCAAAGGCCTAATGCACTCTGACAAATCACAAAGGTTATTAAAGGACAGCCTGTGGGAGTATAATTGCTTTGTGACTTTATCGCTATTAAGAGAAAGAACGAACACTGATAGAGAGTTAACACCATGAAACATGAGTACAGGAATCCACCAAAATCCTGACTCAGCAAAGCACATAAGGACATTCATTCCATCCCTGTATTACAAAACAATTAAGAACATGGTTAAGCACATACCGTATGCCTATCATTTAATTGGAGGAAAAAGCAGTCATCTTTTCAGGTGCCAAGACAGTCTGCAGTATAGACCAACTATACCACTGCTATACTGCCACATGTTTTCTGTGGATGATGAAAGGATTTTTACCAACTTTAGTGTAGTCTTTATATTGATTCTGCTGAAAAAGTTACAGGATAACTGAAAGTTTGCAAGGATTCAGTGTTCACAGCTCTGTCCACAACACTCAGTCTCCTCAAGAAAGAAACAAAGTTCTTCTGCAAGCATCCATGTTTCTCAAAAATACTTACCAAAGCTGAGATGTAAATCAATTCATACTGCAAGAGTTTAATTATTTCAAAAGACGAGAAGGAGGAACACCAGAGGGAAATCTGACAAGGTTAAAATGAGACTGGAGGAAGGTTGAGTCCTAACTCATATTACATAAAAATCAATCAAGCTGACTTTTCAAGAATTACAAAGAAAGATGCATCATACCACTGCTTAAAGTGAGGAGAAATGAGAGACAGGACTCCCAGGCGCAAGGCAGCACTTGTTTTGCACAGAAATGAAGTACTACATGTTAACTCTCAGCTCTCTGCAAAGCACTGACTCCTAGAAAAGTTAAAGCAAGAGAGTCAGCGCTTTGCACTGAACTAGCTAGGAATTCATACTGAGCCTGAAGCCCTTACCTTGCTGATCGGCTTGCACTCACCCATAAGACTCCAGATTCTGCTTTTGTGGAGACAGCTGCACCTTCCTCTTCCTGTGCCTCTGCAGTGGCAAAGCACTTCTGACTGATCAGAAGCATCTTGCCTGAAGCAACACAGATCTCTCAAGTTTCAAACTGTTTTTTGCAAAGGCTACATCCCACTGCAAACCCTATTCCTCCTCAAAACAGCATTAGTTGGAAAGGCAAATAAATGCATGGCATATTCAGAGGGGTACATAATAGGAAAAGAAAAGGTTTAGATACTTACTCTGTATCAAAGGTCCAATCTACATGATGGGGTGGTAGGAGAATCACAAAGCAAGGGATTGCTCAGTACAAACACAAGCAGCACATAGTCAGCTTGAATTTGATTGTACCACTGGAGGCTTTTTTTTTGTTTTGCCTTTTTTTTTTTTTTTAAGAACAAGATGTGTTGTATAAACAGGTACTTAAGTCTATGCTACCTTTCTTTTAGCAAAAAGAATTCATCGGGCCCTCAGACATTAGGCAGAGTGCAATTGGGTAACTACTACTGACTACGGAAGGATCAAGCAACATTTATTAAGCCCCAATTTGGACATCTCCACAACTGTTTCTGTATATTTTGCATTTCCTTGGAGTTAAGAACTATGACAAACTAAATGAACTTCATGAAACAGTCATAAATGTCATTTCTGACCTAACTTTAAAGGAAAAGGCTTTCACAAGGTTTGCATGACATCCTCCTCTTTGGAATCATTTTTACCCTCAGCAGCCAACAGACATTTGACCTACCAGGCCCCACGGTGTCTCAGCCCAGATATCGGCACTTGGGCTGAGAATTTTCCTCAAGTGATGGTCTAAGATTTACACTGAGTCATCACCTCCTTCCCACCACTCACGTAAGCTCAAGTCCTATTTAGTCTTACCGCCTAGCATGATCTGTAAAACTAGAGTAATCTACCTACCCGTACCAGTTAGCTTTCTTTTTAACCTATTCAAAGTTGGAATATTATCTGTATTTTACTCATGTGCTTTCTTCACTGCCGCTGATGACATCACCTGAACAAATACTGTGACTGGTCTTAGTCACAGCTTTTGATAGACAAGGGCCAGTTTAACTAGGTCACAAATGAAATACTGTTTGAAAAAAACCAACTTCCATTAGTAGATGAGGCTGCTACAGTTCTTCAGCAAAAGAAATTTACTACCTCCAAATAAAGTTTGCAATGAAATGTTGCTGGAGCCAGTAAATCAGTACCAATGCTATTCAGTAACTGCTAGGCATGGCCTCCAGCCACATGGCAGAGATTACTCTTGCATAACATCAGCTCACATGAAACAATTGTGTTTAAGGATTGAAGATAACTTGTTTAACAACATTCTGTAACTAGCATCAATATTAAGACCCCCAAAGACAGCCAAAGTAGAAAAGTGGGAATAAAGCAGTGGTGATAGAAGGGAAAAGAATCTGAACCAATACTCCTTCAAGAATGATTCATATTTTCTTTATTTCGACACACCATAAAAAATAATCCTCCTCAAAACAGATTTGCTTGGGTAATACATTGTCATCATAAATCATATTTTCCTCTTTTGTCAGTATCAGCAGTTTTCTTGATATTCTTTGGGATGGGGGGAATAAAATAGAAGAGCCAGAACCCTCTTCCAGCTTTGGCAAAAAAGGGCCATTTCGTTCCCAAAACATTTGTCTTCACATAACCCACCACCACCCTCCTGTAGGAGTCATGCAATAGAAAGCATCACATAGCATTATCAACATACAAAGGCAATACTCATATAAAACTCCTTTCTACTCTTTCCAAACACGAACGTCTCTATTTGTCTCATTTCCTCTCCAGTGGAGTAAATGTACATTTGCTCACATTTAAAACAACGATTAACCTATTTTATGCCAGAAGGACATGCAGACCATTCAATAGAAGGACAGCAATGATGTCAGTGCAGTTCAGAAGTCATGAACTGAAAGAAAACCATATATTAACAACAAAGATAAGCAAGCATTCAGCCTTCTCTACTTTTGTCCCTTCTTTTTGGCTTTCATGAGACTGCATAATGCTTTTTTGCTCCCTCTTAGTCAACTAATAATTATTTGCCCACAAAGTATAAACTGGGTTTTATTCTGATTACAGCTCTCCACAATGACTTCTGATTGCTACACAGAAATTACTTTACAAAACTATGATGGTTGATGAAGCATTCATGAGTAGTAACAACAAAATACGACAAAGCCTTTAAAATAAGGCTTAAGTTTAATACAATTCAAGACTTTTACTACTGTTAGAGCTTAAAGATTATAGTAAATACCACAGTATTTACCTTCCTCCTCTACAAATATATAAACTATACTTTATTTCTCTGAAAATGCAATGCAAAAATTCCTGTGCCTCCTAGCTTAAAGTTCATGACTGCAGCATGGATTTTTCTATATTAGTTGTATATCAGCTTTAACAAGGAAAGAACAGCACACACTATTTTTTTCCCCTCTCTGGTCTTCAAGAATGTATATGCTTTTCTGACATAGCAAGGGGGCAACAGGTACACCATTTACAACAGATTTGTAATAAGCACAGTAACACGTATTTGTGAAGAAGTTCCATGTTGATGTATTAAGAGACGTAACTGTTCTACTGATTTAAACAAAAGACAAAAGTACAGTCAGGTGCTGTAAAAACCTATGCACACCACACTATCAAGTGAGTGAAGGTACTTGAAAAGTAGAGGAAACATTTTTTGCAGTCACGTAGATTAGAAGAATTTGTGGGAATAAAGTGGAAGCCAGAAAAACTGTCCAAAACTGGGTCATCCAAGGTGGCAGTTAGGCAGCACAGGAGTGATTTAAGAAGAACTGAGTACAGAGCAATCAGAAAGGTTAGCAAAAAAGGAGCAGCAGAGGAGTCCCCTATGTTTGTAAACCAATATACTATCATTAGAACATGCCAAAACACACAAGGGAAACACCCACCCTGCCCTCTTTCAAAATCTCAGAATTCTGGTAAGGACAACAAAGCCTGTTAGAACTGGTGTCATAGAACAGCATCAACTCATCAGGTGACAAACTACTACAGAAATACGTAACAGAGCAAAGCAAGATCTGCAAGCTATTTAAAACGTAGTCTGTTCTTAGTTTATGATTGAAATTTTTTATTTTGAAGACTTATTAGGCCTTAGGTTCATTTTTCAAACATCCAAGGAAAAATAAAAACCTTGTAGGACTCATGTTAAAGGAATCCTCCATTGAGAAAAAAACGTATCTCTATGAAAGGAAGATAAATACAGCCTATATACAGCATGGGTGAAATAAAGTTATGTAAGCATTTTCTGTGACTTGTGATCAATGATAAGTTTTAGGCTTGTATTGGACCATCTTCAATCAGAACAGAAAACACTGCTCCTTTACTATGGCAGCTTCAATTACATCATGAAGCCACTATGTAGATCCCTTGCAATTACTGGATGCCATCTGCATCCATGCTTGGCTTGAAGAATTTCTGAGGAATCACAAACAATTTCCACATCAAAATCAAACCAAATCTTAGAAAATAAGCATCAGAGAAAATTACTCCTGAATCCAAAATGCGTTTAGCAATTCTGAAATTAACAAATCATCAGTAAGAGTGTGCATCCTTACCCATTTCACCAGAAGACCCGAGTCCAACTTTACTGAAATTTAATCTTCAAGACATTTTCCTCTCCCAGAAGGCATGTTTCCAATACCCTTTTGAAAAACATCTGCTATTCTGACTTGTATTTCAGAAACAGATAACATGCTCAGAATTGTTTTATAACAACTTCAATTTAAACTAATTTTGAGATTCTTAAGGATATGTCAGCTAAAGAGTGTCTGGAAGCATTAGGCAAGAAGAAAAAGAACCTGTTCACCACCACTGAGAATTTTACTGAAAAATATATTCCAAGACATGAGAAACCACAACAAAGCAAAATTGGTTCAAGCAAGCTGGGATCATGCTTTAAAGGAAGAGAGTATTTATTCTTCAAGAATTCCCTAAGTTTGTCTATCTGTCTATCAAGGTGTGGACAATGTATTTAATCAAAGTAGCCTACACATATTTGGAGACTATTTTGTTTCTTACATTACCTGAATGCAGATGTGGACACAACTCTAAAAGGGCATAATAATTCCACAAAAACAGTGAAAAACAAACTACAAGCTGTGATTAGTACTCAGTACTACCAAGCAAATGTCTTCAACAGTTAGCATTCCAATAGTTAAAAAGCAAGCTCAGAGCTGCAAAACATCAGCATATAAATTTAATTAGTATGTATGAGAACGATGGGTAGGGAAAGAAAACAAAATTGGGAGACAGAAAACTATTCTGCACTACTAGAACAAAGTATTCCAATACTTGAAAAATTAAACATTTTTAAAAAAGATCCCTCTCAATAATCCTGAATAAATAAAATCTTGTCAGCACATAAAATCTTCACAGAGTAAGGCAGAACTCAAAGTAATTTGAATTTAAACATTAATCTCTGCTAATTTAACAATAGAAACTTCACCCAATCATTCTACAGAAAAATAGTGACTGTAGGTTATTAAAATTGCTGTTATTATTAAAATACATTGTTATTAAAATAGTTTTAAGAGCACCAAGTTACCAAGGCACCTAAATCCCAAGGATTTTCAATGAAAAGACAAAGCTAAACAATAGGAATAAAGCTTAAAATGCTGTTTAGACACTGATTTCAAAGGGGGGAAAAACGGTGAATTACAGATACTAGCGTTTCATTAAGCCAATTTTTGTATTGTAGCCTCAGACTACTTTCTTCTCCTCAGCTGAAATATTATCTGAAGGAAAAAAAAAGAAAAAAGAAACTCTTAAACTAGCACAAATGAAGTTTTTATAGGTCACATGGGATACCTGCTGCCATGCACCACATGTGTGCAGGAAAAAAGAAAGTGGTCAACGTATGATATTAAAGAACGATGCAGTTTCAAATATTTTAAACATGATGTCAAGTGCATTCAACAGGTCTACAAATGCATTACATTAGCCTAAATTTAGTAGGTGATAATTGAAATCAGAGATCCAGTCGTTACCACTGACATGTTTCTAAATATTACCCAATAAATTTTTGTCTGTTTCAGATTCTGTATGACAGCTGGCAGTTGGGAGGGGGGAAATCACCAAGGGGACACGTGCACACACATGTGCAAAGTTTCTGTATTTAAATGCCAGTATCTTCCCTTTCTAGAGTTAACATAACAGTGACAATACTGCATACAAACACATGCTCCCACAGCTGAATTCTCCAAGCTGAATGTTTTCTGTAGGTTCTACCCAGCATCTCACAGTAAGCACTGGGAATGGCACAGGATGGCATCTTAACTAGCTCAAATTGTATTTCCCACACATGAATTTTCACGATGAAGTTTACTTACTTCTTCTAGAGAGATGAGATCTGTCCTTCCCACTTATCCTCACAGATCATCTCCTAATTTTAGCTAGGAAAGAAAGAATGTCCACCAAAAGTAGAAGATACAGTCTCAGCCCACATCTTTTTTGTTGTTACTGCTGTTATTTTTATAATTCCATACCATTCAACCACAAGGAAACAAATATGACAAAATCGTGATCCCCTTGAAGGCAAAAAAAAAATTTCTTCCATGTCTACAATGCATTTGGGTTTTTTACTTTTTTTTTAGTCTCAGCTGGATCATCACCTTGCTGATACATCCGCTATCAGACAGAAGTTCAGCTGAGTAGGACATGAGAATAAACTGCCTACTGTGTTGTAGGATCATGACAGATTTGGCAGGTGGATAGGTGTCAACCATCACTTTGCACAACATGCAGAAGCAGTTTATAAAAGTTGGTATGAAGGTTTGAAAATTATTTTTGGCATCTATAGTTTATCAACAAGGCCTCTTCACATCTCAGTTTTGCCATTTGTAAAATGGAGACAGTGTTGTCTTTTCACTTCTCAAAGGAAACTGAAATTGAGAACACACTATTAAAAACTGTGCCTGAAAAGGTATGCCGGGCACTTTATGTAACACCACCCACAGATTGGCTTTTGGCTGGAAATTTAAACATCTAGTTAGAATGAGTGAAGGCTGGGAATGGAAGAACAAGACTTCCACTACTAAAATTACAGTTGTTCAATTTAGGCACATAAACTTTAGTATACAAGCAGCAAACACTTCCTAAATTTTATGGATTATAATCTTCTAAAATTATGTCTAGCAAAATGAATTCCAAAGAACTTTGAAAATACTTGTTTGATTTTCGGTTTGTTTGTTTGTTTTTTAAAGGAGGAGGCTTTAATAAGGCAAACCACCTTCTCCCTTAGTATTCTTTTTTAAAAGAAGATCTACTTCTATCCAAAGATTTAAATTAAAAGGAAGCTATATGTTACTCATTCTTAGTTTTTTCAACCCTAAGACACAAAAACCCATAAAATTACTAGCACCTATTAGAAGTATTTCACTTTGCTGCTGCTCTCAAGAATGAAAATTAAAATGCAGTCAACATTAAACACAGACTGTAGTAAACCAGCAAGGAGGCAGCTTGGGTATAAACATAGTTATCAAAGACAAACTTTGAGAGCCCCACATTAGGTGGTGGGGAGGGGAAACATCAGTTTGACATTTTTTGTGCTGCTCAACTTACTGCTGGAATCAAATTTTAAAAAATATATATATATATTAAAAAAATCCTACATTTATGAATAACAATTCTACCAGAAGTAAGTACCATCAAAATTGAGAACTTCTAAAATCTACTATATCAACAGCTCTATTTAAAATGCAAAACCAAGTAATTTTAAAATTAAGACTTCTAGTAAATTGTTGTTCAGAAACATCTATCTTGAAACTTCAGTGCAGCCAGTCTCACAGATCAAGAGCTAGTCCTTCACAAGACTTGGTCAACACAGTCCTCAAAAGCCCTGAAGTCCAGACAAGGTCATTTAGAATCAAGTCACAGATCATTCTGGAAGGAGGTGGGCACACAAGGAGGGTCCTGCAGCACCTATAGCATATGGTTGTTAAAGTTACTGAAGATTTATGTGCTGACCTATCTTTCTTATGACTTTTGATCTAAAATAAAAGCAAAATGGCAGCCTTTCATGACATTTTTATTCTATTCCCCTTCTCCCCCCCCCCATTAAAATATTTTCCTCCTCTTTTTTTCACTATCTGATATTAAAAAGTCATTTATTGCAATAAAGGGATTTAGTGATTTGGGAGTAACTTTTGCATACTGTACACCCTCTAGACACCCCAGAACTATGTTAATAATTTTCTTCCTATTAATTGTCTCATCAACTCACAGCTGGCTATGCTTTTTATTTCATTATGTTATTCATCAATCTAAAATAGAACTATAACAGAAAAAGAAATTGGAAAGGAGCAATTTCAATATTTCAAAACAGATGCAAATCAACGCCAGAGATGCTACACAGCATATTTTTATTGAGACAATTCTATACATGTCTGAAAAATGAACTTGTAATAAACTCATATCCTGTGGAGGTATGTTTTCCCTTCCATCTTATGAGCTAATTATGCCAACACAACATAACGTTTTCCTAAATGCCTTATAAACTGACCCAGTTACTCAGAAAGTATTATTTTTAAATTGATGTGATAGATGCAAACTGGAACATTCAGATTTCGATTCTGGCACCAATTCCCGGATCTCCTTCCCAAGTAATTTAAGGACTTCCTCCCGATAGTTTTTCATATTCTTTTAACTGACATTTTATCTTTATACAGTATCTCAGCAGAATGAACATGCACTAAAACAATGACAGCCCTTCTTTGGCTGTCATCTCTCATTCTGGCAAAGACAGATGTCTTACACTGGCTTATACCAATAATAGTGCCGACAAAAAACAACAGAGACTACCTGCCTCTGATGTAAAGGCACCAATTCACATTTGTGACACTCATTTGTCAATTAACAGATTTCTTCCATTGTTGACACATGGGACTTAAAAGATGTGGGCTAGAATGTGATGAATTAAAAAAGACAGATGAGTAAGCTATGAGCTGCAAAGTAATACTATAATGTGCTTTAGATAGGAATATCAACTGACACCCCTGACAGGCCATACAAGGTTTTATTTCATTTTGCTCTGTATCTAGGCTTCATACTTTGTCTTCTTTGTTCTCTTTTCATCAAGCTCCTAACATCTCATTCTGACAGCCAGAGACATTTAAGGCACTTTCGTTTCAAATGCAAGTTAGCATACTTGATTTGTCATTAAAATGCAAAACGATTGCCATTGCAGGTAAATGTAGGTATGCTTAAAAGGTTGTATCTGCAAAGTAAAAGCTGAAAATGGTTTCTGGCTGTTTTGCTTAACTCTTTCACCAGCCTCAGAGTTTTTCTAAGGCAAATGTTACTGTGCTCTAGTAGAAGTATAGCAGCACCTGCAGTTTCAAACACGGTACATTTTAGTATACTTAAGTAATATAAAAGCCTGATGTTACAATATTAAGCACTGAGAAGTACTGTCAAGTTTACACATGGAGCCTTAGCATTACTTACACACTAGTATGGAAAGAGTCTATTACGCATAGCTCTCTGGGGTCAAAGCTCTCCCATACACTCTGCTAGCTAGACATCAATGAGGAAAAAGCAGGCGGTTGGTTTGTTTGTTTGTTTTTCATACACTAGTTGTGGTTGGTTTAGCTGGATTCACCGGTAACAGAACAGTAATTTACTTTCTCTGTTCAATGATCACTTAAAAAGACATGAAGGCCTTAAAGTAAATGAACAAAGCAAAGGACAAGGAACAGATTCTAAAATACTGCAGAAAAATAGACCTGTACAGGATGGAAAGGAGTAGCATAGAGCTTTCTACATATATGCACAGATGTGAATGTGATCTATAATATGAATAAGGTTATTTCTATTCAACATCTATTCAAAGATCTCAGTTGTGTTCAGCATATAAAATCTAGTGAAAGAAAATACCTACTATTTTTTGCAAGTGGCAAAAGGGTTGAAGGGTTTCACTCCATTCACTAACATGCAGAAGCCTTTTTCTCTTTTTTTTTTTTTTTCCCTAAGAATGAGAGCTGTATGGCAATCTGCAGTCAAGGAATCATTCAGAAAATTTGATTTAGTTATGACCTCATATTGTACTAGATAAAAGGTACAGAACCCAAAATATATGATGCTTCTGCGTATACAATGAAGCTTACTGACCAGTTCCAACATTATTGTGCCTCTTTACAAAATAGGAATTCTTTATTCATTCCAGGTTATATGATAGTAATAGACTATGCTGTAAATACAAGTATCAACTTTATCAGCTACCTTGAAGGGTTTCTAGTGCTACTTTTTTTGCCCACTTTACTTCTGCCCATTTCCAGTGCATTTCTGTCTCCACAAAGAAATAAAATGAAAAAAGAGAAGAAAGGAAGAAAAAAAAAAAAAGGGCCAGTACCTTAAAGCTAACTTCACCTTTTCAGCTTCGCATCAAATACTAGGGCTAAAGTAACCATGATTTTCATCTGCTGCACTAAAATGCACAAAGAAACACTTGCCCATTCACTTTCAGCTCAATACAGACATATGTCCTCTCTTCCTCCATTTACCAGTAAGTAAAAAATGAGACAAATTATGGTCAAAAAATAAAATCTACAGTAATGCACTAGTCTCCTTGACTTCAGAAACTTCTTTTCTGTTGCTCAGTAATTTAAATGCAGGTGAAGCTCTTGTTTCAAACCACCTGTAGTTGCAGTGACCGGAGTCTGTAATTTGGTGGCAAAGTAGTGGCCCACATTAAATGGGGTGAGATAGATTCTCATTAAAGATATGTCCACATTTCAAAAGCCCTATTATTAGTGGTAGTAACAAACCATTTGTTGATATGACTTATTTAAAGGAAGCCAAAGAATTAACAGTGAAAGAAATTGAACCACCCTCTGACATTTCCCACTTAGGCTGGAATTTATTAATTGTGCACCTGGTAGAACTGTAACCAATACTGTATAGGAACAGCTGAGCTAGCTAATGCCTGGCTCCTGATTACAAGTAATACAGTGAACAAAAGAGAGAGCATTTGCAAGAAAGCAAGAACCTCATCTTGCACCTGCACCCAAATCTCTCATCAGCACCTTCAGCAGCCTTCTGTGGATTTAAGGAGCTGGAAGCAGTGGGAAGGAAGAAAGGAGGGTACAAAGCGAGAGAAGAAAGTAAACTGGACACATACACAGCCTCTCACTTAGTTGGCTAATTTCCATTTCTTAGAAAACACAGTATTCGACAATTTTTTCCCAAAGCCAGTCCAACATAATCACCTTCACACATGACTGTTTCTGTGCTATTCCAAAGTACTCCACTGTCCAAGACAGAGCGTATATTAAATGCAAGATAATAGGTAGAAAAAGAAAGCGTTCAGATCCCTGAGTGGCTGTAATTTTAATATCCACACACTGGACTGTCAAATTATCTTAACATAACTGTGTTGGAAGCAGAGTTTTCTGAATATTCAATATACTGTTATTCCCTGGCACATCTACAACACCTTTCCCTCAGCCTTTAAGTGCTTTAAAATAAGTAGTACACTTTATCACTTACGTAACTAGGTCAGGTTTTCATCTTTCCTCTCCTGCTAAAAGGTCTTTAAAGTCCTAGGAGTCTAAAATGCAGCATCCTCACCCAGTGCTTATGTGGCCTTGCAGAATTAAAGTAAGTAAGTAAAGTAAGACCCTTAATGATTAAAATGGTTCAAGGACAATTGTGCAGCATTTCCTTGTGCTTTAAGAGATTTTACACTCAAGAGATAGAATCATTTTTAGCATTTCGTAAAAATGAATGAGACCAAAAATAGATGAACAGAAACCTTAAACCACTGTCCAAAAAATAAAACTTCACTAGTCATATCCTGGTCATGAAAAGCTGCTCTGTTGCTCTAAGTATGTAACTGGATGCTCCCAAGAACCTAAGGGTTTAAAATTACAATATACTCGTCTTGAAATCATGAAAAGAAGAAGAGATTAAAAAAAATACTCATGATGAATAACTATCTAAACTAATTACTAAAGCAGTTATTAAGTCACAAGTGCCTCTTACAAATAATACATATGCTAACTTTGATCTTCAAACTAATTGTTGGAAACAATGACTTTACAAAAAATGAACGTAGGTAATAGGTAGCTTTTCTGTTAAATTCATAAAATTAGTTCCCTGTCGGCATGTCTGATCATAGATTAACATTCTAAGGGAAAGACAGCTCATGTTTCTGAATGTAATTTAAAAACACTGAGCACTATGATGTCTTTCCATTGGGCATATTCACAAGGAACAAACAGCAGTAGTTAGCCCAACTGCCAAATGGGAAATGCAGAGTTAGCTCGTAAAACATGAGACACATTTTCAACATCATTAACTGTATTTTAACTATATATATTCCTCATATTTCAATATCTATCAAAGCAAGCATTGAAAAATGATACTTAATGCAAATTCAAAAATTAAGGACTGAATGTACTCAAAATGGTTGCATTAGTCCAATGCATTATGTAAAAACAAACTAGCTGAGAGAATGAAGCCCATAAGCTTCATGCTAAAAACAAAAACAATCCCTCCCAAAAAATCCCCACAGCCTTTCATGCTCTTTTATTAGTTTTACAAAAATAAAAAATTGTTTGGAGTTGACAAGTAGTAAGTCTTGCACCATCACTCCAGTCTTCAGTGCAACAATACTGACAGAGCAAGAGCCTGACTTTACCAAGCCCAAACACAGGGAGCTGGTATCTATGCCAAACAGCTTATAACCTGCAGTGCACATCAGTCACCACTGGACTGACAACACATTAAATGCCAGTAAACTACTTCGACAACAGCATCCCATGCACACTATGCTTCCTATGAAAAAATTAACTGGAGGTGTGCACATGTTCAAGTACTACTACCTATCAATACAGCTCATATACCAACTGCACAGGAAAAACAATAGACAGGAAAAACAATAGACTTAAGTATGTGAAGAGAAGCTATTCAAATCTGGTCCAATTTGTAAGACCTTATCAACTCCCCTGAGTTTTGGATGGATTACAAACTATTCTCTAACATTAGATATTTTACATATCTTAATTATGTTTTTCTAAAAGTGATTTTTACAGTCTTTCACCATAGCAAGGATTCCTACAAACATGAGCAATAAGTCGGCTCTAAAAACGAACAAACTCTTATGGCTGTATTATACAAAGCATGTTCACTGCTATCACTTATGGACTCAGTGGACAAATTAAGTTAAAAATTCAGAAAAAATTATAAAGAAAAGAAACGATCTTCCAAATCACTCAGGCAAGCATAGTGAAAAAGAAAGACCAGGAAAAAAACAAAACAAAAACAGAAATAAAAACCTTGAAGCTTCACATGATTGCCAGCATCAGCTCATGGGTAAAGCTCACAACCAAGCTATAACACTGCATTAACTATGACCTTAAAGACAATATAATTATTGTATAGCATGTCTGGTTTGACATGCTGGCTCCTGAGCCTGAGAAAAATGCACAGCCCTTTTGCACTTCTATGCTACTCATTCTTCACACTTGCATGAGCTAAAGCTTTGGGGATTGTCTTTTTAAATTGAGAAATCACCTCAAAGATAATTTATGTAAAGATGGTTTACGTAAAAGGGAAGATCTCAAAAATGGCACAAACCACACAAGACAACATGTAAAAAACAAGCAATGCACGAACAGAAGCTTTGTAAGGATTTTACCTGCAAAATGCGAACTAGTTATTTGTACCATAACCACTCAGCAGGTTTGTTGAATACTGGAGGACAGAGATTCTTCTTACTCAGTGATTGGTAAGCAAAACTAGTTAAGTACTTTACATCTGCAACCAGATGCTGGGAAATCTTGTGTACTGCATTAGGGAGAGAAGACACCTTTCAGCAAAACACAGAGGAAAAGAAATAGACAATAGATTCAGGGTTAATGCAGGTTCTTCCCTCCAGTCAAGCTCCTTGTCCTCAGACAACAGCTATTCCTGCAGTCCTTCATTCTTGTTTCACAACAGCAGTGATGAAGAAATACTGTTTTAGAGTAAGAGAGATTAAGGAAGTCAGAAATAGGAATAGCCCATCTGATTACTACACTTACTTCATCACACCCTTCTCTTTAGCCCCCAGTAAGTACTCTTTTAAAGAAGTGGCTCTCAGTCTTAAAACCCAGATAACCATGGACTATGCAGGAAAAGTCACCAAGAGTGTTTGTAATCTATTGATACTCTTTGAAAACTAAAACAAGCACATCGAACTATTTCTCCTCCAAATGCCAATACTTCCCATTGATTGTGGCAGTCTTTCATTTATTAACTGATTTTCTCTCAATATGACAGAGATTTCTGTTATTCAGAACAGAATTCAAAACAAAAATAACTTTTGTTTACGAATACAGTTCTCACAAGAGGAGCTGGCTTGACTGCACCAGTGAATTAAGCCCTCCAGGTACCCAGAGAACAAGTGCAGATTGTGCGGATTTAGCCTTCAACATCACTCCATTTAGCCTCCAATGTCACTCCAAAAAACAACTTCCATCTCACAGAAGAAACCAGATCAAGAGAAAGCAGCTCACTCCCTGCTCATTCAAACAGAAATAAAATAATGTGATGCAAACACCAGTTCACTGGGAAATGCTCCACCTCAGTCAAAAACTCTTTAGCAACAGCCTCCAGTCAATGGATATGTAATATGACATTCAATCTCTATTCAAGTCCAAGGATTTTGTTACTCACCTTTGTCCAGGAGTACAGATTTCACCTTTACTCATGACCGTAACAGCCCCTTAGATGGATGTCACAAAACAACAACTTTCATCATCCATCACAGCAATATTTGTTAGTTATATTTAAGGATGTAACAGTTCAAGCTCACAACCTTACTGTACTTCATGTTAAATTGTTCAGTACGTTTAACATTTTTACCAGATTTAACAGCTCTAGTAACCCCACAAGAATTCTCAACTACACAATATGAATACACACTGACCCCCCAGCCCCCACCCCATTTTGTTCAGGTACAAGCTTTTGCCCAATTCTGCAACGTCATACATTCTAAAGAAAACTCCTTCCACAGCATTAAGCCTTCTTGAGAAAAGCAGAACAGAAAACAATCTTATGTTCTGATCTGTCAGATACAGTAAATCAATAGATAATGGCTAGCACTGGAGGTCAGAGGTATATATACTACAGTGTTTTCACAGTCCGTTAGTGACTATGTGGCCATAAAAAGTCAAGCAAGGATCAATGGACAAAAAGAGAGGCTGATGGGACTAAAGAAGACAACAACCACCAGTATGAGATTGAAATACAATTTATACTCTTTAAGTTTTTCCTACGTATTACTGAGCTTGGAAAAATAATTTACACAAAAAAAAAAAAAAACCACCCAGCTTTCATCCTTGGCACAGCATGCTCAATCAGTGATATATTTAAATACATTTCATAAGCCATTAATCTGACATTCTTAAAATTAGTCATTCACTTGTCCCTTCATATCAACAATAAACCAGTGACCGCAAATAAGACATACCAGGAAAATATGCAAGTCACAAAAAACACACACAGGATAGTACTTTGTAAAGGCAAATATTCTGTAATCACATTTAAAGGTGACAAAATAATGGAACACTTGCATGGCTACTATATGCAAGACAAGGTATATCTCAGTAATATTTTTTAATATTATTCAACATTTTCAAAGGGAGAAAAGGGTTTCTTTATGTATTACCTAGATCATACCTGGTTCCTGTTGAAATGACACTTTTCAAAAAGGGGAGGAAGCATGGAAGGAGGGAAAAGAAGGAGAAGAAGAGAGCAAGGAGTAGATTTAGTTTTGATAGTCTATCAACTCTCTAAAAGCAGAATTAGTATTTGAAGACTCAAATCCTTTTTGTTACCGGTGATACTCTTCCTTCCATTTTTACAGTAGACATGCACTTACAAAGCTTTACTTACTCCCTAGGTATTACCATGTAGAAAGTAAACCCATCATCACACTTTTCTTCAGGCCATCCAGTAGGGTGAGATTATTTCACAGTTATTGTAATAGAATGACAATTATGCATAAGATAGTCCACAGTGATTAATAAACACGTAAAACTTCATCTGAAAGACCACCACACATGAATTTTAAATTTAAATTATTCCTTGTATATAAATATTTCATTTAGCAAATTGATTTCCAACTGAATTGCTTCTAAAGAATGACCACTCTTAGCAGTGTTAGTGTATGTTTATTTTCAGACATTCTTTACGTTTCAACATTACTTAAAAAACAGCATCTTGCACTTACTGTAGGACATCGCTTACAGGAAAACTTTACATATCCACCTCAAACTACAAACCTACTCATTTGAACTTGCTACGTTACTGCAACACTAGGAGAAAAAAATTTCAAGAATTTATACATTGCAGATTGCTTACTGATAGAAAACAGTATCTCTTTGCTGAAGTCTCTAAATACATCTCCATTTACCTGGAGTGACCTATTTCAAGTACAAAATTTACAAACATTTGTAAACCACTGTTTTCTTAGAGTAAGAAAGAATCTCAGCCACTACTATGCATCTTTCTTAAAAAAAAAAAAAAGGCAATACAAAATCTTCAACACTTAAACATATTAATTCCCTTTTCACATAGTAAACTGTGGTCATGCTTGAAAGAAAACAAAAAACAAGGAGAGTGAAACAGATTAACTGCATAGCTCCAATACACTTATTTCAGACAACATACTATAAATCATCTTGAAACAAAACAGGCAATTATAATGTGCACAAATGTTATGATACTATGCATCTCTGCAGGTCCAGTGGTTCTAAATTATTGAAACTGATGGCCGAACAAGGGCATATTGTTTCAACACACTTGGATTACTTGAACAATTTGAATTCTTTCTTTAGCTTTGCAGATCTCCCTGATGTCAACAAGCAGATAGATGGATGTCTCTTAGGTAATTCAGGCCACATCTAAGGGGATTAAAATATATGACCAAAATTTCTGTAGCAAGGTGTTCTGTTTGTAAAGAATCATGACTCTTTTTTTTTTTTTCCTTTACCCCTTCAATACTGTAAGAAGCATCTAAAATTAAAACAGATACATATATTTTCCTTCAAAGCATTCAGTGAGGACAGATCAGCAGCTCCTTTCTCCTTGTAACCACTACCCCATATTTCAATCCTTTTCACCTCAGTGTAAAAGAAACAGGAGTGAGAGCCATAAGACAGAATCATTTCAAAACACAATCAGCTATTTGTAAACCACACTCTTTCTCCTGCAGAAAATCTCCAACTGCTAGTTGCAAGAAAAAGCAGCAAGTAAGGTAAATCAATTAGCTTGCTAATTTCTCACCCTCATTTATTTAACTCTGCACTGTATTTGTCGTAATTGACTATAATTATGTTAATTACTAACTCCAGCATAATTACTATATTTATTGTCATTGAGCATACTATGTACCCAAAGCAAAGCTGGCATTTGTCGGGCATCAAAAAAATAAATAAATAAAACCACATAGCTGTCAGGAGGGGTTTCTCTGAAAACTGGCTGATATACCTTCAGCAAATGAAAGGGCAAAAGAGATTTCATGCAATGCTAGTTTGAAAGCATCGGTTCATTAAGGATATTAATTTTCTGATAACTACACATTTAAGCATGACACACTGGAGCAGTATCTACAGGATTTAGCAATTATTAATGCGTGACAGTTTCAAATGCTAAGTGAATCAATTAAACAGCAGCATTCACAATTTGAGAAGAGATAACTGCTTCATAACTGCCTAAGACTACAATTTTCACATGACAAAAAAGGGCCATTCAGGCTCCTTCAAAACCTGACAGGTCAAGAAAGAAGTTTGAAACAAAAGCACCTTATAACCATCATCTCTCCTCTTTACTTGTCAGATCAACTTTGCTAGTGTCTCTGCTGAAATGGCATCACCATGCCAGCTGCCACAAGGTGATTTTTCATGTCTTGTCAAAGAAATCTTTTATTCTATTTGCTCTGCATTAACATGTTACATTTATTGATCAAGCCCTTTCTGCAGCCACAGCAGGGCACTGTACTCTTATGCCTAAGGGGGCTTTGATGTCCTGGTGACATTCTAGACCGAATAATGCACATACTAAATGGATTTAATGCAGAAATGTGTTTGTGCATGACAGCTACATTAATAACAGCCCCTCACACTGATAAATATGCAATTGCTACGATTAAGAGTTACCCAATTATGGTGAAAATATTTTTCTACCTTATAAATAAAACCATCAAAAAGTTTTAACAATAGTGCATTTTCTTCAACATTTTAAAACGCTATAAAGATCAATCTAAGGGCTTTTAAAAAATATGTCATGCTTTGTTTTGAATTCTGGCTTTTATTTCCATCTCCCTTTTGTTGTTCATCTTCCTGTTCTTATTGCTGCACGCACTGGAAAGGTAGCGAGAAAATAAAATAAAAAGGCCTTTCTTTCACATACTCAAGTCACAAAGAGGAACATGCCCTCTAAAACTGAAGACCAGTTTCAAGCTGCCACTTGCATATTCCCCCAGGCAAGAAAACAGTAGGCAGAAGGGAAATACAAACAATCTCTAGTCTACAGAGAGGATACTACAAAGCCTCAGTCTCACAAAAATCATGGAGAAACATTCCAGACTAGGATTAAAGTTCAACTGGATGTTTTCATGTATACTCCCTCTTAATGGGACAGTGGAAAATACGCACAAGCACACACTGTGCAAATTATTCATGCCTCTAGCAGAAATAATCTGCACCCTAGAGAGAGGGAAGAGATATTTGTATCTCCATGAGTGTGATTATTGGATTAATCCTTCCTCATTGGTCAAGATTAAAGAGTCACTCTCCCTTTCACCCCATAGCTTAGGTCCAGAAGAAACCTCTGTGAGAAAAACAAAAACAACTCACATGTATAAAACTACTGAGAGCAAAATCAGAAGATGGACTTCTCTGTGAATCAAACTGTAGATATTTATAAAAGCATGGCACCTATATGTACAAAACCACTGACATCTGTTATTCAAGCACTGGAGTGCCTTTAGCCTTTAATGTGAAATAAGAAATTTGGCACAAGGAAAGTTACTAGGACAAATAACATAACCTTTAAAAAGGTGGGTTTTATCTCTCCACAAGGCAGCAAGATGCATCTAAAAAAAAAAGTAATTTTTGGTTCTTCATATGAATCTCTACTCCCCACCTACATTACATCCTTCCTACTTACTTATTCCTTTCTTTCCTTCACCAGTGATGATTATTTACCTTTGTTCTTTCAGCAAAGTCTTCCATAACCCCAACACTGCCCCATCAGTGACTTTCTTTCCCATACTCTATTCTTTCACTACATGGGAACCGGGGAATGCTTTCCACATATTATGAAACAAAATAGTGGCCTTTACAGCACTCTATTATTAGGAAAGGCTATCAAATACAGTTGCCATGAGAGACTCAGGAGCAGATTTCCAAATCAAGACATCTCTCCTCCTGAAACATGCCTTACTGAAAAGACTCAGTGTAAATAACTCATTTCTAAAATAGCTGAAAATCACTACCAGTATCAAATCAAAAAAGCTGCTACAACTCAGTCCATTTTATGATGGCCACACCAATAAAGCTGCAGAATCATAGTATATTCTACATTGGAAGGGGCATCTAAAGGTCATCTAACCAATCCGCTGCTCAGAGCAGGGTGACTTCAAAACTAGATTAGGTTGTTTGGGGTTTTGTCCAGTTGTGCTTTGAATATCACCCAGGATGGAGATTCCACAGCTGACAAGAGTTTGGCTCTATCTTCTTCACAACCCACAGGGGAAGAAACTCCTTCATTTATACAAAATAACAAACTGAATTTCCCAGAAAAACACAACAGCATCTCTTTAAATGTCTTTTACTAAGGGACAAGCTTGGCAAAGTTGTTTGCACGTAAATCACAAAATATAGCACGTTTGACTAATTCTTTACTAACAGCATCAGCCTGTCTTTCCACACTTTTTCGAGCATACCTGGAAAAGCCTCTAAACACACATAATTACAGTGGAAAGCCTTAAATGGCAAAATACCTTACCTGGCTCTATTCTGACTTTTGCAACAAAGTTACCTATATTACGATGGTATCAAAATCAGTATGATTCACTGAAGCAGTTGTTCAACCAAGTATTACATGATATCAGTAGCATAAGAAAGTTTTCTGACATCTGTATTGTGCAGTACAAATACGTCTTTTTAATAAGGGTCTCTTATGTGGATAAGCGTGTGTGTATGAGCACAGTAAAGGCCATAAGTCTACAACTGCACATGACTTCTGGTTCAGAAAGGACACCACTGTCAGTTTGCTGCCAAATGACCCCAAAGCTGAACACGTTACTACAACAAAGATCTCGCTTTTTCTCCAAGCAACTGTGCCCATGATAGCAATATCAAATAACACAACTGCATGTACAAAACAAAAAAAAAAATCTTCCTTCTATGCTCAATTTCTTAAATTCTTAATGTAATTGTTATGTGGTCAGAAATTCTATTGGCACTTTTACATAACAGAATTTATTGCCTGCTATGGAAGGATAATTCCTTCCCAAAATACACTCAGCAGTAGCCATTCTTACAGAGGACAGGACACAGAAACCGTATTATAAGCAAAACAACTTTAAAAAAAGGTTGGTAAGCACCTATTTACTGCCTAAAGCTGAGAGTTGGTAACTGTTGAGTATTTCAGCATTTCTCTGGCTTAAATACAGGCTAAAAAATTAGTGACCACTGAAATATTTTTTTCTTATAAAACAACTCATGCTCTCATTAAATAATGAATCATACTATAATTAAAACTAACATGTTTACTGCAAATAACTACTGTGCCAAAAAAACATAATATTCTCTTTATCTTTTTCTATATTTTGATCACCCTTGGTCTTCTTCACTCAACTTACACCTTTACTAACACATCCCCGGTTTTTCTAGAAAACCAAACTCCTTCTTAAAGACATTAAAGTGTAGGCATTTAAGTGCAGACATTAAGTTCCCCCACTGAAGACAACATACTAAACTTTTAAAATTAAACATTCACTGATGAAAATCATAAACCTCATCACTGTACTAGAGCACTGTCAGATTTTTTAAGCAATAATATTTGCTTAAAGAAAATGACAATGATCTTACTGTTTACACTTGCTTCAACAGCTGCCCAAGACACCACTTCTATATTCATATTCATTTAAGGCTATGACATTTATTCTAAATCTGTCTATATAATATACAGTGTTCATATATAAGTGCAGACCAGTCTGAACAGCTACTGTACAATAAATGCTTCATTCTCAGTTTCTATATGTTTAGTATATCTATCACAGCTCAAATAAAAAAAACATTACTGCTCTCATTACACTTAGCATTAGCTTTCCTAAGCTAAAAAAGAAAAACAAACACACAACAACAACAAAACTCTCTCCTTTCCCCGAATCTGTTTTTTGGCCTTAGAATGCTTTTTAAACAACAAGCTATTCTACATCAAAAGTTGACTGCAGTTACTCCAAAAACTAGCACCTTTTCTCTTCACAAGGATTAAATGAAAAAGGATACTGTAATAACTAATGGGAATACTACAGCATTCTTAACCCATATTTTAAAATAACGAAAATAAATTCTAACTGCACTTAGCTTTAGCACTTAACTACATAAAAATAAAATCATACCATGACAACAACAAAAACACATAATCTGGGGAAAGAGTATTACAAATCTCTGGTTATTTATGGTAATAACCAGAGATCTACAAATAAAAAGAAGGGAGGGAACCACACACTTACTTGTACTTTGGTTAAGAACAAATCACTTTTGATCCCATTCTTCACTTCTTCAGGTAATGATGCTTATTTTCCATTTTGAACAGACAATAAACCATAGGCTCCTCGCTGGACATTTATGTTAACATGAGAAAATTCCAGACTCACCTGGTTATTTATGTTCCAAATGCACAAGAAAAGGAAACAAACATTGACTATAAAATAGGGTTGCCCACTTGTCAACTCTTAAATGTATGAAACATACCTGTATGCTTCTACTTTGATTTTTAAAATAAATAAATACATAAATATTCTGCATTTGGAGTTGGTGTCCCATATTGGACTTGGAAATCTATATATTGCCACATACCTTAACAAGTTGAAGCTAAGATCTAGCCTTTTTGCCATATGTCCATATTTTCTTCCTAGGAATTCTGGAATTTCTTCACAGTCTTGACTAATATAGGACACCTGAGAATTTGAAGCAAAAAGAAAACATTTCATAAGTGGATTATTTAGTTCCTTGTCCAGATTCTGTCTCATTGAGACAATGACAACACACAGTATTGTAAATATTCATTACAACTTTAAGCCACATCAGCTTTACTGCTATAGAACCTATCACAATTTCCCTTTGATACAACCAGCTTTGTTACATCTAAAACACAAAAGTTGTTCTATTCTGTCTACTGTGTTGTCGTAGAAGTCTTTGGTTTGATTTCTTCAAAGAATGCCCACAAAGCCAAATTTGATATATCTATATCGGCTCATACTCCCAGTGTTCAAAATCTCAGCACAAACACTGACATTTCAGATTTTGTGCTAAAGAAATCTTAGTTGCCCCTACGTGGCACCTTGCTAGTTAAGTAGATTTCAACACTGTGTTAGAGCACTATCTGCAAGATATTGTTACTATCTAAATATTTAATATACAGTCAATTTCAAGACCACATCCCATTGGTCTAAAAGATGTCAGGTGAAAAATATGCAAAAAAAAAAAAAAAAAAAAAAAATCAGTCAAACCTATTTTTGATAGTATTTCAGTTTCTATTAAAATAGAGACTCCTCTGCACAACAGACTGACAATATGTACTTTTGCAGTCATCCTACTCTTACACTCTAAAAATTATTGTAATCTGATAATATTATATTGCATCCCATTTAATTAATTTTGTTCAATAACTTCAACAGATAAAGCTGACAACAGTGAAATAATTTTTACGAGCAGAAAACTGGTAGCTTGAAGCTCAGTTTAAAAACTTCTTCCCCTTGTTAATAAATTCTTGCAATAAAGTCTGCTACAAAACATACAAAGGGGAGAAAGCGAGTAGTCTGGGCAGTTGACATCCTAATGGTTTGGACATAACAAACTGTTTTGCAGAATTTATTGAAATAAATATGGGGGGAGTGTTCCTCCAGTTTTCATCCAAGACACCTACGATGCACTTCACGACACACATGCAGGTATGCATACAAGAATCGCTTCATTCTCCACTGAATGATAGGTTTCTTTAATGCTTGCAAATCCTTGGAAAGACACCACATAAACAGAAGAATAATACTTTGGATAAAGCTTTTAGTTCAATGTAACATGTTGAAATACAAATTACTATAATGTGATGCCTATTAACACCAGGAGTGCAAGACCATCTTGAGCAACTAGAAACCCAGCAAGAGAACAGATCACTACCTAGCTTTTCACACAGGCAGGAGTGATGGAGAAGTTGCAAAAGACTCTGACTTACATTCTCACTGCTTTAGAAACTTACCTGGCTGTAAATGTTCTAGCTCCACAAGAAGAGAGGTTGAAGAAAAAAAGCTCATATAAATGTGGTTTAGCGCACACAGAGGCAAAATAAAGAAAATGTTCGAAAGCCTTTGAACTGCTAAAATATACAAATATATTTGCACAACTGGTACAAACACATTATTCACAGGCATTTTTGCAGACAAAATATCATTGACATGAGCTTTTAATGCTGAGGCCTTGTAAAAGGAATTTTACTTCCACAAAGTCCACTGCAGCACACTAACAGTACAAGCACCTTCTTAAATTTAAAACAAAGAGATTTATTTTTCCACAAAATACACCAAGTGCATTCAACTTCAGATCTCTACAATCCACATACATGAAACTGCTTCAGATACACAATAACTCTTTTTACCGGCAGCGACTGCCAGCAATGCAATACACAATTAGCCTTTTTGAACAAGTTTTTAAGAGTCATTTTCCCAGTCTTCTATTTAATCCTTGATCAATCTGATATAAAACAAGACTTCAATAGTAGAATAACATTTCTTCATTTTCATTCTTTCAGTTCAAAATAACTTACCCAGAACACAATAAAATGTACATAATTCAGTATTCTTCATTTTGCATCCATCTCAAATACCCTCAGAATGAGTATGAGCTTTCAAGTACATATCCAGAGATGTCATCATTGAGAGATGAGAGCAAGCATGCTTTTCCCAAGACTCCTTGGCTCTTTGGGTGCCAGGCACATCAGTAACAGTGATTTCTTAGATTTTTCTATACCAGTCACAGAACATCACATGAGATTAAAAAATGCATGCAGATGCTTCCATTACCTAATTCTCCAACTCAAATCTGTGACAGGTTGGCCACAGTCAATCATTGTTATTACTATGCCCTGCTCAATATCCCACAGAAATGTTCAGAGAGTTCCCCACAAAGCCCAGCATCAGGCTATGGACATCTCAGACATTCTTGCAGAATCTTCAACACACTGTATGTAATTCAGGAAAAAAATAAGTTTCTACAAAGTATTTAGAACATAAAGTTAACCAGTCAATAGCAGTTGCACCTCTCTTCTGGTTTAATTTCAGAGGCTATTACCATGTAATCTCTGCAATCATTTTATAATGATATTGTAATTTTAGTAACTCATAAAGTAACATCTTTATTAAAGAACATCACCAAAAATGCCATGTATGAACTCTCAATATTGCATAGCCCCTTCCATTGAAGGGAATTACATCTGGAGAATATTTCCAGTCAGTTGAGCATTACATTTTACTATATGCTGTTAGAATATTGTATTTTACTTTAGTCACATAGCCAAATTAAGAGGTCAAGGCACGCTGGAGGGAAGGCAGCATGCTACGCAGTGCCACAGTTTCCTGCAGCAACTGCAAAATTAGCCAATCCCCTCCATATCACACACACATTTACCTGAATTCCACACAGAAATAGTGACCAGATTAAATAAGCAGTTGGATAGGCAGCACCCTGCTTTAATAACAAACCATTTTTAAAAAGAAAACAAGTTTAATTTATTATTGCGGGGGGGGGGGGGGAAGAAGGGGTAAGGAGAACGGAATATTTTGCTAGTTTTAGCCACAGCTTCAGCAGTAATTACACCAAATTTTAGCCAGAATTTTTTTCAGTAGCCAAATAAGAATGTGGGTAAAGGCCAGCAGGATTTGTTTTACTTCTCAGCTTCTCTCTTTAGTCAAAACGAAACGGACAGTGTTTACTTTCAGCAGAAACAACACATAACATATTTCAGTCTTTCAGTCGACTAAAGCCTGAGAGCGGCAGAGCCCAACATCAAAACGAGCACGACAGGCTCCTCGGCCCACCGACCCCTACGTCGGACTCCGCCGGTAGTTGAGATGTCGCACGGCAGTGAGCTGTTACAGGAAAGCCTCAGGAACACGCCTGTTGCACCTGAGCGGGCCACAGAAGTGGCAGAGTCGTAACACCGTCGACAAGTACTCCGGTGCTCCGCTATCCCTCCGTCAAGACAGCGCACGGCCATCCACACACACACTCCCCCGCCCGTGCTGCTCTGAGCACACCCCCGGGGGCTGCCCCGCCTTCTCCCCCCTCCGCACCGCCCCACGGCGCTGTCGGGGGGCAGGGACGGCTCCTCACACGGTTCCCTTCGGCGGGCTCGGGATAGCGTGCTCGCGAGAGAAGCGATACCTGAGCAGCGTGCGCGGGAAACTAAAACTTCCCTGCCCCCCACCCCGCAGAAGCCTCCTCCGGCACCGGCCGAGAGGCGGGAAACCGGCGGGAAGTTGGGTCAGCCGGTACTCGTGCCGGTGGCGAGCCGCCGAGGGGAGGCGGGCTGCCCCGGGCAGGTGGGGCCGCTGTGGCCCGGGCCCTGCGCTCCGCGGAACGCAGACACTTACTTGGGCTCCGCTCACCACGACCCCTGCCATGGCTGCGCGGGGGACGCGCCGGGGCTTCCGCGGGCTCGGGGCTGGGCCGGGGCCGCCGCCGCTTCCTCACAGCAGTCAGCTGACGCGGGCGGAAGCGCGGCCGGGCCGCGGGCGGGGTGGTGGCAACGCGGGGCTCCCGCCGCCACTCTGCGGCTGGGCAGAGCGCGCCCCCACTGGCCCCGGACCCAGGCAGCCCCGGAGGGGTCTGGCGGCCGCCTCGGCCCCCCACGCTGGTCGGCCTGAGGCCCTGCCTGCTGCGGCTGGAGCGATGCGCTCCACTTGACCGAGACGACAAGCGAGAGCACGGGGCTGGCTTGTGGCGAGGGTCCGCAGCTCCGGGCCCCGGGCATCCCCGTCCTGCGGCCCCTCCCGGCCTCCTTCGACGCCTTACCCAGAGTGGAGCTCCAACCGCCACATATCCGACTGCCGCCTGTCAGCACTAGGCTGGGACCCAGCCTTGGGTTATAATGGTGGTGGAATAGGCCCCGGGAAGAAGGGACAGAAACAGCAGATAGATGTGACAGAGCCATTTGGGCTTGGATTTCTTTCCCCATAAGGAGCTACATGACTTGGAGGGGCACCTATACTGGCTTTCACCTACTGAGCAGCCCATTAATTCATGGCATAAACCATAGCTTACTGTTGAAGAGATGTATGTCACTGGTAAAGCAACAGTTGCAGAAATAATCCCATGCTAGCTACACAAGAGGTCCATATCCCCAGAGCATTATTTTTTGTCTGTAGAACGTAGGGTAATTTTTGTGGAAAACAGAAATACCTTTGGAATTATTAGAAATACCTGCCAAACAAGTCCTTCTGGAGCATAAAAATTTGCTAATTAAAATAATAGCATGATGGTAGGTTATCACTGGTTAAGCACAGTGGGAAAATTAAAGATTTTCGGTGAGAATATTATGTGAGACATTTAAAGATACTTAGGTTTCCCAAGCTTGGATCCTAAATCCTATTAGTCATCTACCTACCTCTTCAGCTGCCTAAGCACCTTTAAAATCTGACAACTCTTTCCCCTTTATTGCTAATATAGCATAACTCACTTTTGCTGAAAGCAGGGGCACATGCTGTGAGGGGAAATAAGTTTCAGGAAGATATGTATTCTACACTGCAAACCACTTTCTACAGTTTATTCAGCAACACAGCAGAAACTAATACCGTACTTGCCAGTCTGTCTCTTAATATCAGCAGAATAAATTCTTGATGTGTGTGGCACTGCACCTCTAGAGCCATTGCTCCTCTGACTGCTGGACAGGAAACAGCAAATAGCCAAGGAGGAAAAGTGCCAATTTTTCCTCTCTGTTATTTTAATGCATTGTGTTAGAAATAGAAATGGGCCAACATGTAGAAAAACTCAGTCAATGAACAAATCACTGCATTGCTTTGCATGGATACAATTTTCCTTGTAACATGTAAGAGCGAAGAATCAAAACCTTCATCCACAGCAAATAAGATGATCCTACACTGATGAATAAAAAACCTATTTCTCTAAGTAAGAGTTTTCCATCAAGGCATATTTGCTAGTTCAGGTCATCATTCAGCACGCTTTAAACAATCAGTACTTTTATTTATTAGATTATATAGCAAATGACGTATGCCAAGGAAAACAAGTAGTATGCAAACTGTAAATTTAAACAAAGCAATGCATTCTCCTCATTCTGTATCTATCTCTTTTTATCTCTCCTTTGGTTACAAGCATGTGGTTCCCATAAGAACAAGCATGTACAGCTTAAGGCACAAAGTGGCCCACTGCTCTAGTTAGCTGTATTTGTCTTGATGGAGCAAACTCAGTTCAATACTCCACTCTTGTGAAACTGGAATAACTATATTGAAAACAATTTAGCACATCATTATCTACATTATTAGTATTAATTTTGGTAGAGTGTTAGCTGTCACTTTAGAGATATCTACAAAGAAAAAATCTGTGCCTGAACAGTTTACAAAATAGCACGCACAAATAATAACAAGTCTGTTTTTTTCCAGCTTCTTACATTGCCAATTGCATTAACCTGCCATTGATCCTCCTACTTACAAGGCAAGACCTTGTCTAGAGGGAAAAGCTGCAGGTGCAGCTCCCTAAACTGTGTGACTTAAATTGACTTTATCATCTCTTCAATCAGTTGAGCTGAATTTTGTAAATTACAAAAACAACTTAAGGAGGTGGCAAACTGTTTTAAGTGCATCTGGCTTATAATCATTCTTTTGAAACCAGTTCAACGTTTTCTTGTACAGACATGGCCTAGATGATTATCTGCCATGGATAAAATAATAGATCCAAATCCCATGGTGTGTAACAAACAGGGAGTGCTACCGACCACAGTGACAAAACGGGCCTATTATACCATACAGGAAGTGAAAAACAGAACAGAGGAGCAGAGAAGAGCAATGACTGTCTTGTTATGATGCTTCTCTAGACTTTGAAAACGTACATCCTGAAAGTCCTTGTGCTGCTGCCAGTTTCCTACAGCATGACTGGCAAATTTCTCAGACTTTGTTTTTTTCCGAGCCTCTTTCATTCCTTAATTTCTAAGCACCCATCACCTGCACATAATTTTCAAAAGGAATGAAAACCCACAGCTGCAACTGTCTACCACAAAGGAGTATTTTGTAACATCTAATCTGACACTGTAACGAAGTTATAACATTGTCTCAGATTTCAAACCTATGAGTCAAGGTGCTCATTAGTTTGTTATTATGAAGCCAAAATACATTACAGTGCTATATAAAGATAGGAGGGCTTTTTTAGCTTTTGAGCCTGCTAATCATCAGTGGCACTTTATAGCACAGATTCACAACAACTGTGAGGCTGCCTCTGGTTTTAGAATGTTTTTCACCTCACCCTATATATTTATTCTTCTGAGCATCCCAAAACACTACCTCCTTGAGTCCTGGCCCTGCACAGCCTCAACCATGTGAATGCTTTCTTTAGCTTTGATAGAACTGGCTATACGAGTAAAGCTTTGGAGGACTAAGTTTGTACTTGTAGAATATATTTTTATTGGTGGTTCCTTAGAAGCTGAAAATGTTGTGAGGATCTTTTGTAGACTTCGAAATAGTTAATATGACAGTGGGGCTTAGCTGGCCTTTGAATGTGTGTAGTGTATGTGTACAGAAAATACAAAAAAATCACTTGTTTATTTAAATTATCAGTTTCACTGAACAGTTAGAAGCAGAAAGGTGACATTCAAATATGAATTCCTGAGATTTTTTGACAAAGTCTTGCCAAAACTGCTCCATGTATGGGTAACATACATAAAAAAACCAACATAGACTTCAAAAAAAAAAAAAAAAAAGAGATAAATTTTCTTTTGTAAAGCTACAATGACTTACACCAATATGCTCAGTATATTTTTTATATACATGCATATATATATTACAAATTGAGCAGACCCATTCCTTGAATAGAGCACTGTACATTCAAAATAAGATAATATCTGTAAACCAACCTCCAAAATACTGGGAAGCAAAAGTATTGGAACCATGTTAGACACCCATCAGATCTGTCACTTTTTTTCCAAGTTCTTCACATAATAACACAGCTTTAAGTCATTTTAAACAGTCATTAGCCTAAAATGTATACACCACTACAATTATGAAATCTCATTGACCAACTGATTAAAATAATTAGCTAATACATACCAGTAAATCTGGCAAAGCACCAAGCACCAAATGAATTACATAATTTGATATAAAATCTATGTATACTAGTGTTGTCTTCTCTTAAAAGAACCTTGAAGATTATAAGAGGAAAAAGTAGCAATCATAAATGTTTTATTAACTGAAAACTGTATTTTTA
The DNA here is from genome assembly GCF_963264785.1 of Psittacula echo. Lineage (NCBI taxonomy): Eukaryota > Metazoa > Chordata > Aves > Psittaciformes > Psittacidae > Psittacula > Psittacula echo. The sequence continues at coordinate 60,274,443 of NC_137743.1, forward strand.
GATTTCAGACTGAGTTAATCAAAATGGTTTGTTTTCCAGCTCACAGCACACTATGCATGTTTCTGCATGTGCATGAATACAATTATCTTACATTTCAGAGTACAGAGTAAGTGAAACAACAAACTATTGTCTTCTTAAAAAAAATAGGATTTTTTTTCTCCTGAGGAAATACTGTGCTTGAACAGAGTTTTTCGAAGGAAAACATTTTGGGGGAGAAAAATATCCCAGCAAATCACAGAAATCTTCCAACTTGACCATCAGAAAATTTGGCTTAGAGTTTAACCATATAACTAATTTTTTTGATGCTCACAAAAAAATGCTGTCTCAAAATATTTGTTGATAAGTATCCACAGCAATATGATGTTTAATACAAACTGAATCAATTTAGCTGAAAGAGACCGACTGTAGTATGGACATTTTTGTGTGTATTACCACAGGAACATTTTATTCATGCACAGCTTCATTTGTACCTGGTTTTAATTGAAAAGTTAAAGATATTGTTTAATGTCCAAACTAATAACTTCAGACATCTCCCACGAAATAGCATCACTAGCACTCTCTGCTGTGAAACACACAGGAAAAAATAAACATGATGGAAAGAAGATAAAACACAATAATGTAATTTAATCTTATTGACAAAGAAAGAAAGAAATACAGTAACAATGACATCACTTGCCATTCCTAAGCTTTACTGCTGGCAATTAGGTTTCTATTTTCCTATCTCCAACCTATTTCTTATATTGCCACTTAGAAAGATATTTAACAGCCAGTGATAAATAAGTTAAAGGGATCTGAAAAGCAAGTTATGCATGTATACTCATTATATTTAGTATACCTTTTCTTGAACTGTATTAGTATGACAGTGTGATGTAGTGCTATAGAACTTGAAGTAACAACATCCAAATGACAGCAAAGTCGGTTGTTGTGGGTTTTTTTCCCAGAAATGTATGCCAACACTTGTGTGTCTGAAATTCTGCAGGATATATCTGTCCAGAAAAGCAGCTGATGAAAACTGGTTATCCCATTGTCATGGTTTAAGCCCAGCCAGTAACTCAGAACCACGTACCCGCTCGCTCACTCCCTCCCCTTCCTCCCTCCCACTCCCGGAGGGATGGGGAGGAGAATCAAAAGGATGTAACACCCACGGGTTGAGATAAGAACAGTCCAGTAACTAAGGTATAACACAAACCACTACTGCTATCACCAATAATAATAATGATAAGGGATTTCCTGTTATTTCTTGTTATTTAACAAGGAAAGAGAACACAACCGCTCACCACCCATAGACCGATACCCAACCCAACCCGAGCAGTGATCTCACCCTTCCGGGTAACTGCCACCAGTTTATATACTAGGCATGATGTGCTGCGATATGGAATACCTCTTTGGCTAGTTTGGGTCAGGTGTCCTGTCTCTGCTTCCTCCCGGCTTCCCCTCCTCCCTGGCAGAGCATGAGACTCAGAAAGTCCTTGGTCAGAGTAAACATTACTGAGCAGTAACTAAAAACATCAGTGTTATCAGCTCTGCTCCCAGGCCGAAAGTCAAAACCACAGCACTGCACCAACTACTAAGAAGGAAAAAAATGACTGCTACTGCTGAACCCGGGACACCCATACTACCACGGACCATATCATACCTGTGAGCTTACTTTGCATTTCCTATGCTTAACTAATGGCCTTAATTTTCATTTTTCCATTCTTGTGGAGACTCCTACAAGAAAAAGAAAAAAAAAAAAAAAGAGAGGGTTAATATTTTTACTTTCATCTAGAGTTTTTGGAGGTTTTTATCCTTTCCTGCAACACAGAAGCAGTGTCCAATCTGATGTATTTCCTAAGAAAGCCTCTTGTATTTTAGCTCTTTGATTCCTCCCCTGTCCCCAACCAAAGTAGAATTCTGTCTAAAACCACCCCTGGGATATATTTGATTATTATTTTCCCATTATATGGCAGCAGTGTGGTATGAGCACAGTGACTGTGAATGAATGCAGCTCCAACATAAGCTCACTCACTGTTTCATTGCAAAGACACCTTGAAGTTTAGCATGTTCTGATGTCCTGAAAAGCTTCATTTTGTAATCTTGTTAGGATTCCTTCAAGGTAAGTTTTTGTATAGGTTTTATAATGCAATATACTGTAAGCTAAGAGGTTTTGAAACCCAGGGGAAAAAAACAAACAAACAAAAAAAACAAAAAAAAAAATGCAACACCCACCCAATTAAAAAGAAAGAAAACAAAACCAAGCCTTCCTGAATTTTTTTATCCAGTAATCTCATCTGGCTCCCACTGAAGTTAATGATAGTTTTGTGGACCATGGTATAGCTCAAATACAATTAGAAAAAAAAATAAAATCCCTTATGTTACATTATATAGCACACTATAGCTATTAGGCTCGAATCACATTTAATAAGCTATGTGCTCAACAACTAAGACATAGCAACAGTTAATTGTGCAATTTAATTCTGCCTTCTCATAATAAGTGTTATTTTACAGGGGTTTTACAGGTACAGCATTGGTTTTCTTGCTTGGTGGTTTTTTTTTTTTTTTTTTGTTTGTTTGTTGGGTTTGGTTTGTTTTTTTTCCATACACAGGAGTCTGTTTCCATTAGACTACAGAATGAACAGAGCTAAGTAAATTTAACTCAGCCAGGTAAATATCAGACTTTTTCAATGCACTACATTACCAGAGCACCTAGCATTTTTGAATGCATTTGTTCTCACTCTATGCCGAAAAATAGAAAAATTTTCTATTTCTCTTCTACCTATCCTACAGAAAAGGAGCTGAGGCACAGAAAGGCTAAATTATTTGTATAAAAACTTACATTCATTATCTGTAGTCAACTAGGGAACTGACCCTACACATCCCAAGACCTAGGCTGATACCCTGACTGCAGATAATTCTCTGTCTTGGGTTTTCCTATTTGGTGTAAATGCACAATAGGTATATAATAAAAAACTATTATTTCCAGTCAGGAAAAGAAGTAAGTGTAGAACCACTATTTCTTTGCTCCCAGTGGACAATGTTTTCAGGCAAAAGGATATTCCCACCTGAAGGGGGTGTCCGACATACAGTATATAGCACGCAGAAGAAAGGTGCTGATATTGGGCATCCACAAGCTCTGTAGATTATTGCAGGACTTTGACATGCTGCCAAACCTAAATGTATAGCACAAACCCAAGACAAAAAGTAGTATTTTTCAATAACTTATAATTCATGCGATCTAGATGTTGGGGTTTTTTTCCATAAAGCCAACTAAAAAGATAATCTTCCTGACAAGTTTCAAAGGCCTGCTGCATGGAGACACAAAACATTTAATAAAATATTATAAGAATTTTTTAATTTAAAGGAATTCAGTAATCTTTGTGTGGAATCTGTTGCTACTGCCTCTCCTATAATTATATGTTGCACACATACACAGAGATTGGGTTTTTTCAAAGCCTAAAATGACTGACTCACAACAACCCTGAAGTGCTGCACTTCCCTACCATCCATTACAGATAGGTGAACTTCAGGTTGGCTGCCTGGGTTATCGTGGGAAAGTAAACTTAAATATAAAAGCAACTGTACATCTTTTTGCACTGATGCTTGCTAGCTCATAGGAATGCAACAATCAGATGGGTGAAAGAAAGTATTAAAGGATAAAGTCTAATTTGAGGCCATCCAACATTGCAGTTCTATTCCAAATAACAGGCTTGAGGTTTTAGAAGTTCAGTGAGGTCTTTTCTTGCTCCATGTCTCTGTCACAATATCTGGGGCAGCGACTGTCTGTCGCACAAAGACAAAACAAATTATTGCAGGAAGTGCTTGAACATGAAGATCAAACAATAAAGGAAGTGGCTGCAGAGGCCCAAGAAGCTTGTAGCTGACCTGATCTCTCTTGCTCTAGCTTTCTTGGCAGTTCACTGTAGAAAGGAAATACTGGACCAGACAGAAGTCGGTTTGGGTGTTTTGTTTGGAGATTTTTCCAGAAGGAACTATATTCACCTGATTAATCCAAAGAGGCACAATCTGCATCTTATTTTGCCAACAACACTGCATAATAAGAAAGGTACATAATATCAAAAATACACGCTGGAAGGGGTACTATGCTTCTAACATCCTACACCTCTAAACACAGGTCTCTACCCTGGCAGAAGATAGTATGATCAGGAAGGAGCTCAGGACAAGGTGTGGGAATACTTGATATTACCAAACAGGTTCCTTCCACGCTTCTCACGGCCCCAGTTTTTAATCTTGCATCTTCGAGCTGGTTATACCAGCAAAGGGTAAAACCACAGCCTTCCACACAGATAATAGATATATGATACTGCTACCGAAAAGAAAGCAGTAAGCAGGTATACAGCCTAATCACAAGTCAACAGTACAATATGAAATGACTTTTGTATTTTAAGGAACAAAAGTTTTAGTTCCCTACTGTTCAGTTCTAAAGCCAGTTGCTATTTTTCATTATACCTTTTAACTACCAAAGATTCCCACAGAAATATATGGAAGTTGCTAACAATTTGGATGCCTATGAAAGAACAGAACTCAAACAAAAGCCACCATCCTCTGCAGTTTGTTAAACAGCAACTCTTCCCATTAGTCACTACTTTCATCCACCCATCCTTCTGGGCGAGGAGGGATAAATATAGCTCAGCTAGCATTAATTCTGCATCATCTGGAGACACTGCTAGCAAAAGAACACACACACACATGATGCAAGACAGAAGAGCTGAAAGCTGAAAGTTACAGAGGTATGGTCTCCACAAGCAATATATTGTCAATAGAGGGAGAGATACATAAACTTCACAACTACAAGAAACAGATTTTACACTTCCTGGAAATGGGAGAAAATGCATGAGATATCAAGGTGGTTTAGTTACATTTGACTCTCCTTGAATCTTCCTGCTGGTGACTTTAGTATTTTACTCCTCCCTTCCACTCTCCTTTCATGTAAATATATTAATTTAAAAATCATTCAAACCAAATAACATGTGTAACACCATTTCCTATGAAAGATGAAGCAGTAAGAGTGCCTAACTGTAGATTGTAGATTCTATAGTACCTGCTGGTTCTCTTTTGTCCTGCATCTAGCACAATTCAGTCACACAATGCTCAGTTCTTCAAGAACTAGAAAATCACACATATGCTAATGGAAGAACAAAGGAGCCCAGTGCAGTTGGCAAGGTATTTTCCAAAGGAACTACTCTTTAACAAGAAAAACGGCATTACTGTGATTAGGAAATACAGAGAAAAAATTCCAACTTCTGGATCAAGCAGTCCTGTGATATTAAGATTAAATTAATTACAACTTTCCAAGTACTAGTCCACTCCTTTCCAAAAAACCTGTTCTTATATATGCTTCTCACTACCAAGCAGGAAAGTGAAAAGAAGGAAAGAGGCTGAGTCAACGTAATGCTTCATTCACTGAGAACAGAGTGGTGCTCCATAAGCTGTACGTTACGTTTTAGTCTCCAAGCCATCTGTCCAAATAACAAAACAAAAAAAAAAAAAAAAAAAAAAAAAAAAAAAAAAAAAGTTGATAAGCTTCCTTTTGGTGAGAAACACAAAAGGAAAAGCAGACTGAAAACAAAGAGACTTCCTGTTTATACTGCAAAGATTATTAGACACAGACCAATGCTAAAATAAGGAAATTCTTGTCTTAATTTTGTAATCCAACTTTGACTCTATATATCTGGAAATGTGCTGCTATTCGGCCATCGTACTTGGGACCTTTTCCATAATCACAAGAGAACAGAGCTTCAGATTAGTATTTGTTGCTCACAAGTAAAACTGTTAACAACATTATGTAACACTTTCCTTGCTTGTGTTTCTTGTTGAAATCCAAGTCAGACGAGTAGAGCTACCTATCTGCTATCACTATCAGCTGACAGTGTTGAATAAGATATATGATTCATTAGGAACAAAATATTTCAGTTCCAGCAGAGATATGCCCGCATTACAAAACCGCATAGGAAAAGATACCACTGTTGGACACAGAGAATGAAACCACTTCAAATTCCTCCAAGCTTTGTCTCCAGATCAGAACTGATATAGCATGAGGCATACTGCAGTGGTTTAAGGTCTTCAATTTTGAAGTTGACAGTGTGGCATATTTCAATACCATTAACTTGTCAAAACAAAAAAAACCACTACAGGGTTCTGGTTTGGGATTTTTTTTCTAGCAAGGATCATACCAGTTTATCTGAGTGACATAATAGTTCACATACTTATGTAGTGAGTTAGACTACCATACTACATTTAGGTCACTAACTGAAGATCCTGTATCATGTTAAGACAAGGCTGGGTGAATTCTGTAATAAAAAGTAAAGGCTAGAAAAGATCTAGTCACTGATGATGCTGTGCATTTAAAATTCAGTCACAGCAATATTACAAACAAATTCATATCAAGCCAAAGAAAAATGTTCAGGAAGTTTAAAATATTATTATTCATAAAACTTTTGCAAATTAATTGTTTTCCTCTCTCTGAAAAAAAATGCCTTTGTTTATTTTTGGTGGAGTAACTTGATTTATGTGACAGAACCCAGCAAAAAGGAAGCTGTCATAACAAATATCATCATGGATACCGGCTACAGGACAGAGGAATAAAACACAGCTTTGCAAATTGAGCTCTTAGAGAACTGGCACTAACCAACAAAAATTACTTTATTCTCAGCTCAAAACTCTTAAGAAATATGCACAGTTAATTCTCACAATGAAAGGATAGGAATATCCAGAGAAGCCAGCCAAGTTTCTAGCATTTTTTTCACAGTTTGTCTACTGTCTTAGATTACCCTACTAAATCAAGAAAAAAAAGGAAAGAAACAACCACGGGGCTTTACTTTATAAGAAGGCTCTGTTTTAAAATAGTTTTCAAAGCACTACTAACCAGTAAGAGAATCTGCAAACTTTTACAGCCCAAGAACCATGTGTTGAAGATGAGATTATGTGGTAGCAGTCATGGGTGGCTACAAAGCAGTATCTGACGGCCTGTTTAATCTTACATTAATTCATTAACCCCCCCCAAAATGTTTACTGATAATTTACTAAGCTTTTCAGGAATTAAAACTTCATTTTCTTCTCTTGAGAACACACACTCTGGCTCACATGCTGCTGATAATACACAGCCAGGAAGGGTTTCACCTAACCTTCTGGCTTTCTGGCACCCCAGCATTCCAATCACAAAATGAAGTTTCACATGCACATTAGATACAGCAGCCTGGATACAGCAAGTGGAGTCTCTTGTGGAAAATCCTAACTACCTGGGACCTAATAGCTAACTTGAATACTTTTCTCCTTTCTTTGATCTTACATTTAGTGCAAGTCCGACTTCAAAAAAATATGTTGGAAAAAGACTAAACTTTTCATGAAGTGAAGAGAAAAAACTCTGGTGAAACAGTCTCAAGAAGCAGCAGCATGGAGAGTATTTCTGCTTGTTTCATATGTTAAATCGTATGAAAGAACAGCAAGATACTCAGTTGAGTTCTTTCTTACTGTTAATTTTTCATGAAGAAACAATGTGTATTTTAATGAAGCTACAGAACTGTCCACGCTGTCACAAACAGAAAGTTTTAATTAAAAGATAACCAAAGGTCTGAAAATCACCTGTTACCTGAAAAAAGTTTGAGGGTGGCTTGTTTTATAGCACTAATTAAAATGTTCTGTTTAAGCAGAAAAGCAAAACCCAAAACATTCATCAACAACTAAACAGGCAAGTGAGCAAAAAGATTTTACAAGTCCACTGAAATACTTTAGAGATTCTATTTTAACCTTAATGACTGCTACATGAAGATACATATTTTTTCATCATGTGGGCCCTTAAACTGACATATTGAAAATAATATTTTCAAAGTTTTATCTACAAGGAAATTTTATTAGTGTTCATCTTCTCCTTCTAGTGAATGGAAATGCATGTTAATTCCCTCCTAATTTTACTGTTTCAAATAGTATTCACTGTATAGTATTGTAATGTGTCCTTCAGTAGAAAGATTATAAGTAAATGTGTTTGCAAAAATTGTTCATAATGATCACTTTTTAGTGCTATTTATACTGGTTATTTTAAAATATAAAGAAAGTCATACCTAACATTTCTAAAGTGTCATTCACCTGCAAATTTCATGACATTTTACATATATTAATCAATTAAGCCCTACTATACCCATCTCAATTAGGTATTAATATCCCAATTTTACAGTTAGTTACACTGAAGATAGCTTGAAAGGTTAGCTGTCTTCCTAATACCACTCAGGAATGGGAATAAAACCCAAGAATGACAATCGCTTCTCTTGCGTAATGAAAAATGAAAAGCTTTTTCCCTGTTGTAGAATAGAAAATATGAGAATAAAAGGCAAAATTAATGGGCAAAAATTTGGGCTCTTACAGAATTTTTACCTTTTCTTGTCAAACAAACTATTGCTTTGCAAACTTCTTGGAGAGAAATGAATACATATGATCAAGATTTCTACAAATTCCACAAGCTGTGGTCCTGTAGACCAAACAAAAAACAGTGGCACAGAAGTATAGACCATACTAACCTTACTTCTCCCCACCATCCATATCAGACTAAACATCTTGAACTGAAGAGAGCTTCAGCTGTGTACCACTCAGGGATGGGTTTTTTTCAGCTGGCTCCCTTAGAGCAGGTCCACACCACTTTATGCTAGTTTGAACAGTAAAAATGAAGTTATCCAACTAACATAACCATATAGTATTATATCACATTGTTCTCGTCAAACTTGCTAATCTAGTGCCACTAGAAAATAATTTACTTCAATTTTCTATCCTGATTTAAATATGCAGAATTGAGAAAGGTCATCCTGTTTATTCTGTTTCTGAGATACTATAGTCCGTCACGGATTATAAAATGGTAAAACAATCTGTTTCTAGGTACACATCCTAAATGTAACCCATATTAGTAACATAACTGCAAAATTTTTCTGGATGCTTTTAGTACTAATATCTAGAATTCAAAATGTACTGTTTTAGAAGGGCATTCTTATTACCTTAAATTATAATCCTCTATTGCTTTTAGTCTTCTAACTTTATAAAGAAGCCATTACAGATTTCCCATTTTCTATCAAACTTCCATATGTTTTGTGTGGGTGAAGAAAAAATAGGCTACCTGGCTATATTGTGCTACCTTAGTTTTATAGTACTACTCCTCTCAGGGGGGTCAGTGACAAATTATGGTCTCTTGGCATTGCCTCTGTTGCAGATTTTGCACCAAGTGAAGCAGGGATTATACAGAGGTGATAGCGTTTGATCTTCATGTTCTATCATTATTGAGACTGTCATCATGTCTATGAACTAAACAACAGAACGAAGGTTGTAGAGGCAACCTCCATTCTGGCACTCCATTTCTTTCTATGCCTGACCTAGCATGCTGTCGTGGTTTCAGCCCAGGCCGTAAATCAGAACCACGAAGTCCACTCCCCCCCTCCCACCACCTTTCTTCCCTCCGCTCCTGGAGGGACGGGGAGGAGAATTAAAAGAATGCAACTCCCACGGGTTGAGATAAGAACAGTTTAATAACTAAGGTATAACACAAATCACCACTGCCACCACCAACAATAACAACGACAAGAGAAATAACAAGGGAAGAGAATACGATACCGCCCGCCGGAAAAGACAGCCCGACCGAAAAAAGAGAGGTGCCCTTCTGGGTAGCTCCCAGTTACATCCCCTGGCATGACGTGCTGTGGTATGGAATACCTCTTTGGCTAGTTTGGGTCAGGTGTCCTGTCCCTGCTTCCTCCCGGCCCCTCCTCCTCCCTGGCAGAGCATGAGACTCACAAAGTCCTTGGTCAGTCTAAACATCAGTGTTATCAGTTTTTTTTGTTCCCAGGCCAAAAGTCAAAAACACAGTGCTGCAACAGCTACTAAGAAGGAGAAAAAAACTGACTGCCACTGCTGAACCCAGGACAGTATCCACCCCTTGTTCCATACCATTCACGTCATGCTCAGATCCTACATTTTCCATATACCCTCACTCTCATCTCGATGCACTGTTAGCTTAGTGCACGGACCAATTCCTATAAAGCTACTGAGTCCATTCGGTTCATGATGTTGGGCTCCATCTCTTGGAACAGTCTTTCAGGGCAGAAGAAGCTGTGTGCAGTGTTGGATCGTTGCCTGCTGATGCTGATCATTCCTTTACTGTAGAACTCATCCGGTTCTATCAAAGTTCATTCTCTGTTGGGATGATGGTCGGAGGGAAGTCAGAGCCAGTCGCTGGTGCCCTGCAGACTTCTAGTTGATGGGCTATAGCAGGCAACAGCGTACAATTGAGTTCATTGGCTGTTTTCCCCTAAAATCAAATCCCCTTGAGGTACGCATCGGACTTCCCCATCTTCCTGCATTACCCACCAAGTATATCCAGGTCCCTGAGCAAAAGCAATCCCACGAGTGGGTTTGCCTTTACCTGAAGCAGGAATAACCCAGACTGTCTTCCCCAGCAAATTCTTCACGTGCACCACAGGAACTTTGTCCCCCTCTACAATATGTAAAAGTTCTGACTGGGCTGGGCCAGCCCTGTTGGCAGATCCTCTGGTGTTGACCAACCAGGTGGCCTTTGGTAAGTGTGTATCCCAATGCTTGAAAGTTCCCCCACCCATTGCTCTCAGTGTAGTTTTTAACAGCCCATTGTACCGTTCGATTTTCCCGGAGGCTGGTGCATGGTAGGGGATGTGATATACCCACTCAATGCCATGCTCTTTGGCCCAAGTGTCTATAAGGTCATTCCGGAAATGAGTCCCATTGTCTGATTCAATTCTTTCTGGGGTGCCATGTCGCCACAAAATCTGGTTCTCAAGGCCCAGGATAGTGTTCCGGGCAGTGGCATGGGGCACAGCGTATGTTTCCAGCCATCCGGTGGTTGCTTCCACCATGGTAAGCACATGGCGCTTGCCTTGGCGGGTTGGTGGGAGTGTGATATAGTCAATTTGCCAGGCCTCCCCATATTTGTACTTCAGCCATCGTCCTCCATACCAAAGAGGCTTTAACCGTTTGGCTTGTTTGATTGCAGCACATGTTTCACACTCATGAATAACCTGGGCAACAGTGTCCATTGTTAAGTCCACCCCTCGATCACGGGCCCATCTGTATGTTGCATCTCTGCCCTGATGACCTGAAGTGTCATGGGCCCACCGGGCCAAAAATAATTCACCTTTATGTTGCCAATCTAAGTCCATCTGAGCCACTTCAATCTTAGCAGCTTTATCCACCTGTTGGTTGTTCTGGTGTTCCTCAGTGGCCCGACTCTTGGGTACATGGGCGTCTACATGGCGTACCTTCACCACCAGGTTCTGCACCCGGGCAGCGATATCTTGCCACAGTGCAGCAGCCCAGATGGGTTTACCTCTGCGTTGCCAGTTGCTCTGCTTCCATTGCTGCAACCACCCCCACAGGGCATTTGCCACCATCCATGAGTCAGTATAGAGATAAAGTACTGGCCACTTTTCTCGTTCAGCAATGTCCAGGGCCAGCTGGATGGCTTTCACCTCGGCAAACTGACTTCATTCACCCTCTCCTTCAGCAGTTTCTGCAACTTGTCGTTGAGGACTCCATACGGCTGCCTTCCATCTCCGATGTTTTCCCACAATACGGCAGGACCCATCAGTAAACAAGGCATACTGCTTTTCACTTTCTGATAGTTTATTATATGGTGGGGCCTCTTCAGCACGCATCACCTCCTCCTCTGGTGACATTCCAAAATCTTTGCCCTCTGGCCAGTCCATGATGACTTCTAGAATGCCTGGACAACTGGGATTTCCTATTCGAGCTCGTTGTGTAATTAGTGCAGCCCATTTACTCCATGTCGCATCGGTTGCATGATGTGTAGAGGAGACCCTGCCTTTGAACATCCAGCCCAGAACGGGCAACCTGGGTGCCAGGAGGAGCTGTGCTTCAGTGCCAATCACCTCCGAAGCAGCTCGAACCCCTTCATAGGCTGCCAGTATCTCTTTCTCAGTTGGGGTATAGCTGGCCTCAGATCCTTTGTATCCCCGACTCCAAAAGCCGAGGGGTCGACCTCGAGTCTCCCCTGGAGCTTTCTGCCAGAGGCTCCAGGTAGGACCATTCTCCCCAGCTGCGGTGTACAGTACATTTTTTACATCTGGCCCAGTCCGGACTGGTCCAAGGGCTACTGCATGAACTATCTCATGTTTAATTTGCTCAAAGGCTTGTTGTTGCTCAGGGCCCCATTTAAAATCATTCTTCTTCCGGGTTACATGATAGAGAGGGCTTACAATCGAACTGTAATTTGGGATGTGCATTCTCCAGAACCCCACAGCACCCAAGAAAGCTTGTGTTTCTTTCTTATTAGTTGGTGGAGACATTGCTGTTATTTTGTTGATCACATCTGTAGGGATCTGGCGACGTCCATCTTGCCATTTTATTCCCAAAAATTGAATCTCCTGTGCAGGTCCCTTGACCTTACTCCGTTTTATGGCAAAACCAGCTTTCAGCAGGATTTGGATTATTTGCCTCCCTTTCTCAAAGACGACTTCTGCTGTATCACCCCACACAATAATGTCATCAATGTACTGCAGGTGTTCTGGAGCTTGCCCCTGTTCCAGTGCATTCTGGATCAGTCCATGGCAGATGGTAGGGCTGTGTTTCCACCCCTGGGGCAGTCGGTTCCAAGTATACTGGACGCCCCTCCAAGTAAAAGCAAACTGTGGCCTGCATTCTGCTGCCAAAGGAATTGAGAAGAATGCATTGGCAATATCAATCGTGGCATACCACTTGGCTGCCTTTGACTCCAGTTCATACTGAAGTTCTAGCATGTCCGGTACGGCAGCACTCAATGGTGGTGTGACTTCATTCAGGCCACGATAGTCTACTGTTAGTCTCCACTCTCCATTAGACTTTCGCACTGGCCATATGGGGCTATTAAAGGGTGAGCGGGTCCTGCTGATCACTCCCTGACTCTCCAGACTACGGATCAGTTTATGGATGGGAATCAGGGAGTCTCGGTTGGTGCGATACTGCCGCCAGTGCACTGCTGTGGTCGCGATTGGCACTTGTTGTTCTTCGACCTTCAGCAACCCCACAACAGAGGGATCCTCTGAGAGACCAGGCAAGGTGGACAGCTGTTCATTTTCCTCAGTCTCCAAAGCAGCAATACCAAAAGCCCATCGGTACCCTTTTGGGTCTTTGAAGTACCCTCTCCTGAGGTAATCTATGCCGAGGATGCATGGAGCCTCTGGACCAGTCACAATGGGGTGCTTTTGCCATTTCCTTCCAGTCAGGCTGATCTCAGCCTCCAGTACAGTCAACTCTTGGGATCCTCCTGTCACTCCAGAGATATAGATGGGTTCCACCCCTTGACAGCTTGACGGCATCAGGGTACACTGTGCACCGGTATCTACGAGAGCTTTATACTTCTGCGGGACTGATGTGCCAGGCCATCTGACCCACACAGTCCAGTAAATCCAATTGTCCCCTACCTCCACCTGGCTGGAGGCAGGGTCCCTCTAACAGTCATCACAACGTTGGACACCTAAGTCGTGTTGAAAGGGATTATTCTTCATTATCACAGGAGCTGGAGTAAAATCAGCTCTTCCGCTCCATCTGGGAACCTGCTCACCAGAGACTGAAGCCGCAGCTCTCATGGGATGATTAGTCTTGACCCTTGTTCCTATTTTCAATTCATGCACCCGTTCCTCCAAAGCTGAAGTAGGTTTTCCATCCCACTTCGTCATGTCTTCTCCATGATCCCGCAGGTAAAACCATAGGGTGGCCCGTGGTGTTTGCCTTCTATATCTTCTGTCTTGAACAACAGGACGTCTTTTGTTAACAGCTGAGACGTATGTTGGTACACGTGAGGAGCTGGATAAATCAGATAGATCGTCCCTCAATTGTTTGACATCCTGGGACAGTTTTTCCACAGCTGAGATGATGGAAGGGGTGAGATTGTCTTCGAACTCTTGGAGTTTGTGAATCATTTCATCCACTGTTGGTGTTACTATGTCACCCCAGGTTACTGTTGCCAATGAATGGGCATATGATGACGGTGCATTCCGTGTAAGTTTTCGCCACATGGGTCGTGTACATTTGACTTCATCTGGGTCTATGGGTATATCTCTGTTATTCGGTTTGATGTGATAGATCATCTCCACGATGGCTGATACCCTCAGAGACTGGATGCCTTTGTCTAAAGTAGTCCACTTGGCCGAACGACTCGTAACATCATCCTTGTATGGAAACCTTTCTTTCACAGCTGCCAAGAGCCGCCTCCAAAGACTGAGGGACTTTTTCTCTCTTGCAATTGCTTTGTCAATTCCCCCTTCTCTAGCAAGTGATCCCAGCTGCTTGGCTTCCATACCTCCTAGTTCGTGACCATCGGCCCCATTGTCCCAGCATCGTAGCAACCAGGTGATGATGTGCTCCCCTGGTTGACGGGTAAAATCTTTTCGCATATTCCGTAGCTCGGTTGAGGTCCGAGGTCGAGAAGTCACCTCTTCTTCTTCTTCTTCGTCATGGGATGATGACTCCTGATCAGATGGTGGCCCGGGTGGTGAATACATTGTTTCTTCATCTTGCTTCACCCTTCTTGCCTCTTTTTTGCTTTTTCTCTTGCGTATGGGGGCAATCGATATTGGTACGAATTGGTCCTCTGGTTTAGCTGCAGTCATTATCACTGTGCTTTGAGTAGCAACAGTACTTGTCGCTGGGGGTGGTGTAGCTGCTGTGGTTGGAGCTGGGGTAGCTTCGCTGTCTGTTGCAGTTGAAGTTTGAGTAGTGGCTGTACTTGTCGCTAGGGGTGGTGTAGCTGCTGTGCTCGGAGCTGGAGTAGCTGCGCTGTCTGTTGCTTCGCCCTCAGATCCAGGGACATTTCTTTCCTTTTGAAGGTGCTGGATAGTGTTGAACAAGGCCCAGTAAGCATAGGCCAAGCCCCAGCACGTTGACATGATTTGTCCCTCTCTGGTATGACCAGGATGACAACACACCTCATTTAAGTGTTTTACTAATTCTTCTGGATTTTGCACTTGTTCGGTGGTGAAATTCCAAAACACTGGAGGGGCCCACTGACCTAGATACTTGCCCATACTATCCCACACACCCTGCCACTCATGGCTGTCCAGCCTCGAGGAAAATCTCTCGGTCCCCCTATTTTGTCGTCTAACCCCAGACAAGGCCCAAACCCGACTCTGCTTAACTCTTGAGATCAGACGTAATGGTTGTGGACAAAACACACTCTGTATGCGTGCCAACATGGTGACCCCCATCACAATCAGCAAACAGGTCTCAACAATATTAAAAGGCCACTCAAAAACTTCAAAACTCTCAAACGATGCTGTAAACGGTCTGGAAGGGGCACTGGGAGGGTAAAAGAATGTCTCCTTCATAGGTTGACCACCCAGGAAGGAGAAAAAAGATGTATAGTTGCTAAGCATTTGTATTATATACCTCCCAAAGTATAAAGGTGGTGACCACACTGGGAACATAAGCCAGATCAGTTTCATGATCAATTTTTCTATTGTATTACAAGTCATTACCATAAAATACAATGAGACAATAACCTTAGCCCAAGCCCCACACTTGAAAAACACTAACACAGCAAATACCGGCTCTAAGTAACCTACGGCATATTGAGACTGTGAGATCAAAACCAACAACTTTGAGAGCCAACAAATCAGCATTGTGACGAGTGACTATTAATCCAAAACACTGAATGCTTATCACAAATACGATTAGACACACTCCGGTCAGATCTGTCGTTATCCCAACCCTTCGAGCCCCACGTTGGGCGCCAAAATGAACTGTCGTGGCTTAAGCCCAGGCCGTAAATCAGAACCACGAAGTCCACTCCCCCCCCCCCCCACCTTTCTTCCCTCCGCTCCTGGAGGGACGGGGAGGAGAATTAAAAGAATGCAACTCCCACGGGTTGAGATAAGAACAGTTTAATAACTAAGGTATAACACAAATCACTACTGCCGCCACCAACAATAACAACGACAAGAGAAATAACAAGGGAAGAGAATACGATACCGCCCGCCGGAAAAGACAGCCCGACCGAAAAGAGAGAGGTGCCCTTCTGGGTAACTCCCAGTTACATCCCCTGGCATGACGTGCTGTGGTATGGAACACCTCCTTGGCCAGTCTGGGTCAGGTGTCCTGTCCCCGCTTCCTCCCGGCCCCTCCTCCTCCCTGGCAGAGCATGAGACTCACAAAGTCCTTGGTCAGTCTAAACATTGGTGTTATCAGTTTTTTTTGTTCCCAGGCCAAAAGTCAAAAACACAGTGCTGCAACAGCTACTAAGAAGGAGAAAAAAAACTGACTGCCACTGCTGAACCCAGGACACATGCTTAATGTTCTTTTAATTTAGAGTCACCGAGTGTCATTGAGGTTCTGAGCCAGATACTTAGAGTGCATATGTAACGCCCCTGCATCAGGGAGAAAGACCTAGCTCCAAGTCCTGTTTATGTAGATGGGCTGATCTCCAAACTGGCTCCACAACTGTTCCTTAGCAGCTCCAGCCACAGGCCATTATACTACTCTGTATATATTGTAATCACTTAATCAATGCTTTGTGTTTAACATGACCTCTCAGGAATGTTCTGTAAAAGCAATGTGACCCAATGTACCAGTTAATTAATTAGTGACAGCTCCCAGTGCTCCAGAAAGCTGTTAGAGGACACCTAGAGTGTGACCATAACACTGTGGTGTCTGGCAGCTCCAGCTCTTTTGAGTGGGAAAATCAGTATGGCATAGAGGAAGTCTGGAACACCAGTTTTCTACTCCTGCATAGTCTGTATCAGCTAGAGGTTCCTAAGGTCATGCACGCTGTCATCCAATACAATGCTCCCAACCTGACTTTCAATTGCATGAATGAACAGACAATCTATGGCCTTGCTGGCCTACAGTGATTACTATTGAAGTGGTGAAGAACATGTCCAGTTATATTGAGTTTTACCTTGGGATAGGTGAGCATCCTCTTTTCCCAAGTGAATTCCAACCATGGAATTCCAATTCTACTGTGTCCAAAAAGCTAGAAATGAGGCTGCATTTTATCCAGAAACCACACACCAGGAAAAAGCAGTGACCTCCCCACATGAGTGAATGGACCATCCATGCTCCTGAAGGGGCTGCAGGAATATGCTGAGGGTTATTCTTTCCAAGTTAGAGTGGCAGCATCAGAAGAGAAACACGATCTTACGCCTTAGTGAGCCAGCAATATGACTGATAACACAGCTAAGGGGAAAGTATGAAATAGATGTTAGAGAGCTTAATAGACCTGAATTCTTACCATCTGTGGTTGTTATGTCCGAGAATACATAAGAGGAATAGACAGGGTTTATCTTCCCAGCCTGTAAGGCACCACTTTGAAAATGGTTCTATGAAATTTGACACAGATAGGGAAGGTGATAGTGGAACACAAATGTGAACAGCAGCATGCACACAGAGTGAGTTCAAGCTGTGAGCATACTGTGCACTAGTGATGACAGGTGTACAATACTGCTCGCTGAGATTGTATGCCCTGCTCTTGGCTGCTAGTGAGCTAAGATGTGTCACAGTTGGTGTATAGGCATATACAGTAGTCCATACTATGCAAGCAATGAGTCTGCAAAACGGTTAAAGGGGCCATCTTTTTTCTTACAACTATGGGTGATACAGGATGGATTCTGGAAGCCATTTCTGGCCTTTGAGCCCAAGGTTTCTAAAAGGGGGACCTCCTCTTTTTTTGACCACTGCATATAGCATACATTCTCTACAAGTTGTCCATGTTCTTTTTCTTTCCTGAACTTCAAAAAGGTATAATAAAATCAGGGTACTTAACCAAGCTGGTCTCCTGTCTTGTCTCACAGGAATTTCTGTGCCACTGCTACCCTGGAGATGCAAGATAGGCAGAAAATGACACCTTCTTCTTTCTCCCTACAGGACTGTGGAGGCTCAGCTTCTACATTCACCCAGCTTAACATAGAGATCAGGCCCTAAACTGCAAAGTCAAGGAATCCAGATGGCTCTGCATTCGTCTTCAGGTCAGAAATCCAGTGCAGCTCAGCATAACATAGATACTTATGCAGAGCTACCCAAGTGGTCTACTGACATCCTTATCTTTTAACTAAGTAGATTTCAGGGCTTCTCCTTCAAGCTGCTTTTCTCTGTGGTCAAAACCAGCCATGTCAAGATGCCACCAATTCACCTCTTCTTCTGTGCTGCTGAGAAACTTTTCCTCAGCATAGACCTGGGCTTCCTCCAGCAGGCCCAATCTCCTCAGGTCTCATTTCTTACCTGTGTGCCCTTACAACGTCATAGGTTTTTTTATTCATTGGTTGAAAGAAGTCAGAAAACTAAAAAAAAATAAAGGCTGCATTGCAGTCTAACTGGTAGGAGACATAAGCTGGTAGGAGACATAAAATATGTTGTGCATGTCTGATGGCACTACGGGGACATATGAATCTCCAAGGCCTTCTGGATATAATTGGTATACCTCACAATTAAGTAGAGGAAATGAAACCCAGCATGGGTCTATACTGTCCCAATGCAGCAGCAGATGAAGTAAACTGCCTACTAAGTTGACTCCAAACTTTCTCTTAGTAGGAAGGAAAATATTTGTTCCACGTGGAAGCCTAAAAGCAAACAGTGTACACAACTTGGACACCAAGGCCTGAGCATATTTTAAACTGACATGGTAGATACAGCCTTTGATAGGCTTGGCACACCTCAAAGTTGTGGTAGAAACTAAAGAAAAGCTTTTTACCAGCTTCCAGCATGACTTTACCCTCCACTAGAGCAGTCACACCAGGTTCAGCATCACTGCATCCCACAATGTGTCTGAGCCATGTTACCTCCTTCACTTGAGGTATTTGTTCTCTCCGTAAATCTCTGCCATTTAAGGATTCCCCATTGTTAGGGGAAACTGCTTAGGGAAACCAGTTATCAAGGTTCCTTTCCAACTCCTTGGTACTTCACAAGTCACACACAGGGGTGAGGGAAGGGCTTCTTTACTTTGTAACCAAGAAAGATTGTGATCTGTTTTACTATTTGACTTGAAGCAGGCAAAAGAGCTAAACTGGTTTTATACATGTTTCTATAATGCAAGACACATTCAGTGTTTCAGGTAGAATAAAAGCACTCAAGCTAGTTCACCAACTTGCGTAAGTAAAGTCATTTAAGTTATGCTAAAAAGGTATTATGACCAAAATGTTATTATTGGAAACCAACACCCTGAAAACACTAACTACTGAAAAATGTTTTTGTCTACTTTTATAAATTATCCAAACGTTGTTCCTCATCCATTAATGACAATAATACCTGAGTGACATGCATTATGCATTAAATATTTTTATAATCATTCAGAACTATTTGTATTAAACAGTGGTAGAAGATATGCAGTTAAGATTTTTAAATGTTAAACTACAGTACATATCAGAATATCATAGATTAGATTATAGTGGATATCTTCAGACAATTTTATTTTATATGGAATGGAAGGGTGGAAGACTAAGCATTTTTAATCCAAAAAAAAACTCTGCTCCTGATTTGATCTACACTGATAAAAGCTGAGAAGTTCATATCTGAACTTGTCACTTAAAGGTGAACTAAAAATCTTTAGCAGTAAAAAGGGCAAAGAAACAAGATGAGCCACATAGTATGAGCAGAGGTAAAAAAATCAAATAACCTTAAATTTAGAAAATGAAACATGGAGCCAGTAGCCACTGGCCACTGTATCAAAGCCTGTATCAAAGATGTTCCAATACACTAGCTGTTAGGTAATCTGTGAGATGATTTAGTGGGCATCTCTATCAGAAGTCCAGTCACATAACTGGTATTTTTGCAGAATCAACATATGAATGAACTGATCTCTAATTATCCTGGCAAGGCAGAGGACATTCTGCACTTAATTCTCTGGTATCATCAATGTGACATCTCTGTAACTGCTAAATTAATTTTTCTGTACTTCAGGAGTCTGTTTCATTCTTAATGTTATAAGGATGAAATTCACCCTGCCTTACAAGGTCCTAGAGAGTTCCAGTGCAACAGATCCATTGATACTCTAGTGCCCATGCTGAGGACAGATAACTGGAGAAATCTGTGGGTGCTGCAGATCAGTTTGGTTTGTTTGTTTGTTTTTCCTGGCACACTTCATAATATTCCACAAGAAAGCATACCTAGGCCTTCTGGGAAGACAGAAGGGCACTACTGATAAACATCTGATCTACCCAGAGACATGCAGCTAAGATTGTGTAAAAGATACTGGACCATCTTGAGCCCAACACTTCTCCAAAAGGTAATGCTTTTTGTGCATGTGTATATACTACAAACATAAATATAGAACCATAGAATCATAGAATAGTTAGGGTTGGAAAGGACCTTAAGATCATCTAGTTCCAACCCCCCTGCCATGGGCAGGGACACCTCACATTAAACCATGCCACCCAAGGCCTCATCCAACCTGGCCTTGAACACCACCAAGGATGGAGCATTCACAACCTCCCTGGGCAACCCATTCCAGTGCCTCACCACCCTCTCAGTAAAGAATTTCTTCCTTAGATCCAATCTAAACTTCCCCTGTTTAAGTTTGAACCTGTTACCTCTTGTCCTGTCACTACAGTCCCTGATGAAGAGTCCATCCCCAGGATCCTTGTAGGCCCCCTTCAGATACTGGAAGGCTGCTCTGAGGTCTCCACGCAGCCTTCTCTTCTCCAGGCTGAACAGCCCCAACTTTCTCAGCCTGTCTTCATACGAGAGATGCTCCAGTCCCCTGATCATCCTCGTGGCCCTCCTCTGGACTTGTTCCAACAGTTCCATGTCCTTTTTATGTTGAGGACACCAGAACTGCACACAATACTCCAAGTGAGGTCTCACAAGAGCAGAGTAGAGGGGCAGGATCACCTCCTTCCACCTGCTGGTCAAGCTCCTCTTGATGCAGCCCAGGATACGGTTGGCTTTCTGGGCTGTGAGGGCACACTGAAGGCGGCTCATGTTCATTTTCTCATCGACCAACACCCCCAAGTCCTTCTCTGCAGGGCTGCTCTGAACCTCTTCTCTGCCCAACCTGTAGCCATGCCTGGGATTGGTCTGACCCAGGTGTAGGACCTTGCACTTGGCATGGTTAAACTTCATCAGCTTGGCATCAGCCCACCTCACAAGTGTGTCGAGGTCCCTCTGGATGGCATCCTTTCCCTCCAGTGTATCAATCGAACCACACAGCTTGGTGTCATCAGCAAACTTGCTGAGGGTGCACTCCATCGGTGTCCATGTCATCGACAAAGATGTTGAACAAGATCAGTCCCAACACCGATCCCTGAGGGACACCACTTGTTACCGGTCTCCAGCCGGACATCAAGCCATTGACCACAACTCTTTGCGTGCGGCCATCCAGCCAGTTCTTTATCCACTGACTGGTCCACCTATCAAATTGATGGCTCTCCAATTTAGAGACAAGGATGTCGTGTAGGACAGTGTTGAACGCTTTGCACAAGTCCGGGTAGATGACATCAGTTGCTCTACCCCTGTCCATCAGTTTCGTAGCCCTATCATAGAAGGCCACCAAATTGGTCAGGCAGGATTTCCCCCTTAGTGAAGCCATGCTGGCTGTCACCAAGCACCTCCTTGTTTTTCATGTGCTTTAGCATGCCTTCCAGGAGAATGTGCCCTACCATGGGCTGGGTATTGTTGTATCCCAGGATTATTTACTGTTCACTGTGAAAATGTTACTGCTTTTGTTACTCCAGAATAAATATATAAATAGAATTACAATCCTGTCACAAGAAAGAACCCTATTTCCTTTCAACTTTCTTCTCTGTTACACCAGGTTGTTCACCCAGAACTTGACTGAACCAAACTTGTCCTTCGCTACTGCATATAACAGGGATTTTCATGCCATTCAAGCCACAGAAATTCAAGCCCAAAAAAATCAAGGTCAACTTATCTCTATATCCACAACTATGCCCCATGGAAACTCTTTCTCATTGTCTTTATAACGCAAACGATTTTAAGAGGCATACGGAAATAAGCAGGCAGTTCTGTCTGTCACTTCCACTGTAAAGAGCCTGTTACAGATCATGGTTGCTTATAAGAGTGCCATAATTAGAAATAGAACCTTTAAAAAAATCCTAGTTACTCTATGTAGTTCTCATGATGAATAATGAAAAATAGCATCAGATTCCTATTTTTCTCCTTATGTTTATTAATATTGTTTATTATTAATAATAACAGATGTAAATGGATACCAACAATTCAGAGAAAGTGAAGCATCTTTTTCAATTGGGTTGTAAATTTGTAAAATTGTAATTTGTAAAATTTGGCTGTTTTTCTTAGATGTTACAATTTGGGTCCAACCATTCCTTTTTCTTAATAACATACTTTGATACTAAATACCCATAATGCATATGAAGGCATCCAACTTAAATTTGTTTTTTCCCACTGAGATCATGATAAAAAGATGGGAATGAGACAATGAGTGATTATTGAACCAAAACAGCTGCTTACGACAGTCCAATTCTGTTCATGTAGAAGTAAATGAGAAAATTTTGGCTTTCAGTCCACGGAGAAAAGAGCTGCCCTAACTGAAGTAGCCACAATGCTATTATATTATCTCTGTCTTAGAGCTATTCAACTGAAAAATACTGTTACACAGTGTTAATAAATTACATTTCAAAAATGGTGGTTTGCTAATTGGTTTTACCGTTGTATATTAATAACATCTAAACAAGACTACCAAAGCTATATAATAATACCATTTGTACCTTTGCCATACTAGCATGGAGTGTATTCATGATTTCAAGGTCACATGTAAAACCACCATATTGTATAAATCTGAAGAAAACAAGAACACTAACTTCAAATACAGAATCATCTAGCAACTACTAATTCAAATGACCAAATATATGTCATTATTACACACATATGTTGCATTACATCACTTCATGAATTTGAAAATCAGTGGAGGACTGAGAAACCTTGAAACATGTTCGTTTCTGGTAACTGAGTAATGCAGAACATAGAACTTCCAGCAGCACTGGCATATTTAATTCTGATAAGAGATCATGGCACTCTGAACAGGAAAGAGATGATCCTCTAGATTTGACTATGCTAATATACAGCAAGATACACTCCATAATGTTGGAGCTTTTCTATACAGAATGTGAGGTTAAGTTCTTGCATTTTTATGCCATGGTAATACATTAAAGCATTTATTCTCTTATCCTCATTAAAACTTCCTGTAATTAATAACTAAATATCAGGATCCCTTTCACAGATACAGAGCCACACAATAAAGTCGCACACTGCTAATGGTAAATCTGGAAATGCAACTTAACAGTTGCTAATTTGTCTAGTCTCTGTTCTTCTGTGGCCACAATTTCATAAGTTTACTTGAACAGACTGTTTATTTACTGCAAGGACTTGTAACCTTGGCCAAGCCCCTGTTGCCTTTAATCTCCACTCCTGACACTAAAGTTAGTATGTTTATAAGAGTTGGGAGTACCTGAATGAAGATGGTCAGGAAAAAAACCAACCTCTTCACACTCAGATGCTTCTGCATACTTTGTTATCCATTGAGGATATGAACTTTCTGTGAATGAAATAGAAAAAGAAAAAATAAATGCATCTTTTACGGGAAAGAAATTACTCAAAGGGAACTCAGTTGTCTCAGTTAATGAAAACTAAAAATTACAATTAGATGGAGCAGCACATGTGCATGTTTCTTAGTCTGTTTCAAATCCTTCAACATTTTGGGGAACAGGAAGCCTTCGCAAGATGGCTGAGTTTAGTTCCCTTGAAAATGTATCTTCATTGAGACAGTTAATTCTCATACGCAAACTTTTACAATGCAGTTTATTTTTTTTTCATTTCCATTCCATACAACTCATATTCCAAAAATTTGCTGGAGAAAACAAAAAATAAGCAAAAACCACACAAGAAAGTACACCAGATTCTGAAGAACATGTTTTCATTGTTCAGCCCTTCTTTAGCTACTGAGAGTAGTCACCAAGAAGAAATGCTGCTACAGGCATACTTGCCTAACTAGTGCCTCTGGCTTTTTTGTGTTTCTTAACACAGAGAAATTTGTAAGCAGAGTTTGTATCATCACTTCATAAGTAACCATTTTCCACTTGACAGCTTGAAGGATTTTAAACTTATCATATGCTTCCTTTCCCACCCCACCCCGTTCCCCAGCATACTGGTGGCTCACACATTTTGTCTCACTTGACCACAGGGTGGAAGTGGCTATGTGCATACTTTTAAGCTAAACTTATATTTCCTATTATTTGGCATGTTTTTTTCCTCTTTTTCTTTCTTTACCTCCAGGTAAGCCGCAAAGCACAACAGTGAGCGAAGAGGTGAGATTCCTGTTGAAATGATGTAGTGCTGAAAATTAAATTTACACACAAGTGTTCAGAGTTTGGGTCACAGCGAGGTCACTCCTCTGAGTGGGAGGCAATCCAGCAAGGAGCACTGGATAATGATTTCTCTATGCTGAGGCCCCTTTCACGAAATATAGCACAAAGCTCTACCTTGATATGTGGATCTAATCTGATTCAATGTGTATAATTATTGGGATTTGTTCTGTGGTAATAAGGGGTGATATTATTTTGTTACATGCTGTATTGTGTCTCTGTTCCTTTCAACCTACTAGCACCCAGAAATAACCTTTCCAGTATCTAAACTCTTACCCAGAGATAGTGGTTTAGATAACAGCTGGCTGAGGCTTTTTACAGAATACAGCATATTTTTTAGAATTGAAGGAGATTACTTTTATTCTTGTTGAACAAATAAAGGAGTTGGCCTTGGTTATTTTTGCAGTGGCTCTGGCTACTCCTTCTTAGCTGTATTTATCCACTGTGCTTATTTATTTACATCCAGGTATAGCTATCACACACCCCTTTGTAACCTTGAGATGAGCCTACTTTAATGGCTTCCAAGTGGGTTCCATGTTGAGATAATAGGAAGTGCCTGCAGAGCATCTCTGCCCACATACAACCAGGCCATACAACCATATAACCAGGCCTTGACAGGAGGCAGAGGCTCATCTAAGTGATTCAGGCTTGTGGGATAAGCTTTGCAAAACATCTGTGAGTCTTAAAAACACAATCACATCAAAAGGTAAACCAACCTGTACCACTTCCTTCCACAGTGCCAGTTCTCAGTCTCTTGCATATTGAACTGCCAATGATTTTGCACTCTACCTGCAAGGTTTCCCACTGCAACATGACAATCTTGCAGTCAGCCACAGGCTGACAACCACAGCACCAAGAGAGCGGCTGTCAGGGCTATTTTGCATGAAGCACATGCAGCTCCTACCCAGCAAAGCCCTAATGTGTTGATTTACAGAGTCTTCTTGGCTGACATGGGAAAATGAGTCTGGTCACAGCTGATTTAACATTTTATGGGCAAAGAGTCAGCCTGCTATAGTAAGTCTAGATTAGTGCAAACATTTTACACACAAGTCCACTGGAAAAAAATAATATTCAAGACACTAAGTGGTTTTGCTGCTCCTATCGCTTGAGCTCTGTTAAAAATAACCTAAGTTTCAATCCAACACAAAGGTATGCATTACGAGCTAGACCCTAAAGCGGCTCCCGACCCACCAGCATACCCGTCAAGGCAGGAGGAACCCAGTCAAAGTGCGGGCCAGGCTGTAGAGGGACCCAAGGCTCACCGCATGCCCCGAAGAGGTACAAGACCACACAGGCGAGTCCCACCCACCAGGTGCCAGCCCCACCGCTAGCACCGATCCACTCCAGTGCTTTTCCGCGGTACTTACTAGGAGTTGGGCACGTCTCCCCTTTCCACCCGGTTACCGCGGCTCCCCCCACCCCGCGGCAGGGGCGGGCGCAGCCAGCGGGAGGAGCAGAGACGGGCGGCTCCGCCCGCCCCGGCGGAAGTGTCGGCGGCCGCGAAACTGGCCGGAGACTCTGGGCGGCGGCGCCGGCAGTGCGCTGGGTCCTTTTGCAGGCGTTGCTGCTTGGGCCTCCCCGCCGAGAGGGTGGGGTGGTTTTCCCTGTAATTAACTCAAACAAACCAGCCGCGGGGCGGCCGCTTAGCCCGCGCTGCCTCCGGTCGGTGTGCCTGAACCGAGCCCGCCGCCTAAGTCGGCAGGTAACGTCTCGCCATGCCCGGCAGAGAGGGCAGCTCCGCCGCTAGGACGGCGACCGCCACCACTTGCCCCACGCTGCCGCTGGGCGCCCGGCAGCGGACGGGGAACACGGTGCCGGCGGGGAGAGGCGGTGGGTTTCTCTGCCCGTGGCGGCTTCCCGGGAGCAGCTCGGGGCAAACGCCGCGAGAGACGGGCTCATCTCCGGCAGCCGCGAAGCGGGGAGAGGGGCCGGGCGCCTCGGCGGCACCACGCCGGGAGAGCAGGGACACGGCGGGCGCCTGCCTAGCTCGACCCCGGAGCGGCCGATGTCCCCTTCAGCAGCCCCTTTCCGCCCGGCGACCGGCGCTCCCGAGACGAGCGCTGCTGGGCGGAAAATAAATTCTAGGGGGAAAAAAAAATAACGCCTGTCACATTTACCTCCGGGTAGTTCATCGCCCGAAAGAGAGAGGGGAAGGCGCGTGTGCCTGCGAGGGGGTGCCAGGAGAAAGATGAGTGTTTCTTTCATTAACCTAATGGTAATTGCAAAAAGACTCCCTTTTTGTCAGCTTCACCTAATCAAAACCGAATATCTGTATGTGGCACTGACAAAATCAGTAAAACTTCACCTTCGACTTTATTGATCTGAAAAGACAGGCAGAGTTTTCTATGGTGTTCAATTTAGGGAATTAAAAAAATCACTCCACTAACAGCATTTGGTACATTTCTAACCCATATGTCACCTCACTGCTTTAAATAATTATATTTGCATGCAGGGAGTGATTCATAAATATGTCAGGATTGTGAAATATAGGCAGGCATTTCAAACTTTCTATTTAAAAAACATGAATTATGGCCACGAAAAATGTGTTCCCATTTAAGGGTGATACGAAGTATTTGGTGTCTAGTACGGAGGCCCATCCATCATATAGACAATAAAGAGAGTTTTTGCCTGACGTTGGAAATTTATGGTTGCCCTTCTCTGCCCTAATAACTCAAGCATTGTGTCAGCCTGTGACAGCCTTTGCAGAAAAACAGCAACCCTGTTATCAATCAAAAAGCCCTTTTACATTTTTAGCAAAACTCTGATCATCCAGACACCCTTTTAATGTATATATTACATCATTATAGATCATTCTGCACTTTTACTGCAACTCAACAAAATGATCCATCACTTCAGGACAGTCCTGATGAACGCTGATGTAAATTATTTGCACGTCGCTAGTACAGTACAAAATGAAAAATGTACTTTAGGTGGAATTAATTTTAGGGTGTAAAAAGCTAAAGATGAAAGCAGTGCGGATTAGAGGAGACCTAAATGCATCATTAGGGATGACTGAAAACAAGCTAATAGTTACTAAGATTAAGATTGTTTTAACCTTTTCGGATCGCGGACCTAGAGTCTTTCAAGAAGATAGCTAAGATGTATTACATGCTTCTCCCTGCCCCTGCCCCCTGCCCAGACGTAGCCGTCTTGTAATTGCGTCAAGGATTATTGTTCATTTGTCATTCGGGTGTTTAGATAAGGTTAATTATTTGGGTTCCAATGCCTTTTCCAGCCATATCCTTGAAACTTATCCTCGCATCTCAAAAGATGCTATTTCTCACGCTGTTGAAGACGCATCTGCTTGATCCTCAGTTTCCATAACAAAGTTGTCAATAAACACTCGACATTTGGAATCCAAGTGACGAAGCTAAAGATCGCCTCCATTTGTGTGCCACGGTTAATTTCTGAGGGATTACTGTAACCAAATATGTGCTTAGTTGGTATAATACTCCCCCGTAGCCTCCAGGCTTTCGCAGAAGATAAACATAGCCTTTATGATTGCTGAGATTCAGTGATCAGACCAAGGTGTTACAGATGCTGAAAGTCTTTTTTTTCACTCTTAAAGCCTAGGCAGCAAATGCCATTTAAAGTACATACATACGAATTGGGAAACGTGTTCACTTGCATTGGGCTCGGTCATTTTAATCGTAGTACGTTTAATAACATGAAATGGCACTAAAAATCTCCAGGTACTTAGGAAGAAATACACTCAACCTTTCCAGTGTCATCACACTCGTTTGACTTGCTCTCTCCCTCGCCCTCTAGAAAGTTACCTTAAGGCTTATTTAAAATAAAAGCTGTTTGCATAAGAAACACCTCAAACATAAAAGAGGATAGATTTGGAAAATAGCTGTTGGTAAAAGGGTTTCAACAAGAGTAAAAATTTTCTCACTCTTTCACGAAACAGTGTCAATAGGGGAATCTATCAAAGGGCTTAAAAGAGAGGCGCATTAATCTCTTCCTTATCTCAGCGTAACAAAGGGAACAAAATCAGACAAACTCATTCGAAAACATTTTCGGAGAAGGTATATTTCCGAAAGCAGTAAGCAAACAAATAAACAGAAAAGTGATTTTCTGCTCGTTTAGTAAAAATTCCACTGATGACCAAAATACACGTTCACTTAAATGTGGCTATTATTTTGAAGATGGCTCTCAAATTATCAACGCTTATAAAACCATTACCTATATCTCATGCAGAGTAAAATATATATTGCTTATTTATATTAGGAAAGTAATTACAATCACAAGGGTAAATATTTTAAAGTACTATGCAAACAGGGGAGAGGTTTGCAAATCTTTCTTTCTGTTGGCAAGCATTCAAAGTATTTATTTTAATGACATTCTGAAAGAAATACCCTACACCTCCGCCGGATACCTGAGCAGATGCATCAGCTACTCTCTGAGCACATGCAGCCTCGTCTTAAAGAAAAAGAAAAGGGAAAAAAAAAAAATAGTGCCTCTGCCCAAATGTACGAATTGGTGGTACAGTATTTCTGATAACCCATCACATTTCTTATCCGAAGTATTATCATTCTTGGGAGAAAGGAAGGGGAAAAAAAAAAAAAAAAAAAAAAAAGGAAATAAATGGAATGCACCGTTTACAAAAATCTATTGCAGTGCATATCTTCATAAAAGCCTTGGGGTGGATAATGAAACGCAAGCACTACCAGAGCAAATAAATCTGATGCGCAGGACGGACAGACAGGTAGCTGAATTGCGTTACACATGGAAATACAGCCCAGACACAACTCAGCAACTACGTTTCTGTTAATTAAAAGCTTAACCTTGTTCTAAACGGTAGACGAGAGAGGGGGGTCGAAAGAACAAGAAAAAAGATCTAAAGGGCCTGTAGGGTTGTTGCCGTTCAGTTTAAAAAGACTAAACGCCCTTTTCAACATGATCTACAAAAGCTGACATGTAAATGGCATGAGAGCGGGCTCGCAGAGCTGGCACGCTGGTACCAATATTCCTGCAGTTCCCTCTCCCGAGGGAGAAACAGTCAGTCCGGGTTTTTCGGTTGATCCTGACCAGGGTTTACAGCTCGCCAGCCTGACCTGTCAAGCGGATTATTTTAGAGGGAGATTAATAGGGGAGGCGGGCTGCAATAATAATCGTTTTGTTTGATGTGACAACTTTGATAGGCGTTGATTTACTTACAAACTGATAGGCTTTTAATTGAGCGCCTCCATCCAGCTTGAGATGAAAGGAAAACCGCATTGAAAAGCTGCCCGAGTGCCCTCGAGCCTCAATACTGATTAGCCATCTCGACAGTGAATAGTTCAAGGCATTTTCAAACTTTTTTTCCTCTCTCGCTCTCCTCTCCTCCTCAAATATCTGCCAGCCCACTCCTTTTTAAGAGAAAATAAATCATTTCCATTGTGTGCAAATAAAATCGACTTGACATGCTTGCCAATAGCTGGTAGGTAAAGGAAAGTGTGGACTGGCACTTGTTAATTAATTCCTCCTTTGCTCTCCTTTTTTTTTTAAGTTACAATTTTCCTTTGTAAGAGGAGGAAGACGGGTTCCAACACTTCGGTTTTCCTGTGTTGGTGGTTTGCTGCCTTTTTTTTTTTTTTTTTTTTTTTTTTTTAGGAGAATAAAACCAACAGCCACCAAAACTTCAACAAGATGACACAAGTAACTGCCGAACAACAAACTGCCTGCACAGACTCAGTAAGCAAACGTCCCTCTCAACCGGGACGGAATCCCTCTTCTTCGGCTTAAGAGAGGAAAGGAGCTCGCAGCAGCCGAAACAAAAACTCCGCACCAAGCCGCAGCCCCGCCGCCCCTACATATGTGCATCCCAACTCCGAAACACTCGGTGGGAATCGGTTCCTCTGTGTGTTGAGCTCAGTGAATAAGCTCTCATAGCTCAGAAACCCTCTGGAGGGGGGCAAAGGGAAGGGGATGTCTTGGGGCTGTTTTTTTTACAAGCTTCTACATAAAAAGTTTACAGTACTGAGCGTGATTTCAATCTCATTTCAAAGGCCGAGTGGAGGGGAAAAAAAAAAACAAAAAACAGAAAAAGCTGTTCTCTGAAGTTACTAATTAAATTACCCTCTGATGCTTCTACTTCAGCCAGAAAGATCGGGGTTAGTGCTGTTCCCCCTTTGCTTCCCTCCGCTCTTCCCGTCGGTGAGCTGCCTGTTTTACACATGTACTGGTTATCGCCTTTACTTCCTTGGCTCACAAAAAAACCCTTTCCAGAAATCACCCTCACCTCCACAAGAAAAGACAGAGGGAAGGGAAAATGGGGAGGAGGGAGCCTTCCTACAGCTGACTCTACCTTAAGACAATTAATCTTTAGTCTTTCACCCTGGGAGGCAGGATAAATACAACGAGAAAACAGATAGGAGTCTCCCCGGTCCTGTAAGGAAAACAGCTGTTCCAAGCACTTTAATGCAAATGAACACAAATGAAGGTTTCAGCTTTTTTTTTTTTTTCTTCTCTCCCTTCCTTCTTTCCCTTCCAGAGTTTTACTGCACTCCATTTATCAATTGGACTTGACAACAAAAGAAAGAACTGGGGGAAAACCTGGGGCAGATTCAAGTCACTTCCACTCTATATAGGGGGGGGGGGGGCGTTCCTTAAAGGCAACTTGTGGGTCCTGTCAGTGCTATTGCGATATCGGTTTTATACGAGATTTCTTTCACCACCACCTCCCCCCTTTCAATTTTCACGGTCTTGTAAGATGACCGAGATTGCAAAATGAAAGTACATTCATGACTTTCCACTGGGAAGTTGTGGCAGCAAGCCTTACGGTTTCAGAGAAAATGCAGAAATTAAAAAGTTTGTTAAAATCAATTGTATCTTTCTTAAGCTAGAGGAGTTCCACATATTTACCCTGCCCTATACACTACGTTAAAAAAGTAAAGTAGTTTTAATAAAAGACAGCATATATACTTACTTAGCTGCAGGATTTAAATGGTACCGCTTTACCGGGGGGGGGGGGGGGGGGGGGGGGGGGGGGGGAAGCGAAGGGAGGAACACACACCACGTATCTAGGAAAACCTGCCTTATGTCTACCTCTTAAGAAGAGCGTATCATTAAAGGCTGTCTGACACATCTGTTTAGGGACTGGGGGAGATCGGTGTTTCAAGGGAAGAAAAAGGACTTGGTTCAGCAGATATAAACGCGAGAAAGTGAAAGTCCTTCCTCTCGCCCACCCCTTCCAGGATCAGTGCCTGTTCTGGTAGGAGTCCAGGTCAGGAATTGGACGCGACCTCTAAAGCACTTGCCTTGTTCTTCACTTGTCAAACGTGTTTTATCTCTAAGTGACCTTTTTGTTAATGTTGTGGATTGTGTGGGCCACCATGTCAGATCCGGAAACAAAAGTAAAAGATTGATTAACACATTTTGCCTGTGAAAAAATGTTATGGGATGGGGGGGGGGGGGGGGGAGGGACGACAGTGGGATGCAAAGTACAAAGAGAAAGAAAAAGGCAATCCAACGAGTGACAGAAAGGCTGTGGACTCCGATCTGCCTGCATGGTAAAAGCCGGAGTTGGGGGCAGAGGACTTGGTACGCTTCGAGAGCATACAAACACAAGGCAGGATGTATATAACGCTCGGGTGGATCCCGTGTGCACACCCACGAGGTTCTCAACGCAGCCTAGCCGAAAGCAAACACTTAAATGGCGAACCGATACGATACTCTCGCTAAGGCGAGGGGCCGCCTTCCCAGGCTCCCAGTGCCGGCGATCGGGCCAGACCGCGGGTGCAGGGACGAAGGGCTCTTCTTCGAAGACGACGAGGAGGTGGGCAGGGGAAGAAGGGCTCGGCAGTCCTCCCGGCCCCCACATCGCGGACTCTGCGCAGGGCAGCGCGGTGTGGGGAAGGCTGCCGGGTGCTGGCACACAAATCGAGTTTACTCAAAGGATTTATTCCTTAAACGGAATGGCTTTTTCTCCCGAGAAACACCGTTGCTCCCTCTATTTTCCTTCCTCTCTCTCTCTCTTTCCCCCTTCAAGTCACACTAGGCTTGTAATCAGCAACAAAAGCTGACATAAATCAAGGGCGGATTGACAGGGGCTGACAAATAACTGATTGATTGCGGTTGGGGAGCACTGACAATTGACGGCGGGGCGGAGAGACCCGAAAGGCGGCGGCGAGCAGTGCGTGACAGCCCCGCGTGTGACGACCGGCCTCCCCCAATCCCGCCGCGCTCCCCGCGCCGCCGCAAGCCGCGCCGCAGCGCCCCATCTCCCGCCCGCCGCCGGCGGCGACGTGGAGGCCGCCGCTCTGCAGGTTCTCGTCCGAGCCTACCCCCGCGTTGTCAGGCGGGAAGGGCGGGAAAAGCGCTCGCGCCCTTCTTCGGGGCCTGGAGAGGACGCAGCGCGGCGGAGGCCACGGAGCTGTCCCGACGGGCTTGCTCCGGGAAGAAGCGGAAGGCTCGGGCTGGGCCCATAAGCGCCGTGCGTGGCAGACGGGCGGCGGCAGGCCGCGCTCTGGGCGCTGTGCGTGCGGCGGCGATACACTCGATAATGGGGGGCGGCGGGGACCCGGAGCCGCCCCCCCTGCAGGCGCGACGCCCCCAGCCCCACGGCCACCCCACTGCTGCCGGGCGATTCGCACCGGCTCTGGAGGAATAAAAACGTTCACAGCGCGTGATGTGAAACACAGAATTAACGCCCAGCCCGTCCTAGGAGCGAAAACAAGGAAGGAGGGGAGGGGAGAGGGAAGGCGGACAAGAAAGAGAAGGGGGGGAAAAAAAAAAAAAAAAAAAAAAAAAGCGAGAGACCATTAAAAACAGAGAAAAAAAAGCCCCAGAAAAGGGAACGTCACATCCCCTTGACCCTCCAATCACCTCGGGGTCCCATTTGATTGGAAGGCGGCAAAGGCTTTAATCTCAGACTAATTCAGCTGCTTTTGAAGTGAGTTTCTCTGCCAGATCCCTGGCTGGATGGGCAGCGGCTCACAGCACAGCTGAGCGGCGGAGGCGAGCGCTCCGTTCCGCACCGCGCCGCGCCGCGCCAGCCGGCGGAGCCGGGAGCGGCCGAGGGGGACCGCGGCACACGCTCGCAGCCCCCACCCCGCCCCCAGCACAGCCCAAGGATTACTCGGCTTTTTTTTTCTCCTCTTTCTCTCCGGCCGGCTCCCCCTTTCCCTCCCCCTCCGCACCCACGCCCTCCCCGCCAGAGAGAGACACGGGACATTTTATGTTTGTTTTCCTGCTCAGGGGTCGTGCTGCTTTTTTCCCTCCTCGCCTGCAGAAAGCGAGCGAACGTTTCCGAGTGCGAGCGGCACCACTTGCCCCAGTTTTCATGAGAGGTTTTGGGTCATGATCACATCGCCCTCGCTTTCTGCTATAAGAAGTAGTAAGCGCAGCAGCAGCCTCAGCGAGCCGGGAGGTAGCCCCCGCCGGAGCCGCAGCGCCGCCGACCTCGCCGGGCCGAACGGGCACGCTGGGAGTAACGGCAGCAGCGCCGCCGCCAAGCCCTGCTTCCACGCCGTCCCCCCCTCGGACCCGCTACGCCAAGCCAACCGCCTTCCCATCAAAGTCTTGAAAATGCTCACGGCGCGGACTGGACACATTTTACACCCCGAATACCTGCAGCCTCTACCTTCCACGCCCGTCAGCCCCATCGAGGTAAGGACCTCTCGGAGCCGGCCCTGGTTCCTTCTCCCTTCCCCGCTCAGCTCTCGCTGTACATGGCGGCCCCGCCAGCCTCCCTCGGCACCGTCCTGCGCTTTGAAACGCGCCTGCAGCGGGAAATGGGCTTCTTTGATCTAGAGTTAGTGCGAGGAACCGCTCCTGATTGTTGTTTTCATGTTTAATGGGATAATTTCTCGTTCCTGTGTAAATTAACTTTTTGGTTTTGCTTTTTTTAGCCTTTTTTTTTTTTTTTTTTTTTTTTTTCCCGAGAGGACGGTGAGTGGAGGGAAACGACCCGCTTAGGGGTCACGATCAGGCCACGCAACCAAGCAGTGCTTCGAGTGCCAAACAACCTTGCTTTTGCAGGGAGCGGTTGGGGGAGTGGGGGGAAGCAGAGGGACAGGCTCACGCCTGGGTGCGGCAGGAGGGTAACTATTTCAGCTCCCCCACCGTTCCCTTTCAAGTACCGACACGCGCTTGTACTTCAAGGGCCCTATTCGTCCCTTTTCTCCTCTTGTTGAGGTTGTCAGTCCCCCTGTGCGTAGCTCGCTCTTTGCGGGACCGAAACTCGAAGGAAGCGGGTGGTGGGAAGGGTGTGTCCGTGGGGATGAATGATTTCATTAAAGTCTCTGCGGAGCGAGGATACCCCTCTCCCCTGGAACTGGCTAACTCGGGCTCTGTTTATAAATAGCGTCAGCAGTCAGGGCGCAGAAATGCTGCAGCTGCTCCAGTCCACGGGCGGTTTGTCTTCCCGCACGGCCGGAGCGGCACGGAGGTAAATGGCGAGGACCCGAGCGCCGCGCTGCCCGGGCTGCCACCGCTGGCGGGGGAAGCAGCGGACGCTGAAGGCGGCCGCGGTGGATTCGCGGGGATGCGAAAAGCCTCAGCCCTTTTTAAAGGCTTTGTGGAAAATGGTGCATGTAGGGGACGGATATGTCAGGGTGATGAATGCGAGCAAAATCGTTCACTACTTCCAAGATGTTCTCGGCAAAACCGTACGGGACAAGCGTCCTAGGTACGTCCCGGGTTTTTTCTCGGCCCCCGATTAAATCTCTGTCTTTGTACTTCTCATTTCCGCAGCTGGATGCGAAGAAGAGTCCCCTGGCCCTTCTGGCACAAACTTGCTCGCAGATAGGGAAGCCGGACCCGTCCCCTTCCTCCAAACTCTCCTCGGTCACTTCCAATGGCTCTGGAGGCGACAAGGATTCCAAATCGGGGCCCCTGAAGCTCAGCGACATCGGCGTGGAGGACAAGTCGAGCTTCAAGCCGTACTCGAAGCCGGGCGCAGAGAAGAAGGAGCCGGGGGCGGCGAGCTGCGCGGGCGCCCCCGCCGCGGGGGTCGCGGCCGGGGAGAAGTCGGGATTTCGGGTGCCGAGCGCCACCTGCCAGCCATTCACCCCAAGGACAGGCAGTCCCAACTCCAGCGCCTCCGCCTGCTCGCCGGGACTGCTGCCGGCCGAGGGCAAAGGCGGAGAGGACAAGAAGGACTCGGAGGGCTGCGGAAAGAGCGGCAGCTCCGGTTCGGAGGGAGGCCCGGGCACCACCAGCATCAGCCACAGCCGGATTAGCGTGAGCTGTGCCGGGATTAACGTGGAGGTCAACCAGCACCAGGAGAGCACGCCGGGCTCCAAGCCCATCGCTTCGGACTCCGCCTCCTCCTGTAGCAGCACCACCGCCACCTCCTCCACCTCCGTCCTGGGCTCCGGTCTCGTGGCCCCCGTCTCCCCCTACAAGCCGGGCCAGACCGTCTTCCCCCTGCCCCCCGCGGGCATGAGCTACCCGGGGACGCTGGCTGGAGCCTACGCCGGCTACCCGCCCCAGTTCCTGCCGCACGGAGTGGCGCTGGACCCCACCAAATCCTCTAGCCTGGTGGGGGCCCAGCTGGCTGCCGCCAGCAGCCTGGGCTGCAGCAAGCCGGCGGGGTCGAGCCCGCTGGCGGGCGCGTCGCCGCCGTCGGTGATGACGGCGAGCCTGTGCCGAGACCCGTACTGCCTGAGCTACCACTGCGCCAGCCACCTGGCTGGAGCCGCCGGTGCCTCCTGCGCCCACGACCAGGCCCTCAAGTCCGGATACCCCCTCGTCTACCCCACCCACCCTTTGCACAGCGTGCACTCCTCGCTGACTGGCGCCACGCCGCCCTCTCTGGCCGGCCACCCTTTGTACCCCTACGGCTTCATGCTCCCCAACGACCCCCAGCCACACATCTGCAACTGGGTGTCAGCCAACGGACCC
Source organism: Psittacula echo (assembly GCF_963264785.1). Lineage (NCBI taxonomy): Eukaryota > Metazoa > Chordata > Aves > Psittaciformes > Psittacidae > Psittacula > Psittacula echo. Next base: position 60,310,595 of record NC_137743.1, read on the forward strand.
TGCGACAAGCGCTTCGCCACCTCGGAGGAGCTGCTTAGCCACTTGCGGACCCATACTGCCTTCCCGGGCACCGATAAACTCCTCTCCAGCTACCCCAGCTCCTCGTCGCTGGCCAGCGCAGCGGCAGCGGCCATGGCATGTCACATGCACATCCCTACGACGGGCGCCCCGGGCAGCCCGGGCACGCTGGCCCTACGCAGCCCACACCATGCATTGGGACTCGGCAGCCGCTACCACCCATACTCCAAGAGCCCTCTGCCCACCCCCGGGGCCCCTGTGCCCGTGCCCGCCGCCACCGGACCCTACTATTCCCCTTACGCACTCTATGGGCAGAGACTCACCACAGCCTCGGCTCTGGGGTACCAGTGAACACAGGCAGCGAGGCTTTGACACACAACACAGAGTCTAGCAGTGAGGGAAGGAAGCCCTGCGAAACTTTATAAAAGTTGGAAAGAAAAATAAAAACAAAAATCAGACTTTTTATAAAATAGTGTTCATTTGAGGACTGGATCCGTGAGCACTGTATTTATTTATGTTAGCTTCAAGCGGGACAACGAATCATAAAGTGCATTACTTAACTGAGCTCAATAGGTAAAAGTGGAACACCCATTGTAGAATATAAATAAAAAGATAGAGGTCTTCTCTTTAATGTTACTTTAAAATTGCTATGATTGTATTGTACGTTCTTATTTAATGTCTCACTGAAACAAAAAAATTTACATGCATGTTTGTTACTAAAAAACAACTCGCAATTTGTCAGTTATAATTTCAAATTGCAATTATTTTTAAGGTGTATACCCTTGAAAGAGAATTGGTATTTTTTTGTATGTATTCTGGAAGAAAAACAAAAACAATTCTATTCCAAAAACCTCATTTGCCTTATTTTGTTCTTTAAAAGGAACACTTAACTATTTTTAATTTTTAAGTCCACCCTGTAAAAAGGGTTAAGGTTTACGTCATGTACTAAAATAGACAATGTATCGCTTTAAAGATTAAAATTCCGTATATTTGATGTATTAAAAGGTTTTACTTTTTTTTTTTTTTTTTTTTAATACGCTTTCATTCTGTTCTAAACCCCAAGTAAGGTCTTGGATGGAGGCAACTGCTAATTTCTCCTTAATCTTTTATTCACTTTTAATTAAAATTTAAAATAAAAACCAAAGGGTTTTTATTTTTATTTTTTTTTATTGTGACCCCAGGGCTCTCTTAAAAAAAAAAAAAAAAATCAGGCAGGAGTATTTTTTTTTTCTCTTCAGTAGAATTCATAGGGATGAAATAGGAAAACTGAGGATCAGTTAAATCTCTTTCACTTTCCTAAGGAAGATTAACATTTTTTTAACGTTTTTACTGTGGAAACCTGTTTTTTAAATCTGGGTTTCAATTAAAAGACTTTGTTCTTTCTTTAGAAAGAAACAGGGAAGGCAGGACGTATTTGTAAAAGAGTAAGGAGGTTATCTGAAGGCATTTTTACAGTGTAATGCGTAACCATTCGTCTCTTTTTCTAAATTAGAAGTTCAGAAGCAATTAGGGAAGCACTGTTTGATCTCATCCAGTTATTTTCAATTTCTTTTTTCAGTTCCTACTGCAGCACAAACGATCATCACATTAAAAAAAAAAAAAAAGTCGGACAGCTCTGAAAACTCATTTTCTTTTAAAAAAGAAGGTAAGGGGCAAAACACGAAGTCCATCCGTTATTTGTTCCGAGGTTGCTCTACTCAAGTGCGGTGCCAAACTCGACGTGATGCCGAGAAGGGCTGCCCTTGCCTGCGCCGCGCCACCGCTTCTCCAGGCCGGGCTTCCCAGCTCCCGGAGCCACCGCCTGACTCCGGCTCTTCGTCTTGCACGCAGGTAGGAGCGGGGGCTGCGACGGGAAAGCCAGAGCAGCTACCGCGACTGCGGAACTAACCGCTGCCGCCGAGATAGTCGGAAAAGCGATACCCAAGCCCGTAAATGCAATGCCAGCCAGGGGCTTCGCTCCCGCGGCGTGCCAGACGCTCGCAGGGCGGCCCAGGCAGGGTGAGTACCTGCTGCCCCTCGGCCGGCCCCTCTCCCCTGTGCGGGCTGCCCTCGCTCCGGCCCCAGCGCGACGCGCCAGCAGGGGGAAAAGTTGCAAGCGGCAACTTTGCAAATCTCTGGGTTTTCTCCCGCCTTCTCTATCCCCCACAATATAATTACTGTTCAAAGTTTCCCGTGGTGCTCAGATGCTAATTAGTCTAATGCATTTACTCCAGATAATTAGTGGAAGTTAGCGTTAATGTGCAAAAGGAGAGAAAAGCAGCAGGCTGATGAAGCTCCAGCGCTCGCCCGCCTGTCCCGGTGCAGCGCGCCTGCCGGGGCCGGGCTGGGCTCGGAACAGGAGCTGGGGCCGGGATGCGCCCGGGGACGCCGGGTGCTGGGCCCCGCTGCGGCTCTTTTCGGACGCTGATCAGACAGCGGGAAATGCTTTGTGTTTTAAACAAATTTATTTTCCCCCCACTTAACCGTGAAAGGGACCGTTGCGTATCTCCGCTTTAGGGAATGTAAATCGAGCTCTCGTTATGAACTGATGAATTGGAGAAAGGGAGGTGAAGGCAGCACTGCTAACTGCACCAAGTAAACTTAATAATAAAATAGAAAGCAGATACAAACGCAGTAAGTGGGCGAAAGAAGGGCTTTGCGGATCGGGGTGGGGGCGATAGTGGCAGAGGATTTAACCAGCGAGCCCGGGAAAGGCCGATTAAGCAAGCAGCCCCCGGCCGGCCTGCACGCCCCGCTTCGCTGTTTCAACTACACCTAGTTCGAAGAAAATTACATTTCAGACTCCATCTGCGTGTGCGAGCAACTATTACAGATTTGCCACGATTGAAAACCACCACCGCCGCACACGCGCCTCTTCTGCTCACGTATTTTACACTTTATACAGATTCCAAACAGCTGCAGCCCAGCCCTCGCTTGTGTAACCCACCAGGTGTGCAGGGGTTACTTTAAAAAGAGCCGAGAGGGGTTTCTGTGTCCTGGAGCACTAATGGCAGTCTTGTGCATACCAGCTCTGAAAAGTTACACGCGTGAAGATTTCTGATGCGAGTGATGAAGTGAACGCTTAACGTTAACGTTACTGTTTTGCTCGGATACTGTCCCATAGATTAATAAAAAATTAAAATAGCTTATTTTATATGTAGACTGGTGGTAAGGAGGTCTCTCTTCTAGGCTTGTTAAGTATTTGACCTGGCAAGTGTCACCTAGGATTTTTATATTAATCTAGGAAATTTGCTTTTTTGTCCTAATACAGATTGACTTATGGACATTAATGTTTTTAGGTAAAAGGGCCGCATTGTTATTTTCCCCCCACCCCCTCCACATTCTTACTAACTGGATGGGTCGTGGAGTTGACAGCAGCCGCTGGTCCATGCCACCGAACTAAAATAATTTCACAGTGAAAAACCAGCTCGAGAGGACAAGCAGCAGAAGGGCAAAACCCATCAAAACTTGAAACTCTGATCAATCTGACCAGAGTCAGGCATACATTAGTTTAAATTAAACTGTTTCTTCTTTCTCACAAATCTTTTTTGAACATTAAAGATAAACGCATGTAATATTTAAATCAACTCTTGTCAGATGCTAAGTGCAACTGAAGAACTAAAATAAAAATATATTTCCATCCCCTCTCAAAGGCTTACGCTGGATGCCACTTCGACAAAATACTTCTGATAAGCAGCGCTTAGAAAAGAAAAGTTCTGTTTATCTTATCTACAGGGAAATGTAATGATGCTAGTTTTATGAAACAATAAAACACCGGACTCCACAGACAGCAAAGGAGTTTCTGTAATATATCTGAGGTTGTATGAGCATATGTATCTTGGTTTATTCGTACATGTCCACTCCAAACACATATAATTTTGCTTGCCTGATTTTAGAATGCAAAACGTATGCTAGAGCTTAAGTACCGGGATGCCGTTAAGACGCGAAGATTTTCCGCAGCGATAAGAGGCTCCATTTTCTAAGAGCGGGAAGTCACCCGCTGCCCATCGCTGCCTCTGAAGGTACCTCCGGGCAGCCAGCAAGGTACGCGCAGCGCGGTGGCTGGGCTGAGCCTCCGCTCTCTGATCCCAGCTTCGCGATGGACCGGTCACACCTACAGTCACACGGGCAAGTGGGTCCCTGAAAGGCCCAGGCTTCCCAAAACAACCGCATATGTGCATTCCTAGTCTGTAAAAACGTGGGTCAAACTTAATTCTTTCAGATTTAGAAAAGACGGAGAGCAATGCTGAAATGCTGCCTTGCTGTAATACTATTGGTTTGTGCTACAGGTTTTCAGTAGAGCGCGGTTGGGGGGGGTGTATTTATTTGGGTTTGGGTTTTTTTTTGTGTGTGCAGGCTTCTTTCTGGTGGTGGTGTGTGGTGTTTTTGTTTTTTTTTTTTTTTTTTTTCCCTTAAAGGAACTAATATAAAGTTGGAAAATCGCTAAAGTTACCAGCATCAAGTCTCCTTCCCAGCCAGATTCCGGGGATATTTTTTTGACATTTCGAACCCCAACGTATGCCTCCCCACACCCCTGTTCTTCCTGCACCGCGAAGCACAGCCCACACTGCTTCACGAACGGTCCTGCGTCAGGCAAGTGATCAGTCCCGATCGGAGGTGTCTGATCCCGGCTAAATCTCTCAGCTCAGTCCTAGGAAATTAGGGGCCGATTGTCTTTTTTTTTTTTTTTTTTTGTAAGGTAATATTTTGTTGCGGTAAAAAACAAAGTGTCAACAGAAAAGAGACGGACGTTGGGTCCGTATGTTCCCACCTCTTTTGAGGTGGAATGCTTTGGCAGCAGTGATGGGGTTGAAATTTGAGCAGATTATACATTTGGACTTGTGCATAAACGCGAGAAGACGGTTCTAATGCTGGGTATTTCTCCATCAAGAGCAACCAGGTGCTGCGGCTGCAAAAATCCCACCTCCGGCCGCTTGTTCTGTGCGTGTGTGCGTGCACAGCGATGCACAGACTTTGTTCTCTCTATATGTCTGAAATTCATCAACCACTCCCCCCTCGCCTCCACCCCGTCCTCTATGTAAAAAAAAGTAAATCCGTTCAGGCTTTGAATATTGTAAGAAGCCTTGTGTGTATTTTTTTTTTATCTTCAAATGAATTAAAGACAACCTGACAATGCTGTCATCTGTCTTCAACGTCACATCAAGGCACGAAATAATGATAACAGAGCAGCAGAAAGACACCCACTGAAACGTGGAGGATATATATACACATATACACACACATATATGTCTTGAAACAGTTTGAAAGAGAACAAAATTAGATTACGGTTCTTAGGCTATCACGTGGGAGGTTTTTTGGTTTTTTTTTGTTTGTTTGGGTTTTTGTTTGTTTGTTTTGTAGCTAAGTGCTTCATCTTCCCTGCTTGACTTCGTGAAGCTTGTGCTCCTTGATCCAAACCACTTCCGTGGGATGGGGTAAGACAACAAGCAGGCACATTCTTTGCTCCTAAACTACTACGACCAATTGAAACACGAAATCTCCCCTCGCGCTCCATCGTTTCAGGTTCTCGTTGCACTTAAAGGTTACTGCTCTCCTGAAGCACAGGTCAGAGCAGGGCACATTTTATGTGGAGATTCACGCGGGCCCGTAGAGCCGCGCAGCTCAACTGCCCGGGGGGAAAGAAAAGTCTCCCTCCCTTTGTCTTTGCGGCCCTGCGAGGTTTGGCTCGAGCTCCCGCCTCCCGCCAGGCGGCGCTGCAGGGTCCCTGGAGGAGGCGAGGGGCAGCGCCGGGAGCGGCCGCCCTCTGCGGGGGGCGGAGAGCGCCGGACAAGGCTTCGGCCCGTGCCCCGCCGCCCGAGGCGAGGCCTCGGCGATTCGCTGCGCACCGCCATCGCCTCCGCCGGCATCCAACGTGCCGGTCCTTACTTAGCACGATAAAAATCGCTTGTTTGGGACAGAGGGGATCGCCGATCTAATCCTAGGGGAAGTATTGCAACATAAATGGATTTAGCCAGATGAAAACAGATAGGCTGGACGAAACAGAAAAACAACCGTTGTGTGTTGTGGGTTGGTGTACTTGTTTTTTTTTTTCTTTTTTTTTAATCACACTTGTAATCTCATTCACTCTGAAGGGTAAATAAATTGCAGTTGTATCAAAAACAATTGGTGCTACATGTGTTCATAACAGATGGGATCTTATCACAGTTTAACTGTAATAAATTCTGACTTCTGGAAATTGTAATCTTTACTCCATGTTAGACGTCTCTTTTCTGCTGTAATAAGACTGCTACAAACTTCTGAGAGCAAGCAACCCCGGCGCTTCCAAAGCGTCCATGAAAACGCGTCCGAAAATCAAAACAGAGAGAAATCCCTGGCGTACAGGGAGGCAAACAGTCATCAGCTGGGTCACACTATTTTTTAAGGCCAATGATAACAGTCCTTAAAATACATGCAGAAAAACTAAGAATGAGCTGTGTGGAGAAGCCCTGGCAAATGACAGATCATTCCTTGCTTTGCAAAGAGAAAAAGTGTCAGAAGAGGAAACCCAGCCCCCGAGGAAGCCAAGCCCAAACTTTAGATTAATCCGTCTGCGCTTCAGATCACAAAATTAAAAAATAAATTTGAATAACCACTGAAAGGATAAAATTATAATAATAAATTGTCCATATTCACTGAGGCTGCGGGACTAATTATTTTCACCATCTTGGCTTCCCATTGCTGTTTATCAAGTCGCAGGGTAAATGCCTATAAATCCATTACATTTCCATAAATCCTTTCACCGCTTTCTTTTTTGGCCAATGCTTTTGCAACATTAATTGATTTTATTGCCCTTTCTGAAGTCACTGTATATTAAATTCTAGCAAGTTTGCTCCGAAAGCGTTTTTTTTTATCCATCGGCACGTGAAACCCGTGAACAGGAATTACTGAAGCTAGTTTAGATTCCAGTCTCTTTTTCCCCTGCTGTGATCTTGATGGCAAATGCGAACTGCAAATCACAAGTCTCTAATAATCTACCCTGTCACAGAAAACAGCCCGTTTATCGCTGGTGAAAAATTAGTCCAAATCCCAAAACTACATTTTCCCATTGTTTTAAAAGAGGGGGGGAGGCATGAAATGCTACTAGGCGATCGAGATCGAACAGACTAAGAAACACTTTGCGAGTCATTCACGTTACAGTTATTTTTAGGAAAGGACTTTCGATGTATAACTAGAAGTTCAAGGCAATTTAGAAATAAGTACACGGGCTCCAACTTCCCCAAACCCTTCTCCCTTTCTCCTCAATCACCTTAAGAAAACTGGACCCAACCAGCATTAAACAGATTAATGATTTCTCACTTAATATCAGCTAATTTCCAGTTCCTTCACCTGTCACGCCAGCCCCGTGATCATTATTTAAAAGTGTTATAGGCTGAATGTTTGGGGCGCTCTCCCGCCGCCCCACGCCGCATCCGGGCTGCGCAGCCCAAGCCCTTTGCCACAGCCCCCTCCACCGGGCGCACCCTCACGCTGCCATTTGCAAGCCATTACCGCCAGACCTAACGGCAGCGTCTTCTCTGCCAGCGGGTCCTACGGATTCACCTCGAGGAACTTCAGTGACGCAAGAATCTTGTAAAATGAATAGGGATCATTGCTGCAGATCACAGAAGACATGTAGAGCTGACCGGTTTGGGCAGGACAGCAGAATGCTGGTAATTAGGAACCTATCCTTTGGATTACAGTAGGTTCAGGGTTTCTACCCGATCCTTGGCTGCCCAGCGTTTTTACACACGTAAGCTGCTACTCACCAGGACATTTTGCAAAGGTAAACGCATCAGTTGCTAGTGATACCGTCATTATTTATACCGGGAGGAGGAGGCGAAGGATAGAAGAAAGCCCGGGAGCTGCGCCCTGCCTGCGCCCAACCCCTGCGGGGCGGCAAGCGAGCATCCGGACGCGGCGCTGCCCAGGGCTCACCCCCGCTGCGCCGGGGTCGGCCCCAGGGAGCCTGCACCGGCGCCTCAGAAAGGGGTCACGTCCAATCCCCGTGGCGCTCTGCCTCTCGGCTGAGACGGGGTCCAGAGACAGGCCGGAGCACTTCCCGGCTCCCCGTCTTCCTTCTCGAGGTGACGCGAAGGGGCAGCGCTGCGCCCCGGCCCCAGCAGCAGCCACCTCGGGGCTCTGCCGACAGGACCAGGCAGGGAAAGGCCTGGCCCTCGTGGAGAAGGGCCGTTTTCAGCCACTCAGCTTTTTCGAGGCGAGGTACCCTGCTCGGAAAATGCCGCCTCTGCAGTTCATCTACTGCCATGGGTGTAGAAGGGTCGGTTCAGCTGGAACTGGGACAGAGCCACACTGAGCAAGGGAAGTTATACCACTCCTAAAACCCTTTCAGGCATCCCAAGACCTAAAACTGCAGCTGCAATATAATGTTTTAGTTTATCTGAAGTTTGTAAACATCAGCCCAAATTCTCAGACACAGACAATCTACCTTAGGGGAGCCGAGTATCTCCGCTTTTGTTCAATTTCACAGTCCTTAATAGTCTCTCGGTCGAGATGAATTTTCTACTACAGGGAAGGATCAGCTGCTGCCATCATCTACTGCACTTTTTCCTCTTTGCTTGAAGTACTTGTCTTGAGGCAGAGGAATACATATGAATTCCCAGATCCAAAAGGCTTCAAACCTACAATTCTCACTTCTTAGGGTTCCTGATCACTGGCCTATTACGTGGCAGAAAATCTCCACTCTCTCCTTTAAAGGCATTTCACTTTGCATAAGAATGCACCATGCCAGAGGGAGGGAGAAGGAAGAAACCAGATTTAGTCTACTGGTTAGGGTGCTTGCCAAAGCGTGGAGCCCAGCTCTCATAATCAGTGCTCAGATTTAATTATGTGCCCACCTACTCTCTTTGCCCCAGAAAAAGTTTTAGAACGTTCTATATAAAAAACAGGATAACTCTTTCAACATCCCCTTTCCATCCTAAATGGTAAACAGAAAAGAGGCTACTCAGGTAGAGAAGGAAAGACTACAGCTCCACCACTACTGAGTTATTAGATAAATAGCTATCTGAATAGGCACCTTTGAGTCACCATTTTTTCAAAGAAAGTGGAAGCCACCATGGCGTGTTAGGTGACAGCAAGCTCTGCCTGAGGAGGCATTAGAAAAAAGGCAAAAGTTACCCACTGCATGCATTGAAAGTACAGCAGAAAAAAACCCTGTTCTTGTATAGAGTTCCTGGATGTGCAAGTAAGAACTTTTCTCCTCTTCCATCTGTACTTCTGTTACTTTGTCCCACCCTACAGGGAGCCACTGGTGACCATTCCTGTAATGACACGCACATGCAGTCCCACCACTGCTCACACCTTCTTGTATCAGTCTACCACAGAAATTCACTGATGGAGACTGAAACAAAACCAGTCAAAACCTTACTTACCCCTACATGCATTTTTTGCAACAAGATTAAGTTCATTGTGTCAATTTTTTCAAAATAAAATAATAACTGTATAGCCAGTTTCCATCACAAAATCCTTGGGTCTGAGAACATTCACATGATTTTTTTTTTTCTGTTCTACACGTTCCTCCACCCCCTCCAATTCCTCTCCCTTTGCAAGATTACAATTTCCTTAAATATATATTGCACCAGCAGGCCCAGGGAAGGTGTTCCAGATAAAATACATAAGTAGAAATTAGGTGGGGTTTTCTTGTATTTTCTTTCTTTTTTCTTTTTTTTTTTTTTTCTTTTTTTTTTTTTTTTTTTTTTTTTTGTGTTCAGCTGCTAAATACATTCCAGTAGAGGTGTCAAACATTTTATGAAGAGACCTAATCACATTTCTAATTATGGTCTTCAGGCTGACTTTATGGAGTTTGGATAAAATATTATGCTTGATCAAAAGCAGATACCCTACATACATCAATAGGTTTATAAAAAGATTGAGAAAGGAATTTAGACCAGATGGAGCAGTTAATTTTTCTAGTTTAACTGTATCATTGGGTTGAGAAACAAATGGTTGTTGATTTATCTACAAATCAGGTACTGAAATTCTCTGAGAAAATTGGCTACTGAAAGTGCCACAATCTTGTTCTAGTTAAATAAGTTGGAAAAGTGCAATAGCAGGTTTTTGCCTTCTCAATGGACAGTCAACATTTTTTTAAACTATTTTAGCTCACCTATTTCTAAAATGACCAAGTTAGAATTGCACATTTTCCTGCATGTAGATATTGGTAAAGTAAGCAAAAATACCGGTAAACTCTACCACTACTGATAGACAATACCAGTATTTCATCCCTATTAGATAGTTTACCCCTATTAGAAAAGGTACTGTGAATCATCATAGCTGCTCACAAAACCCCCTAATCCTGTAATGGAGAAAATACTTATTCTAGCTAGAACACTTAAACTTGTATAAACTTGGTGTTCCACATGGTTAATTGCATTTGCTGGTTAATGGGATCATGTTGATTTACATTTATACTTTTAAGCTATTAAAAATTGCACAAACCCTAAATTCACAATATAATGTGAAATTCTAGTCAGCTAGGAATTAGCAGAAGTTTTCTAGCAATCTTAAGGATGGTAGGATTTTTCCAGGGACAGAAGAGGTCCTAAAGCTTACAAATCCTAATTCCATATAAGCATCAACTAAATACATGCAATGCAGTTGTACAATCCAAAACCAACTGGGAAGGGGCTTGGAAGTACCTTGGAGCAAGTAATGGCAATTTTGGTTTTCTGTTTGTGATGAAAAGGTTCAGATGACAAAATCTGAAGAGACTACACAAGGCAGATAAGTAGTAAATCAGTAAAAAAAGAAAACATTGAACGTATGTTCTTTTAGATGTTATGCAAAACGAAGCGTAGGTTTGGGCCATTGTATCACAGCCATAGTCAATTTTGAGCTGATGCCTCTCAAGGTAATAAAAGCACAAGGAGTTTAATCAGCACATCTGTCTGACCAGTCATCTCACATTTTACTCAAGAAATTGCTGCATTTCAGTGATGGGAGAGACGTGTGCATTTTTACCTTGTATATAGTATTTACACAGAAAGGACTTGTTCAGGTCTTTTCCCAAGAAAATAATATATTAATAATTTTAACTAAAAAAGTCCTCCTTAAAAATTCCTTTAATAAAAAAATAAAATTAAAGGTTCTACATGTAAAACAAGACCCTTTTTTTTTTTTTTTTTTTTTTTTTAAATGCAGAGCACCTCTGAAAAGGGGTAATCTCTTCTAATAGCCAACCATCTTGGATGAAGCAAATGCAATAATTTAGTTTTATTGCTCAGTAATTTAGTTCATGTTTTGTATGCATTTATACACAAGCTAGTTTACACAGTAACTTGAGTGCGAGCAGAATGAGGTAGTGAGTTTTTCATCTTCATCTTGAACACAATTATTGCATAACCATGTTATTTCATCATTTGTTAATGTTAAACTCATTTGTGCAACATTATCCCAGTCTCTTTGTTGCAGACATGAAAATGGGGACAGGCATATTTCTGTGAAGTCTCTTTTGATGTATCTTGTAATAGTTTAATTCTGGAAAAAAAAAAAAGTGTTGTGAGCCTTAGAACAGACAAAAGGAAACTATGCTCCCTGCACTCCCATCACAAGCTGTCCTTAGGAATGTGAGTACATACAATTCTGGAAGTGTGATAATCATCATCTTGCTCGTTACCTGGGACCTACAGGGCTCTCACAAACCTTTACACCTCAAGTTAAATACCCTAGCATGCAGCTGTAGCATATTCATATCCGCTGTTGGCCAGATGTAGACACAGAGTGGGAGGCATAGCACAGTGAATAGTGGGCTACATGTGCATACCTACTCAAAAGCAAGTTAAAGATTGGCTAGAGACTAATCCATTTTATAGACTAAGAAATTGATTTTCAGAGGAACTGAACTAAAGGTGCTCAAGGATTTTAAAAAAACCCCAACAAAACAACTTAGATCTGGTGGTACTATTAGCAGGGCTCACTACAGCATAGGAAAGCATGGGATTTTTTAGATTCTGTCATTCCCTAAGTCAGGGTCCATTGTGTGCAGTGTGACAGAGGTATTTCTTCTTCCTGGGGTGGTGGCTAAGGGCATTTATTATTAACTACAAAACTTATTTGTTAATAACTACAAAACTAAGGACAAAATGGATTACAAATGTTATCTGTAATATCCAGTAATTTGGTTGCAGCATAAAATGTATTTAAATTATCACCAGAACCACAAGAGGTGCTAAGATGTTTTATACTCTATTGCTGATAAGTAGTAAGAATATTAGAAATAAGCCAGTTACAGAAGTCCACTCTGGATCAAGTCAGCTGTCTGACTTAAAAACTGATTTAAGTTAAACAAGAGAACAAATGAAGTAGGTTTAAAGGTTTCAGTTTCAAAAGGACAGACTGGTGTAGTCATGTCAGCTGGACTGAGGAGCTAATAAATTGGCTAGGAAGCGAAGTTTTACAAACACTTCACATCAAGAATATTAAAATGGTCAAAAATCTATATTCCAAACATTGGAAAAAGAATTCCAGAAGAAGGTACTCCAGGCCTAACCAGATAAACTACGACCTCAAGAAATGTGTTCTATGCAAAAAAAGAAACAGAAGTAACACAAAACCCCCCCTTTCTCTGGTATTCAGTACTTATCCAAGAAGCACAGGGGTGAAGTAAGAATTGCCAAAAGAGGAGCTATGTTAGGAGTTGCAAAAATGCTAAAATGGATGAATGTGCAGAGGTGGTTTTTATTTTTTTTTGTTTTGTTTTTGTTTTTTTGTTTTTTTCAGTTAAATAAAATGAAAGAAAGGAATGCAATAGAGACTAAGGATAACGCAAGCACATTCCCAACCTCAAATTTATACATTGCATTTATTTAAGTAAAAATGACAATATTGAGCATGAGGTGAAAGGGAAATAGCTAACAGGAACAATGTTAGAGAATGAAGATCAGGTGAAGTAGAAATAAAATAAAATCTGGTATAGCTCTAAACTCTAGGAATCTAGTTAATCTCCTCTCCAGCTTAGAACCCTAGAATATGAGACCACAACAGCAGCAAGGACTTTCTACCAACTGTAATCAAAACAAAATTGGCACAAAATGAAGGCTATTTTAAGAAGGGAAGGAGTATGCCTGACATTGGTATGTTTATAATTGTGATTTAAATAATTTCAAGTAATAGCCAAAACTTTGCGTTGACAAGTTGAAGGTAGCACAGAAAAAAAACCAACCAACCTTAGAAGATACATTCTGGGATTATACAAAGTAGAGCACAATACACTAAACTTTCACAGATTTAAACAACAAAACCAACAAAAAAGCCACATTCACCACCACCAAAAAACTCCCCACAACTACCAAACAAACCATAGCATTCTGGGCTTAAAAAAGCCTAATTGGTGTCATTTCGCAATATTAATAAGGAGGCTGTGCAAAAACACGACTACTATGGATCACCAGGGTAAGGCAGCTAGGGTAATTTCCAACAGAGACAAGGAAAAGCAATAGCGTTGTGTCAAGCACTAGGGAGTGCTCACCTGAAATACTGCATACAGTCTAGTCACCTTCACTTGAAACATTAACAGGAACTAGAACAGGTAGAAAAGAACACTAGGAAGATCAGGGCAATGGAAAGCTTATTTTATAAAATGAGATTAAGCAAGCTTGAGTTATTTGGTCTACTATAACAAAAGCTGAGAGAGGATAGGATTGCTGTCTGCGTTAGTTAAAAACTAAGAGAAAAAAAAAGTACTATTTAATTTAAAAGAGAATTTTGGCACAAGACGAAATAGACTTTAGCTGGCCATGAATAAACTAAACTTGAAATTAGAAGATGGTTCTTAACCAACATAGCACTGGTGATGAACCTTTCTGATAACTGGCGCAAGGGTTTGGTTTTTCTTTTTATTCCTGGTTTGTTTTTTAAATGTATGATGGTAGCTCATTGTTTTTGAATTTAGATCCTAAGTCAGTACCAATGGCAAATGGTTCACCAGCAATGCTGTAAAAGCAATCACCTTCTGCAACAACCATCCTCTGAGAACAGCAGAAACAAACTATGCAGTTGTTGTTAAGATGGAGTAGAATCACGGAGTACAACACACTTAAAAAGAATTACCTGATGTGACGGATGAGGGAAGAGAGGGGAGATAGAGGGAAGGACTATGTAACCCAGCAAATGCTTTCATGTTCTGAAGCCTTGCAATGGAGGAGTTGGTAGATAGGATTAAATCTACCATGATTAAACAATTAAAAAACATTCCTGTGATAGAAAGAACTGCATGACACTAACAGTCAATAGTTCAAAAACTGTGCATTTTTCCATCTAACACTTAAGAAGCCCCAGTTTGCTTTTTAACAACAGAAGTAAATCACAAACCAATCAGTTAGAGCCAACCACGCTGTATATAAAGAACCACTACAAAGCTCCCTTCTAAAGGGAAAAGCCACCCTGACAAGCTATTACCTTTTCCTGTAGAAAATGAATTATTAGCAAATCCATAAAATTTTAAGTCAAACAAATCAACATTTTTATTTTTGAAGAAAATAATCCTGCTGAAACCAATTCCTTCTTAAAATGATATACCATAGTGTAAGATACATAAGTAGCAAACAACCTAAAGGTTACTTTGATATCAAACACAAAATCCTTTAAAGGACAATAACACTTTACAAAGAAAGTTAACCTTCAGTAGTAAAGACGATAACATTTGAACTAAAGACAACTTAAGTAGACCATGAATTCTGAAATGATTTTTCTAGACGTATATTTTAAAAAGTTTTGAAATAAGCTAAAGTGACAACAAAAATTCCTCAGAGGAAACAAGCAATCTAATTTCTGCTCAGTCACTGACCTGCTTGCAGCTCTCGCATATGCTCCCTGCTGCTCTTGTGTGAGGTCCTTCCTCCATGGCCATGAGACCCTTGGTCAAGGCTCCAGGGAGAGCAGAGAGCCAGACCTGGATCAACCCAGCCACAGCTCAGCACCTGCTTTTTACTATCTGTATTTCTAGTAACAGAAAATAGCTCCTGTTTCTCCCTTCCCATGCATCCAAACTTGGCTACCCACACTGAAACCTCTTAGCAGCCATTTTATCCCTTTTAAACGGAAGACAGTGTGACAAAGTTTGATTTTTCTCAGGTGAGCGATTTGAATCACACAGTTCCTCTCAATTTGCCCAGTTAATGTTACTCAGCACCCCATGCTGGGGATGGACACTGGTAACCTGTCTGATTTCCTGAGGGAACACAACTTCCCCCACCTGATGGGCTGGGAAAGGCTGCCGCTAGGACGAGGAGCTGCAGACCCTGGTGGAGAAATCTCACGGAGCCCCGCTGGACCCCAGCTGCCAGCAGTGTCTGTCAGCCCTGTGCAGGTCGCTTCAGACAGCACGTGAGGCTGCAGGAGTTGTTTGAGCCTTGCTTTTAAACCCAATGTGTGTGGGAGCGGGCATTTTATGTAGTGAATAAGGTGCTGCTTACATGACAGCCCTGAGGAGAACTCCAGGTCTAAACATCCCGTGTGCTGGCTAGTCCTCTGGCTCCAGCCAGCTAAGTAACCCTGTGTTTTTTAGGGTGAAGAAAGAGTCCTGTGGATTGCACCCGTGCTGAGTATCCCACATATACAGATGAGAGTCAGCCAGACATTAGTAATTACTCTTTTTCCAGGCAGCTTTTACCTGGAATACTGTGGAGCTGATGTTCTCTGAATTTAATACTTGTGCAAGTGGAGTGACACAAGTGTGGGTTGCACCATTCCTAAATGTATCTTTATGTTATTACCAGAATAGCCAATAATTGCTAAGGCTGACAATACATATTTAAAGAACAAAACCATATCTAAATGGTGGCATGATCTTGTTCACTGATCCTATTTCAGAAATCTAAAATGACCTCCCCAGAAAGATAACCAATTGGTCCTGGGCTTGGATGCCTGTGAAAAATGTTATCACTGAATGTTTGTGTAATGCCTGGTATCTATAGTCTGCTGTGACGTTAAACAGGGATGTGGACTCCTGTCCATAGCACGTATACCATAAATGTGATAATAGTACTGACCTGTAATGAACTAGAAAGTAATAATTTGGTAGTAGCAACTTTTAGGTGCAATTAAAAGATAAGCTTATTTATTCACAGAAAGATGATAGTAAGGCCACCTGGTCTGTACTTGAATTATTAAACTCTGTATTAGAGAAGAATATTCAAGTGGAGGTACGAAACCTCCACAAAGTAGAAAATGAACAATTTTAACTAAATATGAAGACTTTCTACTGGTATTTTAAATCATCATCAGTTCACAGTTGTATACATTCGTTAATCTTGTGTCTTCCTTGAAATATATAGCTTGCTATTTTACTTTTCTGAAAGGAAACTGCAGCTAAAATCAGTAACAGAGATA
The DNA here is from genome assembly GCF_963264785.1 of Psittacula echo. Classification (NCBI taxonomy): domain Eukaryota; kingdom Metazoa; phylum Chordata; class Aves; order Psittaciformes; family Psittacidae; genus Psittacula; species Psittacula echo. The sequence continues at coordinate 60,326,915 of NC_137743.1, forward strand.
AATGATAGAAATGTAATAATGGAGTTCTGGGGCTTGGACATTAATGTTTTATTAAGGCTTTTGAGACAGCACTCATGACAGAACTAGGCAAACACAGGTGACAAACACAAATACTTAGACCACGTGAGGAAAGGAAAGCCTTTATGTTTAAAAGGTTTAAAGTGTGGATGTTTTTTTGTTTGGTTGTTTGGGGCTATTTTATTTTTTTAACTGAATTAGAACAAAGTTTTGATGCTTGTTTGGTTTTCCTCAAAAGAAAAACAACATCGCTTTCTTCTCCTGGACTTTAGTATAAAACTGGTGGAGCATTGTAACACTCAAAAGGGCTCCTTTTTGGCTATTCAGCAAACAAAGCAAGAAAAAGGTTTTCCTTCTCTTCATCGTATTTAGTTTGCTAATGACACTGAACAGAAAATATGAAGGATATGCAGTTTGTAAAACCTCCAAAGGACACAAAAAATAGTAGGTTATTAAGGATGGGGGATTGTAAGATCTATGCTTATTCTGCAAATAAATGTGATGTTTTCAGATCTGTCAGCTGTCTTTAGTAACAGATACAGATTTCCTGTAAATGCAAGCAGGGGTAGACTGACAATTTATCCACATACAGAGTTGTGCTGATTTGACTAAAGGCTTGACTGCGCATGGAATTATTCAAGAATAAAAGCAGCATTCTTACTGAATAACTCCTTGTGCAGACATGCTTTTTCTAGAATACAAACTAAAATAAGGTAATCATGTTATGTGATAAGCTTCTATATGCAGAATACTTTTGTAGGGCTGTTACCATTAAATTCACAGCCTGCCTCAGCCTGAAATAATTTTCAAGTACAGTAACATATTAAACTTGAATTTTAAAAACCCTTTTCATTCAGGATTTGTGGAATTCCTTCAAGGTTTAGGTTTTGTTGTTTTCTTTTTTGAAATTGATTTGTCTCAGTTTGATGGAGAACAGATTTTAAATCCATGAAATCGCTGTAGATTTCCTGTACTTTCTGTACAAATTTCATGTAATCCAGAGTCTTACCTGAGCTCAAGTCTCTGAAATCTGGATTTATGTGTGGCTTGAACTCATGTTCTCTCATTCTCGGGAAATACTGACTTCACAGTCTTTCAGTGTCAGTTCCACAGTTCCCTAACGGTGAGGATTTCTGCCCCTTCTGTTTACTTACTCCCATATTCCTTCTCTGTATAAGATACTGTATCTTCCAGCTGTCTGTGCGTCAGCAGTCTCTGGCCAGATGTTTCGATGAACTGCTAGGAGGATGGAGAATCAAATGCAAGTTCTGATTGCCCTCTGGTGTGAATAGAGCAGAAAGTGTCATTTCAAGAGGGACGTCCACAACTGTGCTCTGTATGAAAGCTTGTGCAAGAAACGGCAAAAGAAGTCTTTGGTTTGAGAGAACTAAAAAATTCAGCATCAAATCCTGCATAATGAAGTGACAAAAGCAGTTCTAAAAATTATCCATTTCCTTCCTCTGTTGGAAGGACTAAGAATTTCCTACTTTCTTCTTTGTCACCCCTCAGTCAGCTCAGAGATTGCAGTCTCACAAGCAAAATGAGAATTTTCTCAACATGAAAAACTCCGGACAGCTGGGAATTCTGTGTAGGTCCAGCATAGCGTGTTCTGTAAGAGTCCCCTCCTATAACTAATCTGCTAAGCAGACAGCAGTAATGAAAAATCCTTTTAGTATAGGTGCTGTCCAGCTATAGAATTGCAAAACCTTAGGTCTAGGGATTAGCAGCATTTTAGAAATGACGGAGGGAAGCCTGCATCCAAGGCTTTGCTAATCTGAAAAAGTAGTAATGTGTCAGCCCTTTCTTCTGATCCGCTTGTGCAACTGTCAGGCCTGACAGTTTTTTGGTTTTAAGTATCTTAAATCTACAATAATTACTGGTCTGCCTGTGAGTCAGTAAACTGGCCTGAAAGAGCTTTTGAACAAGTGAATGGAGATGAAATAAAGACATATTAATTATGTAAAATTACTAACTTTTGACCTTGCAAGCTGCTTAGTGTAGAAGGAAAGGCCTTTTTTCTGTATTTCCAATGATAAAAAATACTTGTTCTTTCCTTGCTTTGGTAGGACTTTCTACCTTAGATAGGTCTGAGGTAAACACCCAGATTACTGGAGAGCAGATGGAGAACCAAGAGGAGAAATTTTTCTTGGATGACCTATGGCAAGAAGTGCATAAATACTTGTAATGCAGATTGAACTAGCACCTCTCATTCAGTGAGGAACTGAAAAGCATGAAAGAGGGAAAGAAGTGAGAAAATGGGGATGAAACTGCAGCCCTTTTGCTCTCTGATCCTAAACCAGAGATGAAGGGGCAGAACTGACAGCAGCTGGAGGATTACCCTACTCTCCTACTGACGTTAACTGCTGAATCCTACTTTAAAATACATGGCTACCTGTGGTTAGTCCTTCACACAGCCATGTGACTGACAGATGAGGAACAAGTCCATGAACTTGTTCAGCAGTTACTCCTGGTTCTCACTAACTCCCAAGCAACCACTCAGCTCTCCACTACTGCTACCAGTGAGACTGTGTTGCCCGATATAAATATTTCTTTAACACATACCTATTCAATTTTCTTTTTTATTACTGGTGGAAGAATTCTTGTAATGGTTTTCATTACAATATTTTGTATTTCAATACTTTTTTATTGTTAATAAATTGGCTTAATTGTGAAATAAGGTGTAAGTGCTTGGGGAAAAAGGAAGATCCATGAAGTTATATCAGAAAAGTTTCATAATGTTCAGACTATTTTATAACATCAGAAAAAACAACAGTAAATAAACAGTGTGCTACAACAGAACAGATCATTCCTTCATTATTCCTTCACACCATTCATTGTGGAGATCGTGTGTACAGCCCCAAAAGGATTACACATCCTTTATTTCAGTGGTGGCAGGTGCTTTCTTCTTGTTGGTACTGGGCCTTAAGCCTTTTCTCAGTAGTAATTTTCACTCTGCATCTAATTTTCAGCTCTACAGATGCAGCACATCAAAATAACATAAAAATCACTGTACATTACAGCATCCTAGAGGCATCATTGGGTACACCATTTTTCCTTCAAAAACACCCTCTTTTACTTTTCTGCAGCAGTGTAGTTAAGCTTTCTGGTGTATGCTCTTAGTAGACTCGATTCTGTAAAACAATGGCAAGACATACTGTTATTCAGAAAGTTTCATCTTGTCCAGATAAAGTAGTTAGCCTGACACTGCACCTTTATGTTGAATGGTACTCAGTGCCTTTGAGTGAAACAAGACCTGCATATCATTTTGAGTATCAGATATTCAAGTGCTATTGATGGAGATATTTGACTTAGCAAAGCTGGCCAGGCCGGTGACTGGGACTCCTGTGGTCTAGCTCAGGCAGTGACTAAGAGAACTCCAAGGCCTGTGGGCAGGAGTTGGGGAGACCATGGGTGAATCTGGTAAGGGCCATTGAGACCTATTAGAGCCCTGAGGACCTTGACAACTAGGGAGTAGTGTATTCTCACCATCTTATGTTTTGTGGGCCATTCAAAACTCATTAGATGTCAAGAACTTTCTTACCTTCTGATGTTTGAAGAATTCATAGAGATGAAAGTCATTCCAGGGTTGTCATGTTCCCTGCAAAAAGTGTTAGACTACAGTTTTGTCACTCCTGTATGTTATTTAAATCTGACATACTACTTTCACTCAAGCCCAAGTCATTTTACCAGTGAAAGAGAAGTGGAAAATGCAAAATGCTATTCTGTAGAGAGGGATGTGTAATTCTGAGTATGTCCAGAACTCTAAATTTAAGAAAATCATCCCAGGGGCATCTCTCCAGTAAAGTTGCACTGCAACAAAAAAATGTCAAGCTTTAACTTTCAGCCTGAAACTTTTTATTCTTTTCATATAAAACAAGCTTATTAACTAACATGCACGTGCAATTACCTAAAGATAAAGGAAAATGAGAGCATATAACAAGCTTTCTGCTTATAGCAGATTTTTAATGCAGTTAGTATTGGCTTATTTTGTGTAAATAAACAAGAACTGAGAAATCTAAGGCCAGGTAGAGGTCAAATTTCGTCATTTAGGGACTGTTCCTAAAAGGCCTCTTCGCTCAAATAGTACCTCATAGAGAATGCACAAAAATGAAAGCTTTAGTCGATTAAGTTTGTTTAAATGACATTATGGGGGATAAACCCATATTGTTTCAGAAAGTATTATCCTAGTGTTCAGAGACCTTGTACTTTAGGCAGTCAGCCAGAATCTATCACCATGGATTCACAACAATCAAGGCCTTGACAAGTTTTATGTCTAAAGAAAACCAGTTAGTCAATTAATGGTTAAAGACTTCAAAACATCTTTTTGTTGGTATGACACTGATTCAAAAGATAAAAGTCTAAGCAAACCTTTTCAATAGTTTTCTGTTCTTTTCTCCAAATCTTCTGAGGAGAAAGAATGACAAAAAAATCCAACCACAAATCCTGCTAGAACACATAATAGTTAACTAGTAGACAATCATTTAGAGTAACTCTTCCATTAGCAATTGGAACATTTCCTCTAAAACAGAAAGAAACTTTCAATAGATTTTATGGTTTCAGACTTGAGTCTTTAATTGGATGTCGCCATTTAATTTTGACTGAAATAGTTTTTCTTTTATTGCATTCTGATACATGCCAGCTTTGATAGAGAAAGCAAGCAACATAATGCTCATATGGCACATTAAGAGCCACACTCTGTTGTGGCTTTGCACTTCAGAGACCCTAAATTCTACAAAATTTGTTCATTAAAAGGCTTGACTACAGCAGCCTGTGTTGGAGGTAATGCAGTAATTGAAAGAGGCACAATTGCTTTTTGCAAAACCTATTTTTGAGCTGTATGAAGGGATAAAATAACAAATAGTCTGCCCCAATTTCTCTCGATGTTCTTCAGCTAGCTGAATCAAACATAGTGGCACTTAATGCAGGAGCTCCACAAAATTCTACTGCCCTGGTGGTAATACAGAAAATCAGAGTGCATCAGCATAGAGATTTTCTCATCCTGAAATCCATCAAGATATCTTTTAGGAATCTATCTTTCTTCAGAAAACACATGGTTCTGATTCCTAAAGCTGCTCAGAACTCACTTCTGTAAGTGCCATCAAGCAGTCTCTAAATACTGTAACGAGGCTCACAATGGACATAATGCCTGTATAATATGTGCATACATACTGCCTTGTAGATTTTCTTTGCTTACAACTTTGACCCTCCTCTGCACCCATTTGGATGCCTTCTAGAACAGCCAAGGATTTAGGGTTTGCTGATTTCTTAACAACCTCTTAAAGAAAATTTGGTCCCAGTACATGCCTGCCCAACTCTGCTGACATCAGCAAGTTCATGAAAGAACAGAAATTGTTTGCTCAAGGCAAATTCAGTGTTTCCTCTTAGTGGCCTAAATGTGGGAAAATATGCCTATTAGGATTAGTGTTCAAACAGAAAACATTGCTAAATTCAGCTAAATTCAGCTTTCTTTCTGGAACTCTGCAATCTAGTTATAAGTTCTCACAAGCAGTGCCATCTTTCAAAATGCCACTTTCCAAGAGCTCCAGCTATGTGGACGACCTGGAATATACAATTTAGATCTTGCCTGAGGTTTGAGAATATTCTATGTAGAAGAAAGATCCAAAGCCAAACATATATTTTATTCTCCTGTCTGAGTTTCAGCACCAGTCTGGCAAATTCTTTGGCCTAAAGCTGCCCAGGATCCTTCTACTGTAGGCCTTCTTTTTTTTTTTCTTTCTTTTTTTAATTATTATTATTTTCAGATTAGTTTGCTTCTTTTATCAGTGAACCTACCTGCAGCTAAATCAATTCTGCCATTGCAAAATATTGCAAGGTTTTCCTCTCTTCCACTCAGCGAATCAACTTCTGTCCTTTAATTACATCCATCCCAATTATTTTAAATCCCTCTTTTACTTCTTTCTGTACTACTTCAAAAATTGTTGTACTCGGAGGTACCTGCAGAGAAGATTAATGAAGAATCTTCCAACGGCCATCAACTTTCTGAATGCATAAGTTGATTATTCAGGGTTGAGTCATGAAGATAAAATAGTCTCTTCATTCCTATCATGTAGCATCTTTATCAGTAAGGTAGACACATATGCATTACACCGTGCCACTATTTTCTGAAAAAAACCTCAAAGCATCAGAAAGAATTCATTAGCTGTATTTAAATATATTCCCCAAACACCATGAGTCTGAGGAATGGTAGAGGGCAGTTTGTAAGGAAACTAAGAAATTATATGTCTCTTATACTTTTGTCCTTGCTAATATGAATAGTGGTTACTAAAGTTCATGGAGATGACTTCAGCTATTCAGGTTAAAGGCGTCTCTTTCCACAAAACTACCATTACTCCATCAACCCAGCTGATAGCCTCTCCACCTCATAGTGCTAGGAAGGGATCTTCTTCTATGCATAAATTACATTAAATTAACCATCACTGGCAGGTAGATGGTGAAATTATATATTTGTAGTAAAGCCAGCAGTTGGGATTTTCAAGGCCATTCTTTTAGTTTCAACAGGAATATCAGTGAAAGAATGTGCACTCTGAAATATTCTTCCTTTGCATTTTCTTTTTGGCCAGAAACCAAATTACTGTCAAAAGGTGCAGATCATCAAGAGCGGAAGCCTTTGTTTTGTTTAATTTCAAAGTTATAAAATGTAGAACTGTGAAACTGTGGTAAAAACATTTCAGCTAGCTGAAGCAGTGATGCAGTGTATTACCAAATGTTTTCTGAAGCAATGAAAACTCAAAGTGTGGTTATTCTCTCTTTTTACTTGTTCTTTCTGCCCCAGCAGTTAATATTTTTTGGTGAAAAATAAACCTATTCATCCATTTATTTTCAAGGATATCTTTTCATTAACTGAGGTCTAGACATATTTGGAAAACAGGAGAAAATGTTTATCATTGTTTTAATTTGTTTAGTTGAAATGTTGCTGGAAATATCAACATTGCAACATGTGAAACATTTTCATTAACTCTACCAGTGTCAACTGGGACTGTCTCTGCAAAAAGTCAAAGGTAGTAGATCTATGCCCAGCAGCCACAATATATTGGAAAACTAAATCAGGTTGGTAAATCTGTCCCCAAACCACCAGACAGAACTGAGTTGGAAGCATTAGAGTTGTCCCCTCTTTCCAAATCCACAGGATGAACTCTCCTGAAAGAATCCGCTTTCCAGGATGTTTCATTCATCAGTCATTAAAAACAAACAAGAAAAAAAGCAGTCTTTTCAAAATGCATCAGGTTGGGTGACCAGAATAGACAAGTCATAAATCATTTGTCAAAAATATTGATCATGGTCATTGCTGTAACACATTTGGAAACCCTTTGATACTCTAGGCCTGATCTAGAATATCATTGAAGTACGTGTATATGATTACGTGAATATAGTTCCTCTTGGGTTTTTCACAAGTGAAATGTTTGGAGGTGGCAAGTGAAGTTTTGCTAGGTAAAAGCTAAGGAAAAAAAATGTTCACAAATCCACTATAGAGTTCATATTCACATTTGACCATATTATAACCCAGCAGAATTCACATAACTCGAGATGCTTCCATGAAATCCACTGGGAACCAGCTTGGAGGGTTGGGGGTGTGTGTGTGTGAAAACAAAAAAGGAAGAAGAAAGAGCTTAAAGAAATTCCATTTTTATTACAATAAAATATGCAACTTAAGGTAATTATTTAAGCATTCTCTTCAAATTTATAAAAACTTTCATTAAACACATGAACCAAGACTTAATCAACTGTAGTTACCAAATTCAGCCATAAGCTCTGAATGGCCCCTTTTGACTGATAAATATAGCATTTTTTTTCATTAGTACAATAAAAGTAGCAATATCATTCTATGTGAAATGTCAAAAAATTATTGCAACAAAAAAACCACCCTTGTTCTCAAGCTGAGAGCTTGGCCCTGGTCCTCCTCTCACTGGGACTGCAAGCATAGTTTCACGGATACTTCTGGTTTACATGGTGTGAGAGATCAGTGTGCCCTTTTCCACACAAAATTTTAGCATACAGCAGTCTCAGATGGCTGATTACCACCCTCCCTCTCCCCTTCTTCCTTTATAACTGGGTTTATAATGAAAACATTGACACAGCCTTAACTATGGCAACATTAGCATTTGCCATTATAATTAATAGATTTTTTTTCTTTGTGATTTACACGCATAAACTCTTCCCTGTGCAGTAGTTACAGATGGTATAGCTTGTAACATATACTATCCCTAAATAACAAATACATTGTTTTTAGAGTATGTCTCTGATAAATTTTATTTAAATGTAAAAGGTAATAGGCAGAAAATGTAGTTTGCTTACAAGTTTCCTTTATGGTTGTTTGACTGTCACTTTTCTACAGATTTATGATAATCATTCTTGCAACAAAAACATTTACTTCACTGTCTAAATAATAAGGTAATTTGTTACAGCTAATTACTCAAGTGCTTTCTTAATCTCAATTAAAAGATCCAGGCTGATTTTCTACATTTCTGCAGCAGTATATTCCAGAATATCTTGTTAATATATTCCCAATCACATATTTGTTAAGGAATGCATGGTCCATGCAAAACTGAAATGCTAAAATACATAGCTGCAATCTTAAACAATGATTTATTGTGACACGGGATGTGGGACATTTCCACAGCTTTTGTGATTGCAGTAATGAAGCTGTAAACCGAATAGCATGAAATGAAGCAAGGCCTTACAATTTAATCAGCTCGTAAACAGATCTACTGCATCAAGCAAATGACATTATTATCCATCCGAAGTAAATCATGCTAATCTCAGGAGATAAAATCAACATCATTAATGGTCACATGTCATATTCATCAACACTAAACCATCCCTTTTGACAGATTAATCCTAACTACAGCTCCCACGATGTATGGTAATAGGGCTTGTAGCATACATTTCATTCAGCAGTAAGGCTAACCAGCACTCTTAGTCTGCTATTACAAATAATTTTTTTATTGATTTACATATTTTAAAATGCATTTAAGGTGAGGTACCATTAAAAATCCTGTCACTATCACATATTTCTTCCTCACATTCTCAGCCTGTATTAATAGAAACTAGAAACTAAACACTGTGTGCCATATAAATACTTTCTTTAACATGCTGTTAGTGGTAATTAAAGATCACTCTCTGTGTTTTTCATTTAGCAATGAAAATGTGTGCCCTTTTTTTATAGGGTTTAAAGAACTATTGATAGTATTATTCTAATATATCATTTGTAGTATAGCAGTGCATAGTGCCCCTGGTCATGGATCAGGGCTCAATTGAGCCAAACAGGATCCTGAAGACTTTATTATCCATTATCTCCATAATTAATACAACATGAAAAACAAAGTTACATTTATGAAGTGAACTCTTCATTGCAGTTCATTGTGTCCTGCAGGCTGGTTGTGATTTCTGCTCAGACTCCAGCTCCTGCATATTGGCTATTTGTTGCAAACAGAAAATATATTTATTTATCATGGAACTGACCCTGTATGAATGCTTTTGAAAAGTGTCCACTATTCAAAGTGTCACTTCCCTTGAACAGGCACTGAATTATATTGACAGGCACATTATCAGGGGCTGCTGACTGACAGAATGAATGACTGCGGCTACATGCTGCATTGCCAGTCATTGATTGAGTGGGTGCAAAAATTATCTACAGCCTTTGTAGATCTAAAGGACTCTGAACGAAGGCTAGAAAAGGCGATATATGCAGGTGATTTACTAGCGCAGCATTTATTAATTTAGTACAAACATCTCAACTATTACCCAAACTACTTCACTAATGTAATAATTCATTAATGGTCTATTCTTTTTCCTGAAACTATTTTTTTAACATTCGTTGTATGCAATTATTAATGTCATGTTATTTAATATGTGTTTATATTTCACCAGGGAAATATTGGTGTAATAATTTGAAAAGCAATCACTGGCTCCTGAATTTGTTTTTAAGCTAGTGAGGGTTAAGATGTGTCTTAGCAAAATTGCAAGGGCAAGGCAAAAACAATATTAGACACTGCCTGTGGCTGACGCATAGCAATCAGTAAGTTTGGTTAAGAGAGAAGGCAGAATACTCCTTGGACTGTGCTGGGACTTTAGGAAAACACGAAAGTAACCACAAAAGCATTTAATTTATTTGCCGAAATAATTTATTAGCTGGATTTAGTTTTCACTGACATAATGGCAGCTTGAAGAAGTAGACCACAAAAATCTAATTTTTGTAAAAATCACATCTATTGACTAAAATAAAAAATGTTAATAAAATGTTTCATTAAGTGCATTAATTTCAAAACCTCAAAGTACTAATGTCAAATTTACTGGAATCCACTGACCTTTAAAGGGCTTTTAAAGATTTTATAACTTAGATTGTCACATTACTTGCCAAGAATCCTTAAAAATCTGTTTTTTCTATCTATGGTGTGTTTTTACTGTTAAGGTTGTAAAGACTTTTTCTGTCACTGTCCTTTTTACTCTCAGTACTCCTGTACTTGAAGCCCCACATAACAAGTTACTTAATCTTTGACAGGCTGCAGACATCTGTAGAGCTCATCAGTGAGGGTGGTTAGAGGACTAAAAGAATCACTGGTGAGGAAGACCAAAAAACCCCATCTTTCTCATAGAAATTTGTGCTACTGCATAATGTCTTAGTGAGGTCATGGTGTCACTGAGCTAGTCCAAATCTGTGTCCTAGTACCTCCTAGACACGTCTACTCTTACAAAGGCTTACTAGTAAAGCCAAAATGAAAGTAATCTGTCCTTGAAGTGATATGGTTTAGGTAGGTGGAAGAAACAAAACTGTTTCTCAAGCAATAAAAGCAGTGCCAGATCTGCAAACTCAAATCTAACGAGAAAATGCTTTTTTATGATCACTGTATATAAACATTTGAAGTACATGCAGCTAATCAGCGAGCAAAAGTAGCCTCTCTCATTTTCTCATCTGCAACCTTAATAGTGACATAAGCATGGACCTCAACATACAATCTCTGAGGTTGAATTTTCTGATGTTGAGAAAGAGGAAAATCCAGAGAGAAAATAAAGTACACCCTTTGTTAAACTTGTATTATAAAAACATATAAAACTACATGGAAGCTTGTAATTGCATTTTGGCTTTAAAATTTCTCTTCAAGGTTTTCTTTCTTCTTCGATACAGTCGGAAATACACCTAACAAGCACAGAGATCCATGCAGCTAATTTAAGGTACACTGAAGACAACACAAGCTAGAACAAAACTCACAGTTTTTGTAGTTTTAGCCAAATTTTGTCATAACATGAATTAGTTAATTTTGAACTCTTGTTTCAGAAAAGGCCTTATAAAAGGCCTATCTATGCTCCTTTATTCTGGTCATTTTTTTCCTTCCTTCTGAATGCCACTTCTTATGCCAAAGAAAAAAAAAAATCAGTTTCTCATTGCATTGTCATACATACAGAAGATGATCAAAACGCATACATGGTGACCTGTTTCTTAGCTATTGAAAGTGGAGCTGGAAAACACTGGGAACACTTCTTTATTTTTCATACTATTTGGATTATAAAAGGAAACACACAAACTTGAAAAGATTGATTGGCTTCAATGGATTAGCCATAACTATCTTAAAAATATTTCCAAACTTATATGGACAATTCCCTACGTCTTCATTTTAATGTGAAGTTCTATTCTGAAAAACAGTCTTCAAAGCAACACCTTTGTCCTCAAACAAGTTTTATTTGTGTGTGTAATACATGCTCCTTTTAAGTAGCTCAGTTTTGGTTCTGTGTAATAATCAGAGCATTCAGGGTCTGATATCATGTCTGCATCTTTAACTGAATCCCAGTGAGAAGAAAAGATAGTACCTGGCCTTTACTAACCACCATATGGTGGCTGCTTGGAAGGAAAGTGTACTCCTTTGTTTCTATCTACTTTTGCATAGGAACAATGATAGTATACCTAGTGACCTACACTCTGAGCTTCTCCTGAAGCGATAATACAGCACCATGGGCTTGTCAGTCAACCAGTCTAGCAAACTAGACAAGCATAAAAGTCATCATAGCTTGACTTCACAAATGAAGATTTGGGAAGGGCTTTACCCACGCTTACTACAAGTGTGCTGATGACTAAAAAGGCCAATGTGGGATAGGCAAATCCAGTTGCAAAAAGCACAGTGAAAGGTCTCCTTGGGTGGTATAGGCGGGACGCGATTCTTTCTACGTTGTCTAATGATTCATCAGGTGACAGCTGAGCTCCTGGGAGTCTTTAGGAAACAGCGCCTGAGCCACCAGCGTTAATTTGCCCTTAAGTTCCTGAGGTAGCACAATTCATCTGCCAAGGAGGCATTGCACCTCTATGGAACCATTTAGTCTTTGACCCAACCAGAAGCAGTCCAGTCTGACCTGCAGATGCTAGTGCATTTAACTTCAATTGGGATAAAGAGAAGTCCTTCTCTCATAAATGGAAAACATTTTGACTACAAGCTGCCAAATCGAGCAAGTAGTGAAGTCAAGGCTTTTTTCAGTGTCATTTGGTAGAGGGAAAGAAAAAAGCCTTCAAGGAGAGCATATGAGTCATGGGACTGGGTTTCCAGAGGGCTTTTGGGGATTCTTTTAGACCAAGAGTTTTCTAACACTGTCAGAGCAGGGGCTGTGTGAAACTCAGCAATTTTGACTGTCATGCTATTTTTCCATTCCAGCTTTCATCACTTTGTGCCTTTTGGGTCTAACTTTGCCTTCACTTAAGTGCCTGTCAATGAAGAATAAATCACATGAGGAATACTTAGGGCCATCTCTTTGCCCAGCCCACATAACAGAAGAAGGAGCCAAATCCTCAGAAATTAAGGCATATACTCTCCTCCTCAGTATGGCTACTGACATCCTGGAGAATTAACTGATAAGATGAATATGAGAAATAGTTATTTTCTTTAGCATTTACTCCATTACTCTGTGAGGACTTGCAGCCCTCTGCTGCTTTTTAGAAAAGCAGGGGTAAAAAAAAGCTCTGTTTAGAGAACAATTCAAGAGATGAAGAGAGTAAAAATGAATGCATTGCACAATGCATGAGTAGCTTTAGTACAAATTAATATACTGTGATGGGTTTAGGGACAGAGGGGTGTCCAGAATTGAACCTGGAACAGTCAAGCCAGTGATTCATGGCTTTCTCTAGTGAGGCCAATGATTCTTTAATTCCAGCCTCTGCAACTATGCTTTGCCATTTATTTTTTTTCAGATGCAAAATATTGCAGACATTATTTCTTGAAGGGGCACATCCTAAAGGACATTGGGACTAGCTAACAAACTGGAAACTGAAGCACCGCTTATTTACATTTTAGGGCAGGAGATAAACTGGGCTCTCTATGTACATTTTTAAAGAGAAAAAAAACCTGTGGCCTGATTGTGACTTAGACTCTTGCCTAGGAAGCTCAGGCAAGTCTGAAGACTCTACAGAGGAGCCAGCTTCACAGTAGGAAAAGCTTATTTTGTTATTATTAGCAGTCTGAGGTGTGCTGATTATTTTACTCCTGGTATTTTGCCATCTCTTTTAACAGGCATTGCCACAAAATGACTCATGAGAAGGGTTTTTTGAATGGAGCTCACTCATTTTGGGACAGATTCCAACTCTGATCATAGGGAAACCATTTACTTTTCCAATTACATGGTCAAGGCACAACCCCAAGTACTGCAGAGTCTTCTCTTCTCATGTTAACCTAGTGGGAATGGCCAAATAATAAGCAGAAGAAAGTAAGTGTTTGGTGAACTTTACAGTCAGAAACTGCACACAAAAGTCTTCAGGCCATCAATTTCCCTTCATTTTTTGCATGCTGCTCTTGAAGACGCTTCATGGGACCAGTTTTCAGAAACATATTTCAACAGCAATACTACAGATATAAAAATTATAATTCCTCTCTTCAGTAGTTAATGTTGGAAATGACATGTAACTCACCTGTCAGCTCCAATCCTTCATCTGGTGCAGGTTTGAATCAACTCTCTAGAGCAAAACAGTCTGATATAAAGTCAAACAAGACCTTAGCTAGACAAATCTCATTAAAGCACAAATCTTAAACAAATGCAAGGCTTTATTGTCACCTACACCCTTGTTCTGCCTATCTAATCCACACAATGGTCTGTTGACTATGAACTTTTCTCCCCGTGGGAACTGAGGGTGATCTCCTTCACACTTCTTAACTTCCAAACAATTTTTCTCCTCTCTTTCCCTCTTAATTCCTTTCTCCCACTGATGATAGAAAACCTCTCAGTAACTCTTACTCAACACTGGAAAGCATTCCAGCATTTCACAGATCCTCACATCCGTTACTGTTTGTGGGACTGTATCCTACAGTTCAGCAGTACTAGGCTGATCTCCGAGTCATAGAAGTCAGAAGGGATTTTGCCACAGACGATAATGAGCACAGGATGAGGCTCATGCAACAAATTTTGTATTACATCCAGGTGTATTTTTATGTAAAAAGCATATTTCACTTAATGTAAATGACAGCGCTTCAGTATCCAATGGATATATTCCTTCTAACTCAGTTCTGTTCAAAAAGCTTTTTATTTACTATACTTTTGGTTCAAGTGCAAAAAATGAAGTGGGATAGTTAAAAACAGTAATGTACCTGATGATTTACCATATTGTATTTACATTATTATATAGCTATTAGATGTAATATTGTCTGCTCCTGTCACTCTCTGCAATGTGTTTGATGATTCAGGGAATAAATAAAACCTGGGGCTAGCAAATAAATGAGAGCAGAATTGGCAGCAGACCAAGTCTGCTTCATTTGACTGAGAAAGAGATGTGTTACATGGCCTGTTTGTTTAAATTATGCCAAGAGCTGAGATACACCAGGTGTTGTAGACCATGGAGTAGAGCCCTTAGAATGTTTGCAAAAACCAGATTTCTGTTTACTGGTTTGCAAGAATACGTAAGCAGAAGGTTTACACTGAGAAGTTGAAAGAGTAGAATTCTGTGCTAATATTTGAATATTTTCTTAAAATTACAGAAATGTCACATATGTACTAACAGTGACTCTCCAGTCCCTGTGTGTCTGTCTGTCTGATGGAATCTGTAGTATATGTATTTATGAAAACTATTTTAATGATTATCCTAGTGATACTGAAATACCGTAGGACAGTTCTTTAAAACAGATCAAACCATGCTACCTTTATTCAACTAAACTGCTCTTAAGTTCTGTAAATGGGAGTTGGGTCTGGGAGATTTAATCTGTCAATCCCCTCACTACCACTTCCATCAGAGGCAGCTAGAGAGAGGGAATTAAAACCAAGGAGAACCTCAGCTGTTCTTTCCGGGTGGGTATGGAAGTATACAGCTCCAGTGCACAAAGACACCGTAATAAAGAGGATCTAACACAATACTTGAAGTTGTTAACTTTTGCTTATGATCATACTGAGGATGCGTTCACTTCAGAGGTGGCTGTGCTTCCAGCTTTGTGCTGCTATCCACAGCTTTAAGCAAAGCCAACAGAGTGGGGAAGATGTGTGATCCTCAACCACTTCATTGCAAAGTCAACCAAAGCAGTTTCATCCACCATAGAAGACTGTTTTAAGTAATCCACTTAACTTTTCACTGCTGTGGGGCCAATAACCTTTGTCAAGGGAAGAGGCAAAGCCAGCAGGACTTTCATTGTAAGCTAGTAAAGCAGTTTCTGCAGTGTATGTCAGATCACAGCCTAAATCAGTTTCAAAACTTGCTGAGAGCACGGTGGAGGAGGGGGAGAGACACAAGGAGGACACAGAGAGAAAAAAGCCATGGAAGAGAGAAGCACAGAAAGACTACTCGTTCCCTCTTTAACTCTATGATCTGTTATCAGCCCTCTGAGCAAAACATATCTGTCTACCAACAAAATAAAAGCTAATGCATGTGAGGCTTCTTTAGGTTTCACCCAGTCATTTATTTGTTTTAGTGATTTTCTTCCCTGCCTTGAATAGAAAAAGATTACTTTTTAAAAACCAACTGCAGCAGTAGTGACATGAGTTATCTTCCAGCCAAAGCACATTGTCTAGGATTCAGTTATCTCAGAGACTGCCTTTTTCTCTGTATCTTCTAGTGGTTATAACTTACAACTGCCTGGAGTGCTTTTATTGTCTGGTTCAAACATCTTGATGGACAAAACATTCCTACTGACTCTCTTTGGAGCTCTCTCTAAGTCTGCCAAAGCCTGAGCTTCAGCTTGAACAAAACACACAAGTGAAGTTTGCTTAACTTCACTTTGTATTTAGCAAAAAGATACTGGGATAGTCCCAGAAAAATGCTGAGAGACCTGTGTTGATCTAATGGAGAAGATAATAATGCCATACATACATGGAAGCATGTATTTGTGTATACTGGTTAGTGTGGCTGAGTTAGTATAAAAAAAAAAAGGAGATTCCTAGGATAATTCCAAATTCCAGAGAAGTCCGAGCTAAAACGGCAAGTGACTGTAGTGGGACCAGCATTTTGTCCCTGGTTTTTTTTTTTGGCTCTGTAGTTTATCCATTATCCTGTCTGTATGTGATCAGTTCTGTGTCTGTATAAGACACATGGAGATTACTGTCATACAAAGAAATGCACACATTTTTTTTAATGTAACTTTCCTCAAAAGTTTCTTTACAAAAAAGTCAAGGAGCTGCTCAGTCTTCATTGATGTGGGCACAAGTATTACAACACAGGATGGATTATATGTACGAAAATAAACTACTGCTTATCTCACAGCTGAGGTTTTCTAAAACCATTTTTAATGGTCTTGCAAGCCAAATAGATTCAATAGGTCTGATCTGCCAATATGTTACTCCATTTGTATGTCAGTGCAACTCCATTGATTTTTATGCTATTATGGCAGTGTAAAAATGAAATAATATAGCATTGAATCAAACCTATTCAAAGTCTGACTGATGGTCCTGTTCAGAAATCAGATGAATTAAGAAAAGCAAAATATGCTGAGAGGAGGTGATGTTCCTGCTGTCGTGGGAGGAAGGATCACACACTGTAACAAATAAGCTGGTTTCAATGATAGAACATGCTTCACAGTGGAGAAATGATGTGAAATGTCAGGACTATATACAATTTGTTTAAAAGCCTCATCATTTTCTAAAATAGCCTCTAGCTTGTGTTCTTCCTCTTCGAGAACTACACTAATCCTGAATTCTGCATCTCTGTTTCTTCACAGAATAAAGTTTGCTAAGTACAGGTCGCACAGGCAGTAAGATTTGTTGCTTTGGGACTTGGGACAAAATCTAATTTTAGTGGCTCTATGCTTCTGCTTATAGTGGTGAGGCAGAATATCAAATGTACTGTTTAGCTGTGTTAGAGCCACATGTTTGCACTGGTTACAAGGTTCATTTTCATAATTCTTTAAATGACTGGCCTTCACCCTAACATGAAAGCAAGCCTTATTCCATTAAGCCCTCAATTCACCCAAGTTACAGAAAAATGGGCCCTCTGTATACTCTGAAGTTTAGTTCGCATTAGCCAGCTGCTTGGTTAGGGTAATTTAAACCAAAACAAGAGTATTGCTTTTCTCTAAATAGGTGCTGTAGGCCACAATATGGTGTGGGTTTAAACTGTGTTATATCACTTTAAGACATAAGTCTCAAACGTGAGAAAAAAGTGTGTGATAAAATAAGACCAACATTGGTTTTGACCTAGTTTAAACAAAGGTGCAGAAAATCAATGAGCCCCAGAGCAGCCTAAATGCTTTGTTAGCCTTTTACTATGTTATATATTACATGCAAATAATGGCACAAATTTAATGCTACTATTCATGTCAAGTGATTTCTTTGAATCTATATTTCATATTTTACAGATCTTGAAGAGTAACATTTTTCTTTTTAGTGCAAAGTTGCTCAGGGTTCACTGGAGACTCTTTTAAATTGCTGCTTTCAGAGAAATAACAATGTAAAATGACATTATGATGTATAGCACCCTTCTGAAGACTTGAACCGGTGCAGCAGCAAGCCACTAAAACCTCTGGGAATAAAGCAATCTCCAGAGCACTATTGTCCAATTGTCCTAACTGGATCATTTTTAATTAGTTGCAATTAATTTCAAGTGACAGCACACTGAAGTATCAAATCAGAAAGCACAGAAAAACACACTGGAATTTGGAAATTATCATTGTTAGATAGCTTCCCTATTACAGAAAAAAGCTGGATCTGAATATTACCTGCCTTAATCTGCATAATTTATCTTTATTATAGAAACAAATTAATGAAAAGACATGCAATGATATTGCTAAGGTAGTGACAGAGCTTTAGCACTTAGCCAGCTGACATGCATCAGGCTAAGTAGTCCATACCCCTTTTCTATTGGAGCGATTAGTAACTATCAATTCTAACAGTTGTCTCTGTATGGCTAAAATGGGTTAGGATTATGGAGACAGCAGGCTACAAGTTATCTACATTTTGTCCCATCCTGGCCCAATGGGTTGGTTATTTCTTCAAGGGTCTCAGCAGACTCCAGCTGAGACACAGTTCTTATCAATAATTTTCAAGAGAAACTGAGATTTATCCCTCTGTGAAGGCATGTTAGAAATCCTATGTTTTTCAGTGCTAGAGGCATCCAAATGGAGGGATTTTATTACCAAGACATGAAATAGTACCTATGACCACCCAAGCTTCCAGGCAATGCTAGCCTTGCAGCAGTTACTTTATCCCTGACTGCCCTGGCATAAGTAACGTGTACCCAATTCAGCATGGCTTGGGGATGAGGAACTGCTGGATCTTCCCATTTTCCGATCACCGCAGTCAGAACATTAGAGAGTTCACACAAAGGTTTGCTGTATCCTAAGGCTAGAAGAAATACATACCAGAGAAGTGCTGTCTTTCCTTCTGTGTCTCCTTAGCACCATCAGTTGGTACCAATATGCCTTAGAGATATAGACAGAAGTGCTATAGATCATATGTATCACAGCACAGATAGGTCACTGAATTTAGAATGCTGAATTATGCTGTTAAGTGTTTCGATTTTGTAGATATTGTCAGGCCATATCTATGACAAATTAAAATGCTACATCATCTAATCTTGACACCACTAGAGGAAAAATATGTCTATGAGGTTAAATGGGGCCAAATTTTCAATAAAGTTATTTTAATGACAAGATATACCTCTACAATTCAAAGTGCAAAACAAACGTTCTCAAGTGAACTTAACATGAGTGAAAGAAACTAAGTCAATCGTTCGCAGAAACTGAAATTTGAGACTGACAGCACAATAGACGGGGAAGACACAGTGCTCATTATTCTGTGTGCCAGTGCCCTTCTATCATAGCCAGAAGGGAAAAAGTCCTCCAGGGAGCTGGTGTATGCCCATTCAGTCCTTATGAACGGTAATAAGCTTGCCCAAAGTACATTGGGTAGTACCACAAGGTACTTGTTCCCTTCTCTGCTAGCTCCTTTGCACATAAATAAAAATAGCTAACTTGCTTCTTAAACTGGTTTTCAGATGAGAACTACTGACACAGTCAAACCAGTTACATAAAGAAGTGGTCTAATGTGGTCTTTGTGTCGTCTCCTATCTTACAAACCACATATTATTCTCTCTCTCTGCAATTACTTTGCAATTTCATGTATTTTTAATCATCAGATTTTTACAATTTGGGCAGCTGGTTGTGAAGATGACTGAATTAGGGGGACTAGAAACTTCCTGAAAATAATAATAATACTTTTCTGAGCATTAAAATTGTCATGTGATAGATGGGTCCAAACAGCCATATTTTTTTCAGGAAAATACAGCTGGAGGAGCAGGTATAGTTTCACCACCATCTGCAAAAAATGCAATATAGGAAATTCTGTAATTCTCAAAGAAACCTGTACTCCCTCAAACAAGACCTCTGCTATTGCATCATGTTTGTACACCAAGAGTGTTTAGTTTGCATTATGAAGTCAAAGAATCTACTAATTATGAAATGATTTCATCCTGGCAAATATGATAACTAAAAATACAAAAGTACTTCCATGAAGATCATCATCTTATTATACCCTGTATCTATATAAAACATTTCACCTTCTCAGCTGAAATTGCCTGTACTTGTTCATGTAAAAAAAGCAAAATGTTTGGAGTGATTGAATGAAATTAGGTCATGCATTTTTAAATATGATTTACTCAAAGCAGCTTGATGGTTCTGTCTTATTTACAGCCCCTGAAGATTAACTTTATTTTATTAGAGCATCCTGCTCCTCCACCTGCAATCAGAGCTTCCACTAGGCCAGCTGCAGTGAACACACAGGGCAAGAGGCAGTCTCCTGGGATCTTATGCTAGGAATGGGCAAGACTTACAAATGATATAGTGAAAATCAAAACTACAAAAAAGTGAAGTCTGAGTACAGAACTCCCATGAAAAGTCAGGGTCTGATCCAGAATAAAATTCTGGTATTTCGGTACCCTATCCAGGGTCCTCATTACTGGACAAATTGATCTTTAATGAGAAACTAGATAGGATTGGACTAGGCTTCTTTTTTTGCAGCACAACCTAATTTCTGCTGCATCAAAATGTAAAAAATCTATTTATTTTCTTTCTTTCTTTTAATACTTTTGAGGTTCTTTTTTCCTTAGAGGGGCAGAATCTATCTATAACTGTGGACCACTGAAAAAGTGGAATAGAACTGAAGACTATCTATCACTAGAACACAACTTACACATTCACAAGCCTTGGGTGACATGGCCTAGTGTGAGGCATCCCTGCCCATGACAGGGGGATTGGAACTAGATGATTTTAAGGTCCTTTCCAACCCAAACCATTCTATGATTCATGGCAAGACAGAGCGGAAAAAGAATGCAGAACTATAACTTTTTAGTAATGTACATGTACATGATTTTCTTATTAGACTAGATTGCCCAAAATTACAGCTATGTTAGTAGAAACACTTAGAAGTACAGTGCCTTAGAAGTATAGTGTGAAGTACAGTGCCTGTACTTCTAAGTGCTGGCTAGGGCACAAGTTTCTTTTTCTGTGGGTTTCTTGTGGTTTGGTTTTTTTTTTTTCCCCTTCTTTTTAGTTACTTGGCTTAATTAACAATATTCAAAATAATAACATGACCTTTGATGCTGCTCTATGATTCACTATATTCAAGAGCATCTATTTTTTTTTGTATAATATCACAACATAAATGGTGTGATCTTTTAACAGTGTGTGACAGGAGCTTAATTCCTCGTGTCTATGAATCAGGTCAAGAGCTCTGTTGATGACAGTGAGTTAGAGATTTACAGTAGACCAGACAAACTATAAAAACCTATGGTAGGGATTATGAGTTATCAAGATGTGCTGAGCTGGCACATGCTGCTAAGTCTGCGGTCAGCATTATCCAGAGAGAAGCTACAGTGCCACAGCTGCACAGCACTCTATTACTACCAGTTAGCATCAGAGCAAGTATCAGCAATGGGAAGACTTTAAACAGGTTTGAAGGCAGGAGGATAAATAAGGGAAATCAGGAGGAAAATGCATGACAAACTGTAACATCTCCAGGAGTGGCAACTTGTAAATCCAAAGGTTGCTAGCAAGCAAACTGTATGTTCAGCACTTTAACAAAACCATTCAAGGAAATAACGTCAACATCAAATTGAAAGCTTTCTATTCCCTTGTTCTGTCAGGAAGTATGAGGAAAGCAATAACTGTGGGAGGCTGCAGCTTTTAAAGCAGTGATTCTTTGTTCATTGCACATATCATCGACTGATTATTTGCAATGGAGGAATGTGCCAGGTAGGAAAAGGGTTTTATGTTCTGTCATGCTTTTCCTTGAACACTATTAATTCCTTTCTTGATTTTTAATATATATAAACACATTGCTTATGGCTGTATGTATGGTTGCATCAATAAGAGCATAGGGGCAAAACAGCTTTTCTGAATCACTGACACATCACAGACTACAATGGCATTCACTGGCTCATATATAGCTAAAGGTTAAGTCCAAGTTTTACTTGCTCCAAATTGACTAGATATCTCAAATAAGAGTCAGTTTGAGAACTGAGGTATATTTAACAGTGATTTGCCATGCTTCCAGTAGTTTTCAGCCTTCCTTACTACCATACGGATGGAACTTACTCAGGTCTTATACATTCAGTTATTTCACTTTTCATTTAGGTGATAGACATTTAGGGCAGAGTAAGAAAATCATGGCCACTATGACAAGTTTTGAGTTTCTCTAGGTGCCTTCTTCTGTACAAAATATAGAACAGAATGAGAAGCCAGTGGTATGATATTTATTCCAGCCTATAGTTGGCCGCAGCTTGCAGTTTGAGGCACCAGAGTTCTGTTTTTCTTTCAATGACATGTGTGGGGAAGTTGATAAAACTAAAAAAGGTACAGAAATTCATAAGAACATACTGGTTTTGCCAGAAGAAAATAAAAATGTAGTCATACTTCTTAAGAACAGACAGAACATTTGCCCTGTCAGCAATCATCTTCAGGAACATCCTCCCATACGTCCAAATTCCATTTTATCTGAATTGAGGTTGGTCCAACTTGCGTTTTAGCTTCCCAAGTGATCTGGTTCTACAAGAGCAAAGAGATTAAACCTTCCGGTGTGATATGAAAGAGAGACAGCTGAGTGCCATCTGCACATTAACAAGTCCACTTATGGTTTCAAATGTTCTCACATGCATATCAAATAAGAGTTGCACAGAATGTCATTCTGTAGAGTTTCCCATAACAAAGAGCCTACTAAAAAAATCATCACATAACATTCTTTATGATTTATTGAAAGGAAAAGAATAGACTGAGCAAAGATCAGCCAT
Organism: Psittacula echo; assembly: GCF_963264785.1. Classification (NCBI taxonomy): domain Eukaryota; kingdom Metazoa; phylum Chordata; class Aves; order Psittaciformes; family Psittacidae; genus Psittacula; species Psittacula echo. The sequence continues at coordinate 60,349,620 of NC_137743.1, forward strand.
ACCATTCCTACCACATATTCAGGCAAGCTGAGAACATCTTGTAGTTAATTGTACAGAAAGCAATTGAAAGAAACAAGCATTACGCATTTTGGTCCAAAATGAGCAAAGTACATATGACTTCCTGAAATAATCAAATGAACTGCATGCACTTGTGCCTTGCAGCAAGAGCCCTTCCTCTATTTCTGACTGTGATCTCTGTCAGGCTTAGGACAAGATTGTTGCAAGGCAGCTGTAACTGCTGTTACCCACTTCAGGAGATGGATTTTTGAATGTGTCTTGATGACCTGCTAGAGTAACACATTTAGTTCTTCTATAGCAAAGTTCTGAAAACTCAGTCCATGAGCCACTGCCTTTTTTTGAGCCACACTGGGCAGCCGCTATCTTTCAGCCTGTAGAAAAAAAGTAATCGACAGGTGTCTCCAAATTCTAGATACAAGAAAGTAAAAAAACACCCAACAACTTATTTGTCTCCCCTAAAAAACATTCCTACTTTCTCAGAATCTGCCTGTTAGTTTTTAATATTATTATCTGCAAAGCACACAATTTTACCTACCATATGGGAATTTGGGTTATCTACATGCCTGCAATCAAGATGCACACTGACCTGCCAGCAGTTATTCCAGTATCCAGGAACTACTTAGTAGAAGACAGCCATATAGCAAATGGTTTTACTTGCCCCTTTCCAACTTTTTCAACATTCAGGAGCAACTTGAACCCAATGGCTACTAAACCAAAGGCCATGTCGAACAGAGGCACTCCATGAGCAGATTTTTTTCCCCAGTGATGCTACTATTAATGTATCGGGCTGTGGCCAGCTCAGCACTTGTACTGAAAAGCAAGTTTAGTGCTCAAAGATGATCATTACTGGCTATGAATAGATAATAGGTTACTATTCTTTGAGCTATGCCATAAGAACTTGGGATAGCCTAAGCAGAAAAAGTTTAGTAAACCGTCCTTCTGTTAGAATTTCCTATTTTCAAGCTATGAATAAATGTTGGACAGATGTTTTCTCATGCAAAGCAAGTCCTCATTCTAGGATACAATAAATCCTGTAATAGGAATGTGATTTTTAGAATTTGAATAACTGATTTATGTTGGTGACCTGGAAGGCATATTACATAGCAGGAAAGAGAACTAACTTATCAATAGCACAATTAACATATAACAATTCAGATACTAATAATGGCAATATATAAGTGAAGTGAAATGATTTTTCATGAAATAAGACTTATTTGAACCATTACTTACCAAAATCATTGCAGTTGTTAAAGCTGAAGGAAGAGATTTTAAATCTTACATTTTGGTAACACTGCACAGGTGGGAAAGTGGAAGAGAGTAGATTTTAAGACCAGGCACTTCAAAACTGACTAATAAATAGCAGTAGATTCTATATGAGGGACATAAGCAAGAATCTCATTTTGAAAGCTTTACTATGCAATCCTTGAACATCATATTAGACACTACAATTGCAGGGGTCATACTGTATTTTCCCCTTGAGATACTCAATTAACCAGGAAGTGCATGCTTCTAGAACAACCACTCAGTTTGACTTCTACTCTTTGTGCGATGTATAACCCACATCCCACATTCCCTTCATGCCTTTTTTGCCAGAAGAGCCACACAGGCTGTGGAGTGCTGATGCATGCTTCTGACCAGGATCCAAACATTAAGCAATGTTTTCTGCAGTTACTGTGGGCTCAGCATGTGAAAGATGGAGGCGACTGAATTGTGGAGAAACAGAAGTATACAGGGATAGCCAACAGGCTAGATTCACAGGGACAGAGGAGCTTATTCCTTCAGTTCATACCCTAGAAACTGAGCCTAATATTGGGTCTCATCTCTTCCCCTGTCAGCAGCTGTCTGTGAAACTCTTCAATAAAGTTTGTGTCCAATTCCTTTCCAAAGACGAATACAGAAAGGAGAGAATAGCCATTCTTTGGCAACCACTTCATTATTTAAATGCCAGAAGTCTGTGCATTGAGCTAATAATCTAAAATCCCTTGAAGGAAACTAGCAGTTATGTTGTAAGTGTTGCTTGTTTTAAATGTTGAACAATAAAGTCATCTTTTAGTAGTTCTAAGTCTGTCAATCAAGATTTACGTAATGAAAAACAATCTAGCCACACAGCTTTATTTTGATTCCTTTGACATGTACACCATGAAGCATTCTATTTATTCAATAAAATGACTGCCCTATTCAGAGCACAGGTTGGCTGCTGTGCCCATGGCACTGAAGTCAATGAAATCCGGTGTGTGGTAGGATTTTTACCTTATCTCTTTCACTAATCAAAACACAAGAGAAAACAGTTATGGCTAAAACCACTGAATGCCACTGTTAAGAATTGGAGCTTATCTTTCTTCTGCCAAAGAATTTTTACATGATGCTGAACAAGCACTTTAAGACTTTAGAGGGAGTCAACAGCTGTGTTATTCCTTAAGCTTCAAGTGATCAACATGAAACACTAGCCAATTCAAACTGTACTTGGTATTGACTGGAGCTTCACTTTGTAGATCCTTATGTGAAAAGCCCAGTACTGTGGGAAAGAAAAGCTGTAGTTATCTCTACATGGACAACATCTCCAGCAACCTTGGACAGTTCTACTTTTTTTTCTTTTTTGGCTGTGCCTGAGCTCTGTGGGTATAAAGTAACAAAACAAATGCGAAAGATGGAAAAGATAATTTAGTGATAGTTTTGGTAGAGTTTGTGGCATATAGTGAATGAAAATCCTAAGAGGCAAACAAATGTATTTTTTGTTGAGTAGCAAGAGTCTGATGGAAATAACACATGATCACGGTAAGGACTAACCATAACCTACAATTTTGGGTTGCTGGGGAGAAAGAGAGAAGAGTTTTATAGATACACTGTTTCCTGAAAAGTAGTTGATTTAGAGAGACAACTCCCAGCAAAAGCACTCTAGGAAAGTATGCAGAAGTCCTAAGGAGAGAGGAGCTCCCAACCAACCTTCCGTATTCTCATGTGGCACTTTCTGATTCAAGACTGGTTTAGTAGTAGTCAGTTAATGGTTAAACTTGGTCTTGCAATTATATTTCATAGTTTGTGGAAAGTTTCTGTGGAAGAAGAGAGTGGAATCAAGGTTGACAGTGGTTATGTGTGTAGCCCACCAAGCTCTGGGAGAAAAGCAATGATAAACTTCTCATGGGACAGATGTTTTGTGGTTCTGAGCTGTAGCATCACAGTGCAATACGCAAGCTCATAGAAACAGCTGTCACATCTAGCTGCCATGCTGGGAAGGGTTTGTGGAGAGGAGCAGAACAGGCCTGGCCTCTCTGGTTTGGGCTTTACAATTAGGTATTGCTAGTATAGCTATATACCATCAGAATTTCTGACCCACCAGTCTGCCTAGGGGAAAACAGAATCACAGACAGAAGCTAGCACAAGTACAGTTGCCAAGAGAGACATATGGCTTGTATGGGAGGAGAAATAAGAAATCAGCCCACTTTATACCTGGAAGTGGAATATCTTTATTCTTCCCTATAACAGTTACCTATTAGGCAGGCAGAGACTGTTCAGCAGTTTTCAAACACAAAGACACCAGATTCTGAATTGACCAGAACTCAGGCTGAGGAGGGGCAGGTTTAACTAGGACTTAGACAAAAGACTTAAATCACAAATCCAACTAGGCAGACGTTGAATTGAACTTGTAATTCACTTGAAATTAGTTTTTAAATAAATGTCCCATGGTACTACAGAGACGCATGCACCAGTGTTGATAGAGTTTTTTTAAGTCTGCGGTCCAATTGTCTTGTGATCATTACAGGTGATCTGGTATTTTGAAAAGGAGGAAGAAAGGTGATTCTACACAGCCAACTAAAACAGCCCTGGAACTTAAATAGTTAAGTCTCTGCTGTTTAATTAAACATTGGATTATTCCCCATATTGGGTCCCCAAATCTGCATGGCTGGTCCTATTACATTTTACTGAAGGCTTTAGGGTTTGAAACAAAGATAGAACCTTTGTAATGCAAAACACATATGTTTACAACAGAAATGTCTTATGCACACATAATGATTAAAGTTCTACACAAGCTTTTGGAGGGTTGCAAAGACCTTTCTTTAAAACTGCTGATCTAAACAAATTTACTGATACCTATACTTATTGTTAACACATGATGTTTCATACATCATATGTCTGATACATGATATATACAAACAGCAACAGAACACCTGTCATGTAGTTGGAGAAATATTAAAAATGTTTACTTCAAAATAGATCTTGAAAAAAGTAACATAATCTGGAATATTTCCTTGTCCTCTTGTTTGCAGAAGCAGTGTTAGGCACACTGTATTAATTTTGGGGCTACACTTATAAAAAGACATTTTCTATCTGCCATTCAGCAAACATCAATTTCTCACCCATTTTTTATAATGTATATATCAAAAGATATCATAGTCTTAGTTTCCTGTCTGTGTTGCAGTATTCCCTGTGCACTGAGACTTTTGAAACAGACTGTGCTTTCTCTTGCAATATGAAAGAAAAAAGAAAAAAAGATATTCACTTTGGCTCATCTGCTGTGCTAATCACAACTGCTTGCAAAGGGTTGCTTTATGACCACTACTTTAGTGGCTTTGAAAACTTTATTTTTTTTATGCTATATAAGCATGCTTTTGCCTAGCCTATCAGTCAATCCACTAGAGCTTTGAAAGGATTTTGATCTAGTCCATGCTTATATATCTAGTGCTTTACATTACATAACTACAAACAGCTTTGCTTCAAACAGATACAGGCTTCCTTCATCCCAGTAGCACAGCCACTTCTAGTTGGAATTACCAGCAACTGGCTTTCAATTGGAAAGGACATTGCAAACATTTGGTCAAAAAATGAAATTACAGCAACAGGAAAATCCTCTGTTGAAGCTATTTGGAAAATTCAAATGGGCATGGTGCACTGTCTGCAGACTGGAACACAGCACAGTATGACAAATAATACAGTCTTGCCAAAATACTCAGCTGGTGTAAGTCACTGTCACTCCACTGCTTTCAAAATAACAATGCTGATTTACGTCATATGGTGAACCCGGCCCTCTTTCTCAATTCAGGACCATTAGAAATTTGGCCCCTCCAGCAGCACAGACACCCCCCTACTACTGGGACTCAAACTCAGGGAGATGCCTGCCTCCTGCGCCACAAGGATCTTCGTTATAGTTTTTACCCTGATGTCTGTAATCCAGGTAACAATCCACTGCTCAATTCATGAAATCTGACAAAGTTGCAACTTTTGCAGGCATGACAGGATGGCTTAATTGCAATAGTTGGGTTTTTTTTATAAGCTACATGAACATTAGCTATTCATTTTGCAAAACAAGTTGAAAAAAATCTCAAAGTTGTCTCTTAAGGTTAAAGGGACAGCTTCTTCCATTCTCTAAAGAGGAGCAGGTAGACAAAATTCAACGGTTTTATCAGAGGCAAGTGAAATTTATTACATGAGAAGGGCCTGAGAGGCTTGGGATTGTAGACAGTATTGATATATGCCTTCCAGGAGCTTAACTAAAATATTATTTTGTATCTGCCATAAAATATAAGAAAATATTGATGGCTTTTTTAAAACTTGATGTCAGCAGGATATAATCAGAAAATGAGAGAGTGAAATAAAACATGGAAGATATTTCTTCCTTTGCTGAAGGGAACTTGCATACCTTCATTTTTAGAGATGAAAATCTAATGTAATGCTTATTTGGTTAACTAGGCTTCAGCCTGTGGTTTGGTTTAAACATTTTTTGCTCACTTTAGTCTTGCAGGGATTGTCTGTGTGACTGTAATGTCTTTTGAAGGGACAAACTAGCGAACAAAACTATTAGCTGGGTGACATCAAAGAGCATTAATCTTTTGTTCTATTGCAAGGCCAAGACCACATTAGTGCATTTCACCCAGTCATTATTAAGACTGTAGCCCAAGGGTGTAATAAATGTTTTATGGCATGCAAACCAAGGTAATGGAATGCAAATTCCATAATACATCCATACATTTATTTTCTAATAGAGTAAATGATGATGTATTTTATCCAAGAAGAGCTGCTGAGTGACGGCCTAAGCTCAGAAATTCAGAAACTGAAGATAAACATAGCCCGTACTTGTTTTGGGACAGCCATGTGAAATGAGAAAAAGGTCTGTTCCATTAGAAATTACCCAGAAAAAAAGCTTTAAGAGCAAACACTTTCATCTAATTCTTTAATGTAAAAATCTTTTTGGGAAGGTGGATGTGGTTATGTTACATTTTATTTCTAATTACATTTCCCTCTTTGAATACTAATGGATTATTTTGCTTATATTTGCCTTAGAAATATATAGGAATATTAATGTAGGAGATTTTATGGGTATCAGGGAAGGCATTTTCCCAGCAGAACTTAAGTTATGCTTTATTCTATTTTATTCAAAATCTGATGGATTAAGAATTATTCCTGAGCTACAGCAGTTTATGTAACCTGAACAATAATATAAATAATAATATAAATATATGTCAGTGTTCTTGCTACTTGGACCTACCAAACTACACTATAAAGGTTCCAGTAGTCACAGTGCTGGTTGACTGGATTAGTGTGTGAAACCTCTGTAAGCCATTTTGCCTGCCCCTAAGAAATGTTTTCATTTCATTCTTACCTTATTTCCTGATGATGCACAGTGCTTTTGATCCCACCTAATAGACAGTTTCATGTTCATTCATTGCTGTGTTTCTCAGATAGAAATACAGTAACTGAGAGTAAATTGCATTACAGTGCATGGCCCAAGTACACACTCAGGACTGATAAGTAAGTTCTAAGGCTATAAAACCCCTCCTAACTAACTAAGTAGAATGGACAGGGAGACTTTCTCAGTGAGTGCTACACACTAAGGTCTGGAGTTTGCGCAGCCAGAACCATACAGTAACCCATGGTAGGAAAGCAAAAGTGGTTGAATTCTGTTCTCTAAATCTTTATTCTCCAGGGTCATATCTTTCTCATGCCATTCATAAGGCAAAAGGTTTGTCTGTGCAGTGTAAAAGTTAATAACAAGGACATCAAAGCATTCTAGCCCCTCACATTATTCTTCACTGAAGCAAGTTGTCTCAATGACCTTGGATCATCTGTGGGATCCAGTTCCGAGTGATATTCCTGGCTGAAAGCATTTATAGTCTGATTCAAGGCATACAGAAATTGTTGGAAAGATTCCAACTGACTCCACTGATCTTTGGATCAGGCCTTTTATAGAAATACAGTATTTAATATGTCCCTACTTGTGTTTTCTATCCTTGAGTGAAAGTTTATAAGACAGAAGTCAAAGGGACAAGTTCACTCCTAGCATCACGGGAATTACCCATAACTATATTTGGCACCTGGGAGCCTTGTTCTGTATATAGAAGCAGTCCCTTTACATCTCAGTGCTCCTGATGGCTAGGGCAGGCAAGAGCTATTTCTGTTGTCACTGAGTATTTCCAGGTGACGGGAAACTTTTTCTGCCAAAGGGAAAGAGAAAGAACATCAGTTTAAAGGGATCCTTGAGTAACCCTTGAGTAACACTGGCTCTGATTGAGAAAGCACAATTAGTTGCTGTGCTGTGGTCCCTGCTGTGGTTGGCAGAATCTCACTGAGGTAATAATGTCCTTATTTAGGTTTCATGGCCCAGAAGTTCTAGTATGGAGTGTTGAAAACAAAGACAGGCAAAACCAGACAAAAAATATTTTGAACAAAGCAAACCATTGCACTTAATTTCAATAGAACAACAGAGGAAAAACCTGCTGTTCAGACACAGCCTGAGGTGTTGCTGAAATATGACTCTTTTAGCACACTAAGCAGTCAGACCTATTACTTTGCAGTAGAGAAGAAAGCTAAAATGATGAAGAAAAGGCACATACTGTAGTACATATCTTTTACGTAATTGTGACAAACACGCCCCCAAGAGAAGACGTGCAGTTCTTAACTTTGGGAAGTCCAAGAAGGAAAGAAAAGACTTCTTCTCATGGAGACGGATATACAGGACCCACTAGTTGCCAACTATGCTAGGAACCACTGCCAACAACCAAGTATTAGTTTGATGTTTCTTTACAAGTTTAGTAAATGCAGAAGCCTGCCTAAATTATGTTCATGAGCTATCTCCTAGGCAGAAAGCTCAGGGCTGATGAGCTATGAGATTACCTGGAATATCTGACTGCTGTCCTTGCTCACCACACTTTCAGGATTCAGGAACTTTCTTGTAGGCTAGGACTGAAAGCAGAATGTTGGGTCCTACAGCACTGCACCATGGAGCTTTCATAGGGCATCACGGGCTATTGGAAATTTTTAGTGTAGTATCCTCTATGGCTTGGCATGACTAAGTCCTCCTTATATTTTACTCATAAGAATCATAAAATTATGTGGAGTAACTGCCTAATATTCTGAGTCTACATGTACTGATATAGATGCTGTAGTTTATGTCACTGAGCAGCTCCTTTGACTTTATTTCTCCTAAAAATAGGACCAGGCTTAGACAGTTTGTGGCTATTAATAATCTAAGGTTTAGCTAGTAAATTAAATAAGTTCAGTAACAAGACTAAAAGCTGTAATGAAAATAAACAAAATAAATATTCACCTGGCATTTAATATCCAAACTGAACAATTAAAATAGTCTTTGGCATGATGTCAGCACTCACTATCGCAACAGAGAATTTATTGAATATCTGATAGGGGGTGATGGCCTTTGAAGACAGCTGTTAAAAAGCACTTAAATTTACTGCCCACTTCAAGATTTTATAAAAATTATTGTTGTAAAACATGATGCTAGCTTAGCACTTATAAACCTGTCTACGACATAAATTAACTGAGGGGTGGAATGCCATTAATATATCAATGAAAAAAGTTTGGTTTTATTTAATCTTTTGAACATACTGTTTGGCTTAAAACATATGACGCAGATTGAGATAAATTCTATTGCACTAATAGTTTGGACTTGTAATAAGAACAGAAAGGGGAGTGGAAGAAGCATGGACAATACTGAAAAATAGCAAGAACCCTACTCCCAACTTAACCTTAGTTTTTTTCCCAACTGAGAAATTTAAATGTGACTATCTTAAGAAGTCTTTTGGTTTCTTTGTATTTTACCAGGGAATTTCATTTGCAAACACTGACTGTAGTGTTTATAGCTTATAGCTGACTTCATCGGCTCATTCCAGTGACAGTTAGCATTAACCTTTGCTAAGTGTTACGCTAAACTTGCCGTTTTCTAAGTGTCAAAACTAAAATGAATTTCACTTATGAGTGTGCTCCCACCTCTCTTACATTGGGAATAAGAGCTCTTTTATTTTCTCTTTCTTTATGAATAATTAAGGTGAACTTGTTGAAGTTACAGCTTAATTCTTAAGTGTATATTAGCTTAAAAGGTAAAAGCAAAATGCACAGAACCTTATGCATTTCTCACGATAGTGAGAGGTATATCCAGCATCATTAATAAAGCATTAAAATCACAGCTACTTGTTGTAATTCTGAACCTATTCCTAATAAAATAAGCAGTAAAGATCCCTTACTGTTGAGTCTTGGAATAAAACTTCCCTGTACTCCTCATCCCACCACCCAAAAAACTAATTCAGGAATATGATTCCCAGTTTAGCTGAATTGCAGCTTTCCTCATTTACCACCACAGACAATTTGCAGTTTATTAGGTGCACAGCATTTATTCATACAGGTATAGCTGCGGAAGCTGGAGTGAATAACAATCAATGGTGTTCTTCCATGTGCTGCTCCACTTTCATTTTCCCTGCACTCTAAGCAAAATTCAGGAGCCAACACAGTTATTGAGGAGGTAATGCAAAGGCAGAAAGGTGAACTAACACCATGCTAAGGAAGGACACCGTTGCTAATGGCAAATCAGTGGTGTGCAGTTGTTATTTTTACTGGTTGATTGAATAAGAAATTAACTTGTATTTACAATAAAGTAATGTAACATGTCAGCGTTTGTTGGAGTTGGGATTTTAGAAATCATGTATTAGAACTTTCTAGTAAATCACCATATATAACTCCCCCTACTCATACTGCTTAGCATTTCTCCTTGTATTGATTTGCTCACTTGTTAACAGTATGACTGTGCTATATAACCCTTAAAATCCTAATGAATTATTCTGAGTCAGGTTCTTTCTATCAGCCTGAATATACAGTAACGTACAAAGGTGGAATGGGAAAGACATGCTTTACAGTTTTCCTTTCAGCTAATTGCTTGCCTGTAAAATGAAGACACCACAGAGTCTGGGCAAAGACCTTTTATATAGTGGCATATTAAGGGACAGTGAGTGACTCAGCACATTTCCTGTATGCTGCTTCATTCCCTATGTAAGTTCAAGCAGTTACAGATATCATAAATGCATTTGTTTTGCCAGAAGATCTCTCTCTGCCTTTCTCTTGACAAATTAGAAATGGGTTTTTTTGACTCGCTTACGATCTTGGGATATTTTGTTGTAAATTGTGTTTTATCATCATATTAATCTATTCTGGAAAAGACTAGACCAGCAATTACAGTTGCAATTTAAAATCTATATGGTAAACCAGAGTGACGTGGGCAGTGGTGACTCACCTGTCGCTTTTATCACTGCAAGTAAGAAAGTTAAGATCTGTTTTTCAATTTACAGTTAATTTCTGTGTACAATACCAGAGAAGACCTACCCTTGTATCTTTAAGCAACAATGGAATGAGCAGATTTAAGTCTATAACAGAGAAACAAAGATACAATGGAAACAGAACTGCAGAACAACACAGATTAATTTTGTTGGCTGTTATTGATAGCACCAATTTCCTCATTTATGATAAAGGTCATTAATTACAATAAGTCATCGACCATCCAGTATGGTGAGGAGAAACAACTTTAAGATAGGCAGGTAAGTAAAAATTTGTCTACAAATGCTAACTGATATGTTCCAGTAGTCAGTAATGCTGTATTCATTCACTAATTTGGCTGAGAACATCAGATTCCTCAGACCACAAGGTGTGAACCCCTTTAATTTGATAGTTGTGCAACATTTTTTTAATTTATTCCAGATTTCCAATCCCATGCACCTAATCTCCAAAAGCTTCAATTAGTTCTGTGCAGTATGGGTGGATGAGAATGGGGGTGAAGTTCCTTTGCCAGAGTTGTAGTACTGCTTGAAGGGGAAGGGGAGAAAGTTTCACTAGAGATAATGTATGAAACTGCAGAGTGCATTTCTAGATTCTTCCACACTCAATTGACTTGCACACAACATTCCCTTGAAACTGATTTCAATCCAGATTTTTGCTGTACTGATGGTTGGCTTGAGATAAAGGAGCACCAACTGATAGGAAAAAAATAATGAATTTTTCCTAGACCAAATCCATAATTTTGAAGATGTCCTTATACACAGTCCTAAAGTAGCTGCATACAGCAGCCATAAATGCATCTGATGACATTGAAATTAACATCTTCAGAGTTCACTTCAAAATGTGAAAGTCCCTGTATTATGTATTTTTTTATTATAAGCTCAACACAGGTAGTTCTATCATGGACTTTTTCAGAACTGTAAAGACTAGATACTTGTTTAGTAAATGACTTCAGCAGAAGCTGATAAAATCACCATAGAACAAGGTAGTCTAAGTTAACTTTTGATAGAAATTCTACATTACTTCCAAGAGTTTCATTGCCTAAAAATTTCACACCATCTAAGAAAACATAAATTTTGGCACATATTACTCTATAGAAGTCAAACAAAAATAACCCCATATTTTTATTGGAATTCCCTCCAGAAGAGGTGCACACTCTTAGCTAGTAGTTTTAAAAGTCATCAACACAATAATTGGAAGGTTATGACCATGGCTTGACCACAGATAAGAGAAAGATTCTGCTACCCATCATCCTATCTCCTCATGATGTATATATCTTCAAAGAAGGAGCAGCATGGTCAGGCTTCTTCATGACATGTATTCATTCTTTTCCTTTCTAGCCCTGGCTCACTGAGACACTCCACTGACAAATACAGGTCAAATCACAAACAATAGTTCTGAGCTATTTACCTGTGTCTGGAGGAGTTACACCTAGAAAGAATTGGGTCAATATATTTGATCGGGGAGTTTCTAAAGCAAATGCAGGCTGTGGCATGAAGTAATTAAAGCTTTTAATTTAGCAGCCTTTTTCCCTTCTGAATCACTAATAAACTAGTAATAAATGTGCCCACTAATAAAACTACTACCTGTTGGAGAGATACTGTCTTGTACAGCTGACATCCTGACAAACGTGACAACTGCAAATTCCATTGTGTTCTTGCAAGAAGTCCTGAGCAAATTCCAGTCTGAGGAATTGCATTGTTTGTACCCAAAATTCCCCATTAAAAGACATTTTATATAGTGAGCCTGTGAACATGTAAGGGTTAGCTAGCTCACTAGGGACTGCATTTTGTCATTACTGTGAGAAATGATTCACACATACATCCTTATCCCCAGAAACTATTGCTCATGGAAGGACTTTTATCTGAGAGGTATACAACAGATGAAATAGGCATTTAGCATTTTTATCTTTCTCCCTGATTGCAGTGAGGCTGTTCAGTGACTTTACAGGAACAGAGTGACTAAGCACTGAGAGGGCAATAGCAATGAGAAGAGTGTCCGCATGGTTCAAAACTGTTGTTGTCAGTGCAACAACTGCTTCAAACACCTCTGTTTCACAGGCTGATTCAAACATCTACTTTTCATTAACACCTACACACAGAAAACTAGAGGGAGTAAAAAGGACAAAAGTTTTTTTTACTAACATAATAACCGTTTAATCTCAGCATGCAACTACCATGGAAGTTGGTGCTTCAGCATCCTCTAGGACCTTTCAAACCTGAAGACTTTACCCACTGCTGTATCTGAATTGCCACTCTGCATCTTTGATTTTCTCACACTGCAGTTCCAAGATCTTTGTCCATACCTCCATTTTTAAGCTTGAACCTGATGTTTTGGAAAATCCCATTTTCATATATTTAATTAGCTCCACTTCTGAGTCCAGGACCAGCAGCCCATACACTTTGTATTGATCTTCTGAACGAGGATCAAATCCTTTTTATAAAAGGTGACTAAGTTCAGTAAGGGAAGGAGCCTTAATCTGGATACAGCATTGTAAATTCTTAGTAGAAAGGATACAATTTCCTCAGGAGAGGCTGATCAGGAGAATCTGAAAACAACCTACTCAGCCATAACCCTGATGCAATGGTTCTGCAAGGGAAGGCCATGTGGTTAGAAAAATGTAGACAGTGCTAACGTTTTTCATTTTGTTGTTGTTTTTGTTTTTTTTCCAAGTATATATTTATTGTCATTCTTTCTTTGCAGTGAGCAAAAGCACCTTTCAGCTTCAAGCTGTAAGTAAATTTTTCAATGACTGGTCAAATTAACTATTGTACCCTTTCATTTTCAAAAGGACTTTAAAAGGCTCAACCTTAAATGCTGAAGGATGTAGAGTGGTAGAGGACCACTGTCCCTACTTTGTAGTGTTTTTCTGACCAGAACAAACCTATAGCATTAATGTTTCTAAACATTTGCTCTCTAGCCTATGCAAGAGTGTTTTTCCCCTACAGTAGCCTATCATATTGCTTACAAACAAGAGAAAGGCATATTTAAAAATGCATTCCTGATCATAAACAGGAACTTATTTTTTCAGGTGAGTGGTAGGTCTGAGAAGCTTTAATATTTTTGTGAGCAACTGTATGCCTTACAATACAGGTTCTTGTAAGTTTGTACTTCAGATTTAGCATTTCCAAATTTTGCAGCATCAGTGACCCACAATCAACAATTTTCCCTCAATCTCACTCTTTAGACTTCTTTATGTCATGACTGTTCTCAAGTGATAAATATTTATAGCTAGCTGCAGATGTTGTTTCATTTGGAAAAGAAAGATTTGCAAGTAAGGAGAAACTGGAAAAAATGAATGTTAATAAACTGCACAGGAAAAGAAGATGAGGAATGCTATATGGCTCAGATCCATGAGAAGAGCAGAATATCAATTTGTAATGGGCAAATAATTCATAACAAGTAACATATTTAATACATTTAATCTCTTTTTTTTTTTTATTCTAGCAAATTGTACACCAGAAGATAGTGATTTTCTCTAATTTACTCATAATTCACATTTTCCAACTAAGTACTTTCTGCAGAGTTATTGGGCTTGAATGGTTTGTTGCAAAGTATTCCATAGTAAAAGACAAGAGCTGGGTTCAGGGAAATTTTGATTACAAACTTCAGATGATTTTTTTGTCCCCTGACTAGACAGATGTAAGTCTTCAGTAAGTTTCAGCTTGCTGGTCTAAATTCTCATTCCCAATACTTCATTAAAATATTCTGCTACAAAAACTATCCTGCTGGAAAGTTCATTGCCTTGAGTAACTCTAGAAGGTGACTAGAAAAGTAGCAAATAAACACAAACAAAATGAAAATATCTGAAAGAAATTGACTTGGTACTCAATGGTAAGTTACAGCATCCTGTAGTATGCAATGGAGTAACGCTTATCAGGAGCTTCAAGACAGACTGGAGTCAATGCATTCAATAAGTTTCCACATTAACTAGTGAAAGAGATGGGCAAAAAAAGACTGTTACTTCCTTCTACATGTGAGTGAAAAAAAACATATATGCAAATGAGTGGGGAAAAGGTTTGCTTTTGTATTCTTCTTTCTACTATTATGGACCATTCAGATAGTTTCTGCACTGATGTGGCTTACTTGGGGTAATAAAAAAATAAACAGAAAATCAGGACTGTACTGCAAATCCACAGCTGAAACACCTGTATTTCCATGGAGACTTGAATGTCCAAGGAGGCATCTTAGGTGGTATCTTTATGTGAAGATGTCCAGTCTTTTCTGGACTAGAATAAACTCTATTTTAGCTAAAAGAAATAAAAAGGTCTGTCCTATTCACTTGCCTTATTCACTTACAATATTATGAAACAGGATACCTGGAGTAACTGCTTCAGGTATGCTCATTGCCTTAGACACCTCTTTGCAACACTGACTCTGAAGCTTCTGCAAGGGACAAGATACCATTACTGAGTCCTCAGCCTATAGCACTTTGGAGAAAGCACCTGAGAGGAGGATAATCTTGTACACAATTGCAATGACATTTTAACAGCTATAGCTGTGTGTTTTCAGACTCCAGCACTGTTTAACTGATGTTGCATTCACATAAGCTTTAAGTGTGGGAGAATTGTTTGATTTCACAATGGAAAGAGAAAGCAATTTTATCTCTTGAAGGAAGCTCTTCCTTTGTGAAGTGGGCTGAAGGGAAGAGCCACAGAGCCATCTTCCAGCAGAGCTCAGGCACTGCTTCAGGAAGTAATGTGCAGTGACATTAGCCTGACTCCGGCTATAAGCATCAGGCATACATCTCCATGCTTACTTGCGATGATGCTGAGAGGGAACTCTTTCCAGCATGACATAGTAGTCTAGTCTACTGAAAACACTTAAGAGTTGCACATTTTTAAGTGCTGTTGCCATTTTTAAATTAGAGTTCTTGTTTTAATGGGCAACAGAAGAATGTGCATGCCTTCAATAAATACATATTACAGAAGTCTGCACAAAAGATCATGCAAGCTCTGACTTGCCCAGGTGAAGGTTTATGAATACATTGGCTACCAAACTTCAGTCTCAGTTACAGTGTGTGAAAGATTGGTATCAAAATTCAGACAGCTTTGTCATTTATTAATATGATTTTACTGAGGACTTCTTGCTCAGATCTAGTTTGTTATCTGCAGTTAATTTCTTTTGGTTAATGAATAAACGGTTGAATTCATGAGTGTCGTTCCAGCAAGAACAAGACTTTTTAAATTGAGCTCTCAAGGACTCCAATAGCACTCGTCAGCCAGAGTGAGAAATCCTTTTTTAATCAAAGCTGATAAACAGGGTAGAACTGCTCCTCTTAAATACCTGTATCAGCATTACTACCCTTAGAGCCTGTCCTAAGGCCCAACCTTTTGCATTTCCTTCATGTACTGTGGTCTTAATCTCAGAGATGTCTTATTCATAATACTGGCTTAGACCTCACAGTGCCTCATCAAATAAGTTCAAATTGTCCCTACATTCACTGGCTGGCAAGTGTTCTAAAATCTCTCAACTATATCTTGCAGGTGCTATGAGTCATGCAAGCTTATTCTAAAGATCTGTAGGAATTTCCTCAGAAATGTAGTTGGATCCACCAAGAACACTGCAATGCTATTAATTTTGCCCAGGTGAGTAGCTCTGGAGAAGACGCCTTTAGCACTGGAGTGTGGGGAAATTGCAGTGTCCAGGAGGCTTGTTCCTGAGCAGTCAGAGCCACCCAGATGGAGCGGATGAAAGAGGAGGCTGTGGTGCAGACCTGATTGTAGAAAGTGCCTCAACATATCTCCTGAGGCAAGGGTGAACAGTGAGCAGGGCTGTACACAGTGCGCCCTGGTGGAGGTTGTCCTGCATCAGGTGACTGAGCTGCAGGAGACTGTCAAGAGACTAAGAGGCATCAGAAGAGAATCATTAAGAAGGACTACAGAGCCCTGGGAAGGGTGCTTAGGGGCTCTGGGGCTCAGTTTTTTCATTGACCCTTCAGGTCAAAGGGGAGGACCTTGAAAAGGCCATGCAGATTTGGCAGGTTAATAAATGGTTAGAACAGTAGTGCCATAGTCAGGGGTTTGGTTATTTAGAACATGGGACTCGACTTGGGAAGCCATGTCTACTGGAAACTGGTGCAAGTGGTCTGACAAAAGGGGAAGAGCTGCTTTGGTAAGAGACTTGCCAGGCTGGTCAAGAAAGTTTCTAACTACATTTGTTGGGGGAGAGGGACATCGATCCATCCCAAAACTACCAGTCAGATGCCAGCACCTGTAATAAATGCTCAGAGTGATGCAGAGCTACTTCAGCCACCCCAGCCATACAATCAGCTTTGTTCAGAGCTCAGCACAGATGCTTCTGTACAAAAGCCCATAGTATGGGGAATAAACAAGAGGAATTAGAGATGTGTGCATGTCTACAGACTCATTGGAATCACAGAAACATGGTGGGATGGCTCCTATGACTGGAGTGCTAGAATCATAGAATAATTAGGGTTGGAAAGCACTGTAAGATCATCTAGTTTCAACCCTCCTGCCATAGTTATAGGCTCTTTAGGAAAGACAGGCCGGGCAGATGAGCAGGGGTGTTGCTATTTATGTCAATGACAGGCTAGAGAGTACAGACCTCTACTTGGGGATGGGTGATAGGCCAACAGAGTTTGTGGGTTAAGGTCAAAGGGATAAGGAGCTGCTGAGAAAATTCAGAAGGACAAAAGAAACTTATAGAAGGTGTCCCTGCCCATGGCAGGGGGGTTGTAACTAGATGATCTTAAGGTCCTTTCCAACTGTAACCATTCTATGATTCTACGATTAAATAGACTGGAAATACTAAAAGTCACAATGAATAGCTATTTTTCTATATAAGTTATCATATAACAATGCCATCTGTCAAACACTCCATTACTTCTATATATATGTTCAGTATAACTTGTAATCATTCTTTGTCATTTCTTACCCAGACTAACCATGTGGTGCCAAAGCAGTAGAACAAGAGGAAGGCCATTCAGGAAAGTGTGAGTAAACTTAGAAATATATTAACTCAGATCTTATGAAAGTAGCAAGTATAATATTGAATAATGAAATTTTTTTTATTAGAGCTCTGTAGGCAAAACTGATTCTGCTGCTCACAGATAAAGAACAGTATTATTTGTTTGGACCTTGTTGCTGGGAGCAACAACATTCCATGCTATGACAAAGGAAGAGTGGGTTGCATTGGAAGGATTTTTTTCTCCTTCCTCTAAGGCTGTGAAATAGAAGTGGAAGTCTAGGATGTGGGAAGATTTAGGGAACGTAGTGGAAAAAACTCCTTTCTTCTCTTACCTTTCCACCTCTTCCCTAAATGGCCTTTTACCCACACCACCTCATTCCAATTTGCTGGGACTTGATTTCGTAGGACTTTGTGCTACAGTACAAGTGCAGATAATGCTGGCCAGGGATCGATGGCTCTGTTTTGGCTGCTGAGTGTATGTGGTCTGCTCCTCCAGCTCACTGACCTCAACCCCAACTCTCCTCAAAGATTTTCCTTCACTGTAGGATGCTGGTTAAAGCCACCCCTTTGTTCAAAAGCTATGCAACAGCAACAGGGTATTTTTAATACAAATACTGAAGAAAGATTACAAATCTTAGACTACCATGTATATTAATCATACCAATGATATTTTGCTTTGATTTTCATGTCATTTTTTAAGGGAGCTCTCAAAACACCTGAAAGTCTAGGCTGACTCTACTTTCTAACGTATTGCTTCTGTTCCATGGCTTGATTTTTGCAACCTGCCTTTGAACTTAAAGTAAGGTTTTCAGATTCAGATAATCTTTTCGGTTTCTCACCAAGGCCCCTACCCTTTGTAGTTTGGTGCTCACCAGAACACACTTTGTCTCAGGGTGAGAGTTAGCACAATACTATGTTAGTTGTTAGAGTTAGTATAATATGAAAGACAGTTTCAAGGAACAATGGGAAGAGAGCCAGATGCTGAGCACAGTGGAAAAAAAATATTTTATTAGAGACACTTGCCTGTCATGGACTATGTAGCCTGGTAGCTAGTTTGCATCTGTAGTTAAGGTAATACAGCTCATCTCAATCTGTTAAACTACTTGATTTATATGGTACTTTTTACTTCCCTTCTCTCTCCCTCTACTGGAATCACCTCCATTTCCAAATATCACTACAGATTGACGGACCTAAATTTTCCCATGCTTTCTTGGACATGTTTCAGATGTTTTATGAATAAATGAAGTTCACCACACACGAAGTCCCATTGCTTAAGAAATCTCAGTGTACTGCTGGAAACAATCCTGGCTGGATGGGAAGATGAAACTGATTATTTAATAGAAGTTTTCTAAGTCTCCCAGTTTTTTTTTGTTTTTTTTTTTTTTTTTTTTTTCTTTTTACCCTGTGGGCACAATGCTTTGAACTGGACAACTTCAGAAGCTGAATGGAATTTCTCCTATTTATATCAAGGCTTAATCTATCTCTGCAAAAAGAAAGCAGTTTGTTGTTCATGAATAATACTTTTTGCTTTTAAAGCCCAGTCAAGATGTCGTTCAAACAAGGCTTCAAGGGGGAATGGAAGGTATATGCAAGAATTGGAATAAATGGAAGAACAGTAATGTTCCAAAATTGAAGCCAAAATATTTTTCTAGTCCTTATTGAAGCAAAATTCTCCTTGATATAAATTACAGGTTTGCTTGGTTAGAGACAAAATGACTGGCCTATGCATGGAAACAGATAATCAACAATTCCAGTATTTGAGGATGTCTTTTCACCACAAAGAGAGCTTAAAACCAGGCTTATCGTTTGACATACATAAATGGGAAGGTTTTATGCACAATTCTGTAAGAACAAACACTCATTATTGAGTTAGTTAGCAAATAATAATGATAACAGCATCAGAGTAGTGATTGCTGTCAATGAGTAGTGAGCTTTTTCTCTGTGTATATTTATTATTAGATTTTCTGTGCTCATCAGAAATTGAGTGTAGCTTTGTTCGCTGCATATATCTTCATACTGCAATCAATATAATGGTACACTTTTCATACACATCAGACTTTAATATTAATTTGTTCTTATTTACACACCACAAAGACACAGAACATCTTCACTTCTATAAAGCCTTCATTCAAAATAAAGTATGGTTATATCATCACTGAGGTTAAGCAGATTTTATGTTTACTACTCAAAAGATTAATGGGTCACTCAAGCATTTACATTCTCATACATTTTTATGACAGTGCTATGAAGTAAATTTGATGTATGTTCAGAAGACAATGATAGGTTTAAATGTCTAACAGCTGCTCTTTTGAATTTCAGCAATGTTTTAAGTGTTGCTACCATTTAGCACTTCCACTGTTTGCTGCAATTTACTGTTTGCCTGCATTAGTTATTTGTATTTGCACAGGAAGACAAAGGGAAAGAATCAGATGCAGGGTAGAAACAGTTTTATTTCCTTTAAGCCACCTGAATCTAATCAATCTTACAGCAGGCACTGCTGCAGAAAAGAAAAAACAACCCAACAATTTTCAGAGTGTTTATGGAAAGATTTCAGTGAAAAAGCATCTTACGCACAGGTGTGTGCACAAACCCATACCCTTTTCCTAGGTCTAGTTTGAAGCTTATTCCACAGTTTGAAATGGATTTAATGTCCTCTAGGTTGCAAAACCAGTTTGATGAGTAAACAGCTCAGAGGGGGGCTGATTTCAGCAAAACAGGCCATTGAAATTGCATGGGGTTGGGAGTGGCAGTAGCAGCAGGAAGTTACGGTCTTTCAGCTTCGATCAACTGAAACAGATTCAAATGCTGTTGTAGTCTTTTCCTGTGGGAAGTACACAACACTAAATGCAACACACTTGGTACACTTTGCTTAAGACTGTTCAACACAGCAGGAAAACATGGTTCTCTAATCACCCCCTACTAAGAACCAGAGCCAACACAGGGGCAATTAAATAAGAAAGATCAGAATGTCACTATAGGCAAGAACAAGTTGTGTTAGGGGACAGTCATCAATAAGAGACCACGCAGATCTGCTTCCACATGCTTTTGCAAATCCTTGTTCCATGTACAGCACCAGTTGTCTCATGAATACCTGAGGACTACAGCAGTCCTCACAGTGACTACAGGAGCAGTGCATATAGAAGAGAGCTGGGGGTGCTGTACATAGCACTTCCCCAGCATGGTCTGTACTTCATGCAGAGATTCAGTTCTAGGAGGCATTTGCATGTGTGTGACTACACGTTCCCATTTGTACCCATTTTGAAGAGGGCTTAGCTCACCCCTGAGTCAGGGTTTCACAACTGCCTCATTATGTGAATGAGCAAAAGACAACTATGCTGAACTCCAAAAGCAGCCAATAAATCTTTCAGAAGCCTAATTTTATATTAGGAATGGTGCCTCAGGCAAGACTTGTGTGGCTTAGAAAGGAAAATGTTTAAAACATTTACAAAAGTTCTGTAAACCTGGTTTACCCAGTTTCTACTCTGTGTTAGTCTCTGAAGAGACTCAAAGCTTAATGCTTCCATCAAGTTGGGAAATAGAAAGAATAGTCTGTCACTTATAGTATACACAGGCTGTTATAGCAAAGGTTATCACTGCAACACATTTATTTCATATTCAGCTTTGTGACTGGAGGAATATAACATGGAATTGGAATCTCAAAGAAGGACTCCTAGAAGTCTAAAATGACAAGGCAGAGGTTTATCATACATACTACCATCACTTTCTGGTCATGCAGAACAGAAAACACAATACTGGGAAATACCTGCAATGTAGGCTGATCCTAATAAATTTTCACTATTCCTAGCCACATTACTCGGTGACATCCTCTAGACTCAGAACAGTCTGCAGAAATGCAATTGTAGCAATCAGCTACAATTGCAAAAATACAATTTGCAATACAAATTGCAAAAAAATACAGTCCCTGATGCCACATAGCCCCTCCAGCACCTCACTGCCTTGCCCACCATTAGACATCCAAAACAAGAATCCTGTGCCTTCTGGAGAGGCAGTCTATGACTAGATATCACCTCCCACAGCATGGCACTTTGCCATATGGGAAGTAAAGTAGAAAATCACTTGCTAACTCCACAGCAAGTCTTGCTACTTTGGACAGGCTAGAAAGATTGCATCCCAAAATTAAAGGGGTAAGGAGAGATGGGGGACAAAAAAACAAGCAAAAATTCCCCCCCAGCCCCGAAAATTATTTTTCATAATACAGAAACTAAAGGGGGAAGGGGAAGCAGACAGTTTATTGTTCTGTGATAGGCATCTGAAGAGATTCTCTGAACTCCTACATTAGCAGCCATCTAAATATGTATAAAACTTGAAGAAAGAACTTTTAGATACCAGAGAAGTGAGCCCAGCTGACTCAGTAAAGTAACTCAGAACTACAAACCAAAAGCAACACAACAAGATCACCCATCCCTAGTCTGGATGCTGGCTAAGCAATACTTTGAAATAATCCACAGACTTAAAAAAGATGAAAGAAGATGCAGAAAAAGTTTATACATGACCAGTACAGATAATTCAACCTCTTTAAAATGTACAAAATTTGATCATTCAAATGAGTGGTCACTTTAGATAAACTCATTGTAACTTGCTCCCCTGTGCTTGAGGCTTCTGCTGTATACAGTGAGGAACATAATGGTTTTCTACTTTTTCTCATATATTGATGAATGATTTTAAAGCATTTATTTGGACTGAAGGAGGTGTGTCTGCAGAAATACAAATTCTTACATTACTAAATATGTGGCATTATGCCTAAGGAATAACTCCAATAGAAAAATTTGGATATTCTGAAATTCCCTATGCTGGTAAAAATGCTCAAAACAAAATTTTTCCAATAAATGTCTTCCAGAAAAGATTAATTTCCATAACAAAGTATTCAATAATTGTAAGTTAGGTTGACATTAAGTTCCATTAATGGGTGACTTTTGAAAAAAAAAAAAAAAAAAAAAAAATTCAAGTTCATTTTTGAACATTTGCATCTCCAGTGCCAAAGAAAGACTTTTTTTACTTAAACCCTTGTTATTCAGACAACTTCCTCGTGGATTAATTTTAATATATTAAAACCCCTAATTGTAAATTTATAGTATTATTTTTTCTATTCAGTAAATCAGAAACATTCTCTTATTATAATGATATTGCTTAGCATTATGTTCTATACATAGATTAGTTGCCCGATTTCTCCAAACATACTTCATTATGACTAATAAAACCCTCAGATAAATAAGTGTAGACACACAAATTAGGACAAATATAATGTTATTAATGTAACTTTAATTTACATTCCCAGGAAAACTTACAGCAAGGTATAAATTTACTCGCTGAAGAAAATAAATGAAAAGATAATTAAACTCTAATTAAAATTACACTGTGATGTACAGCTGCAAGGATGAGCAATTCTGGCTGGAGCATCATTAACCATGTATGCTAGCATTTGTTTGTACTTATAGCTAGGCATGAATGTATTTAAAAAACCCAAAGATCTCATTTCAACAACCAAGCACATGCTTAGTCCCCCTAAAGATGGTGTATTTAAGTTTGCTCAAAAGCAATGAATTATCCATATGCTTAAGATCAAGCCTGAGTGAGTGCATTGCTGAATTCAAGTCAAAATGACACTTAGTCACAGGCTTAGGCTGTGCATCTGTGTTGGAAGTGGAGGGGAAAGATGTGGAACTAGAGTGCCTCATCCTTCATCTGTATTGCGGATGTCAGAATTGTGTCAGTCTTTAAACTCCTAGAGCACAAGTAGGAGGATTTAGGTCTAGAATGTGGACAGACACAGCAAGACCATGGTTCTCCCACCGTTTGACAGCCAGCAGAGCTGGATCAACAGGCATGCACTTAAAAGCAGAGGTGGGATCAAGATGTAAAGTGTAGCACACCAAGATCACAGTCTCAGCACTCTGCATGCAAACATAATTTGCAGGCACTATGTATATATCATACCATGCACAGCTGCAATTCTTTGTGTATTTCTTTTCAAGAGCATACAACAGCTGAAACAGCATGTCAATTGCCCACGTTAAAAAAAAAAATACAAAGTGAAATGATTTGAAAACAAATATGCCAGATCAAAAATATGGTGTCATCCAAATTTTTTTGGCCACATAATGAGTCACTGAAGAGCCATGAGTACCCGGTAGGTAGGAATCCTTCTTCAAGTGCCTCTAGATCTACCCCCACCACAATCTCTCTCATCTAATTGATATGAAGCTGAACAAACAGGGATTGCACATCTGTGTTCACTTTGATGTCATCAGACACCACAGATAGTCCTTATATGCTACAGCATCCTAACAAACCAGACTAGACCAAACAGCTTGCTTGAGGATCTTCTCCCTTTGTTACCCAACAAGCACATTTCTGTGTGACCACATTTCATAGTACCTTGACATTTGCATCAAAGACAACTGACAGGTCTTTGCTGTTTTAACTGACAGATTAAGAGACAGCAAGTGCTTGCTTGTAACCACAGAGGAGGGAATGAGTAAACATGTACTGTTCTTCACTTTGTGGGGTTGGAAACGTATTTCCAAAACACATGAAATAAAATTTAGTAATTTCTAGATCCAAAGCAACCTCTTGATGACTCTCAGTAGCTGGAGTCAATGATACAGGTTTTAAGGGAAGCCAGCTCTGAATTGCTCTGAAGTTTGTGCTGCATTTTTGCAACTGCAAAGTGATGACAAAGTGGATCCAAGATCCAACAAGTCAGAATGATTTGGTTTTACATTTGCTTCCCCAGGCTGATACTGAGCAGTCTAGAATTACTTGCTAATTTTTATATGCTTCTGAATAGTCTTTAGAAAATTAAAAACCTAAGTATTTTAATTCAGTTACAATGAGTTCTTTGGTATCAGCAGCTATTTATATGATTATGTTTTCACCACTCCATACACAAAAAAATTTCAATCATAGGAATGGACAACATTCTTTTGGCCTTTGGCTTTCATTTTCTTATGCCTTACTGACTATCCTGATCTGCCTCTAGACCAGCAGGACCATATTCTCAATTTTTTCACTTTTGGAAAGGCGTCTCCTTTGTAGCTTATGGAAGAACTATCATGGGACAAAATCCAAAGCACTCCAGACTCTAAGCTTCAGTGCTCACACTGTGGTCAGCATTAAAGCCTGGATTATACAAGTAGAAAATTTACAAACAAAGAGGCATCCCTGACTGTCTTGAATAAATTCTTACAAAGAAGGAAAATCTATGTTATAGTCCTTTCTACAAGGCCTCACAGGAAAGGAATAAGTGTGCAGGTCTCTAGACAAAGCATTTTAAAAATACTGTTGTACTTCCATTGAAGTTAATGATAAAAAAAAACCTCAGGAGCTGAAGACTTCAATGTTTGTAAACAGCACAACTGTAGGAAGTAATACAACATAATTTATGCCATTTGTCCTATAAAATTTAAAATTTGCCATTTGTCCTTTAAAATCTAATGGAATAAAATCTGTCCACACTGTGTTTTAAGGAAAACTTCTGCAGTTGTCTCTTCCCACTGTACTGTACTTTATTTAATTTCTACTCCACTCAGCAGCCAGAAAGGTCTAGGGTCTGCCCGTGCATTTAATTGTTTCAGGCAAGAAAGAATTCAGGACCCACAAAGTCTGCTTTATCCTCTCCCTCCTGGTTAAGGTTATTCTGATTTGCAAAGCTGGTTCTTCAAGATTTTAACATAAGAATGCTGTTCTGAGCACACATGCTGTGAAATACTAATAAAAAAGGCAGAGGCAGAGCTAGCACACAGAATGTGGAGTGGATGCAATAGAGTTTGTGAGGAGAATGCTCTTGGTGGGAAAGAGCTATGTAAAAGGTGCTGTTGCTCTCTGGCCTTTTGGAGACTCGGGGCCATGATCTGGCCACTGCTTTTCAGATCTTGTACCATTATTTTGCTGAGCTTGCTCCAACAGTATACCTAGCTGTCAAAGAAAACTCGAGCAGTCCCAGTGTAGACCCTTGTGGCTAGGAGGGGGAAAGGCCAAGGCAGGCTGCACTCAACAATACTGGGCTTCCTTGGGAGGGCTGGCAACAACATCAGTGGCTGTCAGGGCCCTTGCACAACCTTGCATGTGGAATAGGGGACAGTGGCTCAGAATATTTTGAAAGCCATGGCTTTCCTGACCCGTCTGTCTTGGGAAGCAGATGGAGCTTGGGCCTAAGACTTTAATTTTAATTCTTATCCCTGACAGGGGAAAAACATTTTTTGTTAGTTGCCTTAAAACAAAAAGAAAGGAGAGACAAACATTTCTAGAATTATTTGTTAATATTTTCTGGCAGCTGTACATGTACTACTCTCTTGCTGTGACCATAATCGAAGCTTAATGTTGCTCCCAAGGAATGCTGTGGCAGTATTCCCACCGACTGCACTGAGAGCGGATCTGGGGCCTTTGTTTGGTCAAAGCTGTTCCAGATGGAGTCCAGAGGATTCCCACCCGCTATTCCAGTTGTAAAGAACAACTCTGCTCTTCTCTTCCAAAGGAGTTTTCTGGCTCCAGCTATGGTTGACCTGTTGGAACCAGTAGTGGAAATGACCCACTATGATTGCACAGTATGATCCCTTGGGAGAAAAGGGTAATGCTGTGTTTTATTAGCTGCATACCTGTCTAATCAATGTTAAGATAGTTAAATTTGGTGTAATTGAGTTTAGTGCTGTGCATAGTGAAAGGGTTTGGCTGGTCACAGGAATGTAGCTGCTCCGAGGATAGAAATATAATTATAGTACAACAATGGGACAGATTTTGAATGATATGGACACTTAAACCCAAGTACCAATGTACCTACCCAGATGAAACCATACCAATAGTGTAATGCAGGAAAAATGTAAGCTACCCCAAAAGGAAATCTGACAACCACAACAGGGAATAATTTTTAATTCTCCAGTGAGGTTTCCCTGGGATCTTTAATGGTGAAAAATTGGTTAGAAACTTAAATTTGCATCTCACTTCATAAAGTACTAATATTGTCTGTCATTATTAGTGAACTATTAGCATAGCAGTAATTTCTATGACCAACTGAAGGGGGCCTAGTTCTCAGAGGACAAATCTGTGGGAACACCAAGCTCTTTGGTATTTTCAATTTCAAAAATCACTGGTCACCTCTGAAAATTTAGGCTGCTATCATCATTATGTAATACTTCTAAACAAAACTTCTCCTCCTCCCTTGGCTTTCTTAATAACTCACTGCTGACCTGTGGCTCCAAATCTGTAAACAAACTGATGCTTTGCTCACATAAGTAGGGCTCTTGAGCAAAGGCTGCAAATCTAGTCCAGGAGAAAAATAAGCACTACCTCCCAAGTTACCACTGTACCCAGCTTGAAGTTTTTGCTCCAAAATTATTTTACAATACAGTAAAGTGCTGCCAAGCTCTCAGTTCTGATGAGAAGATTCACCAAATCATGCTTAGCAGTTTTTCAAATCCATACTTATTCAGAAGCTTCCAGTATAAGAAATTAAATTTTGTCTTTCCTTATATTATGTGGCTGAGCCTATCTAGGCTAAAAGCCAAGCACCCTGATTAGCATTCTGGCACGAAGCAGTGCACCACCAGTGGAAAATACAGACAAAAGGCACATGCATGCTCAGATGGAAGATTCTTGATTTGTTGAAGGGGGTGGGTGCTGCTACAGCACATAGATACCTTTGGTACACAATGCAATCACCAGCTTAAGCATGTTTCATAAATCAAGGGTTTTCTTGTCTTTCTGGTCAATTTAGCCTTAAAAACCAGAGAGACCTCAAACACAAAAGGACATCCAAACACTGCTGACATCGTTGAAGAACTGTTATGCTAAAAGTAATCCTTCAGTCAAATTTCATTGCGATATGCACTGAGAAACAAAGGAACATACCAAGGAAGTCATTTAGGCGCTCCTGTAATACATGTAAAATTCTTGTGCACTGAATCAACAGTCCCAGAAAACCAGCTCTGACCAAGAGTTCTGCCTTTCCCCTCCACACAGTTACTACACAGGCTTTTGGGTTTGTTTTTTTTTAAACAATGTGGCTGTACCTATGTGCCAGAGGTTCCTCATTGGCTCAGTTATTTTACAAGCTACTAGAAAATACATACAAGTTTACTAAAGTTTACAGAAAGCAAGGGTGGTAGGGTGGGGAATAACTCTTACTTCTTTTATTTTAAAATACATTATCATTCACCAAAGCAAGCTTGTTTCTTAGTATCTTAGAAGACACTGATTAGAAACCAAACCAAATATTTTGCTGTAAGGTTCCGAGACAAATAGCTTTTCTTTAACTTTACCAGATGTCAAACCAGGCTTCGAGTCTACATTAATGTGAGTAAAGCTGGCAATTGTCTCCAAGATGACAGACTAGCGAAACAGACTTTCTAACCAGAGGTGGAACAAAGTATAATGTCTTATGGGCTTCCAAAAGCTGTCTGACAGTTTTCCCTTTGCTAACGTACATTTCCATCTGATGAAAGATAGGCAAGGAGCAGAAAAAGCCCACATGATAAGGTATCTGATACTTTGCGTTCAGCAGGCAAATTTGTATGACATTTTCTCCCTTCCGTTTTCTCAGTAAGTGAGTGAAAGCTTGTGCATGTTTGTCAAACTGGCCCTCCATTAAATGTCTCTTCATGGAAATAAGTGGATATTTATGCACAGTGACTAATGAATGGATGCATTCCAGCTTCTGCTATTGTGTATTTCCTGTAAAGTCATTTATTATTCTATCTAACAAACACAGTGTTCTTGGTTTGATGCTTAAGATTGATGAGGCATTTGCTCCTATTCAAGAAACAAGTTTAGAAGAGACACATCTTCTCCCATTCAGCTTTGTTGATAGTTTAATTAATGCCATTAATACATATAAGTCACCAAAAACTGTTTTATGGTAACACTGGGGAGAGTTGGCAAAGCAAAGAAATTTCAGAGGTAAAGCTGCAGCACAACACTTCCTTTTGTTTCCAGGTAGTATAGGATTCTCCAGACAGCGGGTGATCTTACCAACTACTCAACTAACAAAACCCTAAGATGTAATGAGCTGAGGTAATGACAGAATATCAGTCTTAACTCTCTGCTTGTGTGGGCTTAGTCAAATCCTTATTGTGATTTCATTACTATTTTTTTTTTTTTTTGTGTGGATGCATGTCATATTTTTTCTTCCTAGGATTACAAAGAGAGGAAAAGAAAGAAAATGCCCTCTCATTGAAATGTATGAGTTCATACAATAGACCATAACCAGTGCTATAGTCTATGATTTAAAGATATATTAGGTGAACTTTTCAAAATGTGCCATTTCACTGATACGACAGGAGGAATGCAATGGCTCTTTCAGTGCTGCTAGGGTTTGGAGGGTTTTTGCTCAAGTTTCTGCATGGGGCCTTTTTTCTTAGGGATGCCTAATTGCCAGGCCCACTCAGGCCAGCATGGAAAGCTTGGTGTGAACTGTAATGTCACTGGGTTCACATTTCAAAAACAGAGAACTCGAAAGCAAGGAGCGAGCAAGGGACTATGCAAATAGGGGTGAGGGAGCAGGAACCAAATATGCAATGAAAATGTTGCACTTAACAGGGCTTCCCAATCCTACTCTGAGGAGGGAGCAACATATCAAAATAAAGGTATACCACTCAGGCACCAAAACACAGACCTTCTCACTTTGAAATCTCATCTAGAGTTACCTTTTCAATCATTGTCTTATGACTGGAATAATTTCCTCCCTGCTGTCACCCAAAGTGATCACCTGATGATCATCAGAGACTTCTGGACCCCAGAAAATGCACAAGATATGAAACAGCTTGTACACATCATTCTCACTGAATTAGAACAGAAGAGGTCCAAGGACAAAAACAACTGGTGATCCAGACAAGTAAACACAATGTACAGCTGTATTAGAAGTATAGACAGCTGCTTGCTGAGCTTCTGGAAGCAGAAGCTTGTTTGAGGCTCCTAATTATATTTTTTTCTTTCCCCGTTTTCAGTTTTTATCTCACAGACTAAAATCACAAAAAGCAACCAAATATTCAACCACAAAAAACAAACCCAAAACCCCACCAAACGATGTTCAACATTATTTTGACTTCCCAAACAAGGAAAAAAACCCAAAACAAACCACAAATAAAAGCTCAACTTGAACTGCTTATAGAGGAGCAATAAATCTCAGTGTTTGTAGGCTGCTGCCAGTGATATGCAGTACTATGTCACCACACAGCTTTGCTCCTTGAGCTAGCACCTGCTAAAAGCCACCCTCAGCATGGGGTGGATGACTCCAGGCACAAGGGTGGATTTAGTTTGTTATAGTGCCTGCTAGAGCAAGACTCCTGGACAGTTGAATAGAGAAAAGCCCATTATCTGCTCTCAGTGTTACTGTAATTTCTGAAGTAAACCAGCAAAGTCCATGGAGGCTGATGTGACAACTAGGAGGCCTTGAGAGATACACTTAGGTCTTCAAGAAATCTTTTTAAAACCTGTCCTACAAAAAAAATCCAGTTTTGTTTATATTAAGGACTTAGTGGTTAATAAGGGAAGATTTACAAAATCCCCTCCTCTCCCTGACTGCCCCAGCCAGAAGCTCCAAATGGCTGTTACATTGTAATACTCTTTCTCAGTCTGAAACAATGATATTATCAAGGGGCACAGGGACATGCTATGGACAATTCAGGAGTAAGACCTGTTAGAGATGCACATCAAGCATATACACATGATCTACACACACCCCCAAAAAAGAGAAAAATTAGACTAAGAAAGATACAGGAAGCAGAATTTCTTTTATAGAAAATGTTTCCATGAATATATCTAGTTATTTTAGATACTTATCCCTCTATTGTGGGAGTAATAGATATCTGCACATAGAAAAATATACTAAGATAAACTATAATGCATAATCTAATTCTCAGTGTCATTTCAGAGAACAAGCTTGTTATTTAGGTTCACTACTTTGGAAGAAGTTTGATCAATAGCCTCAAGAATTTGATTTTCTTTTTTTTCCTGCAAGGGTTTCCTAGTGCTTAGCCTGCAGCTGTTAGCATTAGTTTTCAAGACACACTGTACTAAACTGTATTAGGCATGTGAAAGGACTTTCATTCCTCATTAGCTGTGCATAAGAAAGGATTGTAACTTTTTAAAAGAACTAAGCAGCTTTGTAAAAAATTCAAACTTCCCTTTAACAAAAATTATACTTGTTAAAACTTTTTTTTGATTCCCATCTGAACTGTGCTTCAACTCAAAGCAAATAAAGTCATCAGTTGACTCCATTCTATTAGAGGACAGCATTAAAAAAAAGAAAGAATCCAATGGGTCCTTGAACAGTGGTCCCTTGTCTGTCACATCAAGACATGGCTTATACTTCACACACTATTGACCATGAAAAGCAATCTTGCGACTTTTGAAGCCCTATCACAAAAAAAAAAAGTGCGAGAGAAAACTTTTCTTGAGATGTCGAGGATGGGGGGCTGACTACTCTCATCTCCTATGATTAATGACTTGTGGCCTTATTGTGTAGAGGCTGCTAATTAGCTTCAGACTGATGAAGGCTGCAGAAAGCAAACTTCAGCTCGATAAACCTGGACTGCCCCCACTCCCCACCCCAAACAAGCCTGATGTAGAAACTCCGGCATCTTGATAAAAACAGCGAACACATTCTCACTTGAGTTAAGGTAATCCCAAGCAACTCTGGGCTTCACCTAACTGGAAACTTGAGCTGCAGTATTTTTCTGTATAATAATTATTTCTCAGTCCTATCCAAGTTCTCTGCTTTTTGTCTGAAAGCTTGCTTGGCACATTTAGTAAACAGATATCACATACTACTGAATCTTATTCAAGACCCATTTAAAATTTAGTTTAAAAGCAAAACAAAATAGCAAGTGTATATTTTTAATCTTTTGTTATCTACTTATTAACAAATGAGAGCTGGTTAATTATAATGCTTCTAAACAGGTGCATACAAGCCTTTTTGGGCGCTCTTTATAGATGCATTAAAAAAAGAGCAGGAAAATGGCAGCTTCTAAATTGTTATTGCCTTGCATTTTGATCACCTGCTTTATTGAAGTACATGTGGAAACTTTTATTTGGTAAAAATTGCTTGCCATAGCTATAGAGGTGGAAGCCTAGTACACAGAGCTTCAATCCCTTCTGCCCTGACCCCACTCCTACTCTCCCCCCGTGTCGGATTAAATCTGCTTGTTAAGTTGATCTTTGCATGGAAGAGCATTACATTCCACTAACACAGGAAGGTTGCAAATACTTATGCCAGATTTTTAACACTAACCTCATCAAACTGATGCACTACAACATAAGGCTGATTAGCTTAATAACTGATTACTTGTCCTCAGGGCACCAGCAACCAAAATTAAAAACTTTAGCAGCTCATATAACAAAGTAATATGATCTTATTGTTTCAGAGACCTACAGTTCCAAGAGGAAGGAAAAAAGATTTTACATTTACAGAACAGCTCTGAAGAGAAGTTTCTTGGTTTTGGTGCGATGGGCTGAAATGCTGATAATTTACCCTCTACTGAATAACACCTAGACAAAGAGACCATGTAAACGACTGCACAAAGGATAGGTTAACCAGATTACCTTTGTGAAATCATTTTTAATTTAAAACATATTTAAGTCTGAATGCTTTCAGCACATCAGCTATTCAAATTCAAAAGGCTTCCTTTTGTGCTCTGTATTTCCCAGAGCATCCTTCACTTGTGCCACCGATTACTCACTTGCATTGCTTTAAACCCACTGGCCACCTGTTACACCAGGTACTGCATGTTGTGTAGTGAAGACAGTTACACTTCAAAGTAAGTTCCAGTATTGCAAAAATATTTCCACATCAGTTACCACTATGAGTAACTGTAGTAGGCCTTGCCAATGGGAAAGTTTGTAGGGGCAGCGCTAAATTTATGATGAGAGGTAACAGATAGTCATTTGAAATAGTAACTTAAGGTAACATGAGACAAATGCGATGGGCAATGCAAGTACAAGGGCATCATCCACAGTCTCTTTCAAGTCCTCCAAAACAAGCTTAAGCATATGCCTACCTTGAAACATGCAAGCAATCCCTTTGAAGTCAGTAGTAATCAGGTTTTTAAGTACTAGTGTGCCTACACATTTACTTTTACTGTAACTATACAGCATATACACTGTGTGGTGTAAACACTAATAGAGCAACTTCAGCACTGCTGTAAGGTAGCACAGTTCCTCTGACATACTGGATCAATGTCCTGCTCAAGACACAGGATTTAACTTAATGTTTATAAATGTTTTTCTGTGTCTTACCCTGTTTCTTTCTTGCCTTGCTTTGCTTTCAGCAGGGCTCTTTGTAGTGCCATAACTCACAATCTTTCTAGTCAGACTGTTTATAAAACCTTTATTGTTCCAGTACAATGGAGTTGTGACCTGTTCGAAGGCAGGATTGCAGTCGGGGCCTTCTCCGTACTTTCTCAGGGTGCACTTTCTGACGAAGTGAATAGACCACGCAACCCTATTGATGTCAGCCAGGAGGGGAAAAACAGGCTCCCTCAATAAATCTAAAAGTAAATCTTCTGCCCTATCTAACCATCTGTATGAATTCACCTAAGACACGCAACTAATAAGTGGAACAAGTATCCCCAAGCCTAAAAGGCTGAAATATTGCTTGCAGACCAAAATGGATTTGTTTTATACTTATGGCAGTTTTAGGGAATTCATAGGCTTAGAAAGCAACAGGTGGAAACATAGCGTGAGCCAAGACAAAGTGAATGAGATTGACCCCTAACATCATGAATATGCTTCACCCTTCTGTGTCAGTTCCCTCCTATAAATTACTCAGGGAAGTTTTGTGGCTTCTGATTCTTTCTTACTACCAATGACATGGGTTTTCTAATTTACCTCTAATGTCACAAAACAGTTATCCACTTGCTAAGACACGGTAAGTCTTTGTGAAACAGCCACAACTTTTTTGCTTTATTCAAAAAAGTCACATTCTGTAGTTGCGGTTTTGAAGATCAGGTAAGGATTGCCTATAACACGTTGAAGATGGCTATGTCTTTAAAAAAGACGTATTTTTTTAAAAGCAAATTTTTATGCTTTTTCTAGTTACTGGTCAGTGGCACTTGCCCTCATACAGGTTTACCATGGCTTTTGTACAAATGTATAAGAACATGAAGGAAGATAATCATAGAACAGAAAACTTGCTGCAGAGCAGCAAAGTTTTCCTTAATTTCAGTGGATGAAGCTTTCAGATAACACCACCTAGGCATATTCTAGTCAATTAAAACAACATGTGCATTCAATATAAATTTTCATTATTGTTTGGGAAAGAAGAAAACAACAAAGCCAGAGCAAGTACCAAAGCAAGCAAATAAACTGAACCTCCAACTTAATTGCTGAAGTGTTTGTGGGGAAACTGAAAGCACTTCAGAGCAGTGGCTACCTTTTTGTCCAATGTCAATACAGCTTCAGGCACAGCAGGGTTCCAGTTTGCAACCAAGTCTTTCAAACACTACTGCATTGAGCAACAACAGCACAAATCCAGCTTAAGTTACTTATAAATTTATTAGTTATGTTTTCTAACATTCACTCAACTCTGACAGCAACAGGATTCTTGTATAATGCCTTCCATCTGAACAGGGCATATCAAAGTACTGTGCAACAAGAAATTACAGTTTAAAATGTGGAAAAAAATCAAAATAAATATTTAATTGTTACAATGGAAGGCAAAGGATCCCATCTCTGTCAAGCACTACTAGATGGAAATGTTACTGTAAATGCATCAGAACTAAAAGCATGGCAATAACTGACTTCATAAAATAACAGTTCTGCTGATTCAATGCATCACATAAACTTATACAGCAAATTTCAGGCAACTTCTTTATATTCCTGCTTAGAAAATACCTAAATGAAAAAATGATTGTTCAGGCAGCATTAGTAAAATTCCACACTTGTAGTTAAAAAAGTTGTTAACATCAGATCAGCATTTTTCGATCTATATCAGCTGACCTGGCCATATCTACTCAATAGCTAACTGCTCCTAATGAGATAAAAACAAAGGAGGAAAAAACCCCAGCCTATGAAGCAAACACTTACCTGGGACAATCTCAACATGAAAGAAGAGTAGTGATCAAACAGAGCTCCTGTGAAAGACACACAAGGGACCAGCCTAGGAAGTCAAGCAAGGCGGGGGAATGCACTGCTGTTCCTCCAGGACTTGTGAAAAGAAACAGAAGTTTTCCATCCAGCAACTTTCATGAAGAATTTATTCATTTCTTTGTGCTGAAAATACCAGGAAAAAAAAAAAAAAAAGCTACAGAGAGCTCTACTATAACACTTTTCCTCTCACACCCCTCTAGTTAACCAAATCTATTCACAATATCTACAATCTATTCATTTAGTAGCACTAAAGTTATTTAGCAAGTCACAGAAGAATGTGTAAAATGTTAATTACATGTATTTTTAAGTCCCACTTTGAGTAAAACTAGGACAACTGTTCTTTGCTCTAGCATAATGCACTTTATAAGGTACCATAAAGCAATGCTATCACACACAGACTTTGCTCTTCAGTATAAAGCAACATACTCTATTAACCTACCTCACTGCTTTTATAGTCTGGTGATTGGATCAACAGCTGAATGTCACCACCAAATCAATTCAGGTGTCCTCATTAGCACTTTCACTCACTGGCTGTGGGTTATATGCTGGTTGCCTGGGCACTGAAGAGATGATAACAACTCCTAGCTGCTGTTGCTTCCTATTAGCAGAGAATCTTCTGGAAAACTGTAAGGACAACTGGAGTTCAGTGGATAGTGCAGTACGATAGGAAAGGGTTGGATGGTCAGAGGTACCGTTGGCCAGGCACTCCCATTTCTACCAAGATCCTAGGTGCCAAATTAATCGTGGTAATTGAGAAGTGAAAATGCTCATCTCTACATTAGAGTTTGTGTGTCCAGAGCATGGCACATCAGTCAGGTAGCTAGGAAGTCAGGATTAACAACCTGAGAGATCAGAGTGTAGAGGTGCTGGAGAATGGCACATAGGAAGAGAACTATAGCACAGATGTGGGGATTTGAAGGCTTGTGGTGACAAGCCAAAAAACTACATTCAGGTTGTGCATCTGCTTGACAAAAGAAGGTAACTTGAAAACAGATTATCTGAACATTGTGCAATAGGTCTAATTACTGGCGATCTACAAGATTATAGTAGGGGCAACCGGGTTAGCAGAGGGATAATTACAGGTCCAATAGTAAAACCATCATAATCTACAGACATTTTGGGGGCAATGTTTCATTAGACCAGTTTAATACAGTAGGTCTAAGAGCAGCAAGTTTTTGAGTGTACAAACCCTTCACAGAAAGGATATAAAAATCAGCAGCAGGGTGAAACCTGACCTCATGGCATTTTGGTTATGATGCAGAAAAATTTTGACAAATACATTTCTTATTGCACAATATAAACCAGCTCTCCCAGGCTAAGTCATAACTAAGGGACACTCAGAGCTTCTATTTCCACCTATCAACGAGGAAATTAACTTTATTTTCAACTATTTATTATGTATGACAAAGCTATCCAAACCGAAAACACTGTGTATTTTAGATGCTGCATAAAAATTAGTGCCCTGGGATGTGTAGGGGAAATCACCAGTACTTAAACTTGGTAATTGAAATTATTAATAACAGTGAAAATAATACATTCATTCTCCAAGGAAGCCATCATAATGCTTAATAATTGATTGTAATTTCCTGAAATAAATACTAATGAATTCATTTACAAAGTAATGTAGCCTTATATGTTTATTCACTTTCCTAAGAAATATTTGCATTTGCATTATGTCAACAATTTCATACACTAAAGTAATTTATAAATATTTATAATTGGCTTCAATGCTTCTTAATAAAAAGCAATCATTTCACTTAAATATCAAAGCAATCTTCAGAACACATCTGTGTCCCCAGCAAGCACTCAGACTGGCTTCTGAGTCTGTTTACCATCTGTGAACTTGCATGTTGACAGTGCATCAACCAGCTGATGTCCCAACAGCAGACTGAGAAGGCCTGCAGAGACCTTGCCCTAACCTGGGATTTACCAGTATCTAGTCCATCTATCTCCAGAGCCCACCATTTCCACTGAAAAGAGATTCAGTCACTCCTCAGATAGAAAAAACATCTCTTCAGACCAAAGGCACTGAGTTGGGCAACTCTGAATAATCTCTCCCACCTCTATACAATTTCTTACCTTTCTTGAAGTCTGTCCATAAACTGCTTCTACAACATCATCTTCTAAGACAGCATTCCTCTTCCTCCAGCAACTCTGCTAGGACTGCAAATATTTACAACAGCTTTTTCTACTCAGCCATTTGATTCATCTGCGAGGGTTATTGGGCCCTACATTAACCTTTTTTGTGCCACATGGGATGTGTATCTCCTGCTGCACTTGCATTATTGATGTGGAGCATCTCTTGGCAAGAGTGGCCGCAATAATCAGGGCAGTGCCTTCTGTGGACCTCCAGGAATGTGATTGCAGGCAGTTTCTGCAGGGTGAGGGGACTCAAGCCTCCCACCTGCTGTGGGCTCAAAGTTAATAGTAAGACTAGCTTTTAACCCTTTCACTGTGCATGCTGTGAGAAAGATGCTGCCCTGCTTAAGAAATGTGAACCTTCAGTCCCCAACTGTAGGATTGGTGGGCTCATGTGATCAGCACCATCCTGCCTAGTGCTTGGGATTAAATCCAGACTGAACCAGGTATTGTCCCTGTAGGCATAAAAGATCACGTCTTCTGCAGCACTAGTAAGGAGGGGTGGTGAGGCATGTGGTAAATAGGTCACATCAAAATTCTCTCCTTATAAGCCTGTTGCTCCTGGATCCCTGTTCCTGTCTCTTTGGGTTCCCTCAGAAGGCCCAAACTGCACCTGTGCCACATAGCAATCTGCATGCCCTTGGGTACACCGCTGTTACGATCAACTGACAATGCCTTTCCAGCACTGTTTCTTATAATTCATCTCCCAGCTGTTCATCCTCCTGATTTATGCCATCAGCACCAAAGCCTCATAGCAAATAGAACAGGAGAGGGATTCACACTGTCCTTCTAAGTTTTATGAGTGCTAGCATGCCTTTATTACTCCTCTGTGAAATCCTGGGCACATCCAGTGCCTTCCTGCTTTCTCAGGCACCTCCACACTCTTTGACTGTAGCTAGTTATCCTTTTAAAGGGAATTATGGATCTGACTTGGAAGATCCAGCAATATAAGTTGTTGTGTGTCAAGGAGCAGAGCTTGCTTCAGCCCAAAGTACAAAAGAGAAATCAGAACTTGCAAAGGCACAATTAAGTGTCTTGCTTTTGATCCCCAGCAAAATAAAGAAGTCCTAGGATGGCAGTAGCTGAACCTCTTCATCTCAAGAGCAGTGTGACAAGAGCTGGATGTTATCCTAACGCTTCCCCTGCTGTTTTAAAAAGACAGGCCTTGATACACCCACCAAACAGCATGAAAGGCTGCAAAATTTGGCACCTCAAGGTGCCTCTGGGGATACTGCAATGCAACTGTCACTAAAGGGAGGAAGCTGACTCCAAGGAGCTCAGACCTGGAGCAGATTGTCATAAATGTAAGGCTGCTATTCTGCTTGCACCTTTGCTGTAAATGTAGATCTCTACAGTATGAGGTTAATTGCTGGACTCTGTGGCTGCTGCCTGTAGCAGACAGGCTTCCGTGGGCTGTGCCGAGAGAGACACAAGGAGTAAAGGGATGAGACTGCCTTGCAGGTTGAAAGCCACTTTTGGTGGAGTGTTAATCTCCAAGAGTATCATTGCCAAAGTCACTTCTTAATGTAGCAATTCAAGAGACAGCCTCTGCCTTAGGACCCGAGGCTAACCTATTTGATGTCACACTACAAATAGAGCAGGTGCTGGGTTTGCAATGTATATTTGATGTCTAGTGTTGAAAAGTGAATTGATTGAAATGCTGTCAGGCTGCATTTTGAATGATTGCAGTACTAATGTCACCTACAGGCATCTTGATGGACATTCTGCCATACACAGAATACAGTAGGCTGGAAATCATCATTTGCAAATCATCACCTTTGAAGGTACAACTACCGATTCAGGAAAGAAAAGAATTGGAAACATGTTGAAGAAACATTAACCTGAGGAAGTGAGCAAGTCAGGAACACCAAATATTTAGGCTCATGGATTTCTCATTATGGGAATTTTCAGCCTACTGTATTTCTTTTGGAGTGTTGCATTTCAAAATCTGTATTTTGTTTGATAATGTACTTCTATCACAGAAAATCTAATCAGGTTGTCTTATCAGTACAGCACTTTGGGGTTTTCTTAATTTATGAAAGTAGTTTTACAAAATCTGTCACTAATGTATGAACATGACAAAATGAGTTGTTAGAACACTGGCATATTTTTGAAATGATATGGGGATTTAGCTAAATAATTGTCTTTGAGATTAATGAGAATTTAGTGTTTAAATTCTATAGCTGATCATATAAATCACAGTTTTGACCTATATTTCCTTGTCCCTGACACAAACCTGGGTTTCCAGTGGCTACTATTCTCTGTAAAAGTAGAATTCTGTGATTAATTTTACATCAATCTGGAAATTAGTTTTAGTAATGTGGTAATACCATTGGCTGGTAAGTGCTCTCAGAACCAGCACTCCAGAAAGAGGAAGAGGGTCAGCACTATGGAAACATCAGCATCTCACTACAGTCATCTGCTATTGTCAGCTTATGTTAGCTAGTCATGAATAACACTGAAGCTTTTCTTCAAGTACTCCTCTGTCAGATTTTCTGAGAAATTTAGTATGAGTTTACTGCTACCATATGTTTCTAAAAAATCGTAACAGCAAGAACAGAAGCTGGGGTACAGGCTAGACGCTCAACTGTTTCATTTAGAAAAACTGGGTTTTGTCGATTTTTTTTATGTCACTGTATTTACACATATCCCCAAAGAAATT
Organism: Psittacula echo; assembly: GCF_963264785.1. Taxonomy (NCBI): domain Eukaryota; kingdom Metazoa; phylum Chordata; class Aves; order Psittaciformes; family Psittacidae; genus Psittacula; species Psittacula echo. Next base: position 60,389,014 of record NC_137743.1, read on the forward strand.
ACGCTCTCCTTGAGGATTACAGAACACACCATATCACCTAGAAGAACATTTCAAATTCTACACAAATTTGGCATAGCGTCAGGGAAACTCTGTCCGTTCCACTAACAAACGGGGACAGGGAGGCTGTTTTAAATCTGTGCAAAGTCACACAGCAGGTTAAACAGTTCTGTGCCTAAGTCAAGCAAAAAGATTACACACTGAAGCAAGAACTGCTTATATAGGTGCAAACCCAAGTAGAATCAGTAATGGACTTGTCCCCAGCGCCTTGAAAACCCATGCTTATAGGCCTGAGAAGCCTTCAACTTTAGTGCAAGAGCCCTGAGCAGTTGCACCATGTGTAGTAGTGAGATGCTCAAGCAAACCATGGGTTTTGTGAGCAGGGAATATAGGACAAGACCACAGAGGAGCCAGAGCTTGACTAAAGCAAGGCTGGCTTGGAGCTCTTCTGTTGCATTGAATACTGATTAATACTGAATCCTCAAAAAGGCATCTCATCAGGGAGCATCAAGAGCAGGGCTGGGAAATGAGGGGAACCTGAGTGCAGCCTCACGTTGTCTGAAAGGGACTGTGCTGGGCTCCATTGGCAGTCCCAGACTAGGTGAGACATAGTCATGTGCAGGATCCTTCCAGGAAGCCCAGCCAGGAAAGGAGGCTGGAAATGAGTTTGTGACACAGGTCTAAGGTCCATTCAGAACACAGGACAGCTCTGGAGTTCACCCCAGAAAACTAGTCTGCAAACCAAAGCAGCAGATGGATGGCACAGGAACACCTATAACTTGGCTTAGCAGACAGCTGGGTGCCCAAGGCTGAACTGACCTGGACCTGCAGGCAAGGGTTGTAGAGGTGGCTCCAAGGTGAGCCTCGCTAGAGCCCTTAAGGCCAATCAGGGCCTTGACACAGCCTGACCTATGCTTTGGCAGGAGATGGGACTTTTAAGCCCTGTTTAGCAAGAAATGCTGCTGCTTACTTACCAAAGACCTAGGTTTTATCTTTCAGTAAAAATATACACCCACTCTTATGCTGAAAGGCTGGCTTCCAACAACAGATCAGGTGCTTCTTCAGCACCTGATATCACCTCCTACATAGGCATGTGTTGGAGCAAAAGAAGTTCTAGCCAAAGGGTGATGGGTGGTCTTTCCTGTTACTTGTGTGCTGGATAAACTGCAAAAAAGCAGTTTAATGAAGAAAAGTTTAAACATATAAATACTTATATAAGAAGCACCCAGGTTTACATTTTTCTGTTGCTTTCCCTAAATTAAGCCTTAATCCATTAGCTCTTATTAAAAATTGGGAAAAAGTATTTAATGAGTAAATGATAGGCTGACTACCTAGTGTGTTAGTTTAAATGTAAAGAAAATTAATTGCTTCTAAAGGAATCTTTCAATATTTAGAAATTAGCTGGCTGCCTGATTACTGAGAATTCGTATGCACATTCTTTTCTTTCACTGATCTGCTCTTTCAACATCAGGAATGGTAACACTCTGGGAACTGTTTACCCAAGATCAGCATGGTTCAAGTGTTACTTAGGATCTCAGTTAGCATTTGCCAGTTTTTAAATGTTCTCCCTTAGGGGGAAGTGAAAATGACAGCAGGAAGAACCTGGAGGTACTAAGCACTGCTGAAGCTGGCACTTGATGACAGGAGGGGAATGAACACACCAGGCACTACATTTTATGATACAGCAAACAGGAAAGTTTGTGTTAGATTGTATCAACTTTTGCTGTGCCTTGAGCACATCTGAAAAGAAAGGAACAAACTGATGAAAGTTACAAGGCACAAAAGCGAGAAGAGTGCACAGAGGACAGGAAGTTGGGAACACATGTCACATGGAAGTAAACGTTTGGGAAAAAAAAAGACAGCTCATCACCCCTCTTGAGAACTATCATAAACAATGGCTTTGCAGTTTAGATGAGAAAAAGTGTGTTCCTTCCTCCCTCCTCCCCAGTCCCACCAGGGAGCCACTTTGCCCAGGGGCGAATGGCTTTGGCATCTGAAGATCCGAGCTTTGGGTCAGAAGGATAAATGGAGTAATTTTTTCAGAAGTAAGGCAGGCAACTAAGAAGAGTGGGGTGCATGGAGGCAGCATGCAAAAGCCATCTTTGCATGGCCTGGGATTTTAGAATGGCATCCCCCACACGAGTAAGTGACCCTCTCATAAGGAATGCTAGGAGCCATGGACACTTGTTTTCAGAAAGTTAAAGTCAGGTTGATTGAGAACCACAAGGTCTATGTGGGCACATTGATTTGAAACATAAGCACCTCAGCTCTGAGCACTCATGCAGAGTTTGGACATGTGGAAACTGGCAAACATCTTGCTGACCTTGCTGTAAGTAACCTTCCAATTCTGCATAGATGTTCCATGAGGTTGAGGTCCTGCCCTCCTGGGTAGTGTTACTGAGCACAGAGAGTGGGCCTTTATTTCATACTCCCATCACTTGCTGTCAGTCAAAGTTACAGCACAGTGGTAACCCACTCAGAACAGAGAGGCTGCAATACTCCGTTCCAGGAAGGCAAATACATTCTGAGGCTTACATACAGCTGTAACATAGCCATTCATCCATCCCTCTCTTTGGAAACAAGTTGGCTCAGCAAGGATACAAGAAAAGACAGCTTACTCTCTCCTCTTCAGACATGCTACTGTCTTCTCCTCAAGCTGCAGTCATTCTCGGGAAATGCTACTGGGGAAGAGCAATTCCTGCATTTCCTGTGCTACATCCATGATTAAATTGTAAAGGTGCAATACTCTGAGCAGGCCATGAATTCCACAGGCCAAACTGTAAACACCGCAGGAATTTGGGGTCCTTGACATCTCATGGAAAGCAAAACTGTAAGACTGAGAAAACAAGCTAAAGGCTAAGTTAAGATATGTGTACTAGCTCCTAAGAAGGCACAGTTCAAATAGGGAACTGCAGTCACAATTTCCTGCTTGATTGTCACTTTCTTCCAGTGAAGAAATAGTCTGCTACTAGCCCTTGTCAGGGAAAAATTACTTTCTCTTCACTGCCAACTCAGCTCCACATGCCCTGCGCAGAAGAGAAGCAGCACTGCAAAAAGCCAGTTTTCCCCAGAGGTTATGAACTACACAGACGGGTAATCTGCGCACATCATTTCAAACTGGTAACTTACTTGTCTATATTGCTCTCAGTAAATACAGAGTAAGTGGGAGTTTTGTCCTAAACAAATTGAAAAAAAACCTGCCATGCAATTTTTTTTGCATTGGAATTCTCATAAACAAAAAATTTGTAATCCCATGAGAGCAAGCTTTAAGAAGGACTAAGACAGGATCTAAATCCAACTATAACAGAAATGTGGTGAAAATATCTTGGTATTTTAGCTTGTGTTCTTGGCCTGATCTGATCAGTACGAATACAAAAATAGTTTTTTTGTCATTGCAAAGAGAAATAATTTGAGGCATACTAATTTGAGCCTTCCAAACTGTTTGCTTTTAGTGTGGGCAAGATTCAAATACAGGTATTCTGCTCAGGACTGCCTCACCCTATCCTTTCAAAAAATGTTGTGTGCATGAGAAAAAGTAAGAGGTATCAAAGAGGGTCCAAAGTGCAGGAGAGCCATTTTGAATTTATTCTATGGCGCAGTCTAAAAGTCCTTATTCAGCAGTTAACATCAGTTGTAGTTTCACTGAGAAGGCTTCCCCTTCAGAGTCCAGGATTCTAACCTTAAGAAGCAGTTTAAAAAAACTGAGAACAAAATCACTAAAGCAGTGCTGTAAGCTTTAAATTCAGTCTATTATAAAAAAAAATAATTCCTTTTCAAATATAAATTTCCTGGTTATCCAATTAGAAGTGTACTTTGCTGCCTTGCTCTTCTTCATCGCGATTTGTTCAGTCTAAATGAATGTTTATAAAGTTACTGTATGTATCACACTTTCGTAAGTCCAGATTTGGACAACTCTTGCCTGCTTATTCAAGTTTCTGGACTTGTTCTCTCATAGGCAGAGAGTAACTCGATCCATGCATCCTGTTGATTCTTTCAATGTCTAAAATTAGCACTGTGCATGCATGCTTCCTCTACCTGGTGGCGTGATCCCTGACAGAATCAGGGGCAGGCACTCATGCACATGCTGGGAGCAACAAAGGCCCAACTGTTGCCTTTTCAACAGGAAACCCCAGAGATTTTGCCTTTTACGTTATGTAGAAGGAAGAGATCCTTTTCAACAGGAAACCCCAGAGATTTTGCCTTTTACGTTATGTAGAAGGAAGAGATCCCACCCCACTCTCACATCCAGCACACATGACAAGTATTATTTTGTTCAACTAAATGCTGAAAATGATAACATGGTTTCTGAGCATAAGTGGTGGCATCCATCCTAACATACGATTACCAGTACTCGTGACTCTGACAAGTCCAAGTGTGGTAGGAGTTACGTGGTGGTCGCAGGGTTGCTCAGTTAGAAAGGTTAAAGAGAATCCCCCCAGCCTCTCATTCCTCTGCTCCTCTGCTTTTCCATTCTCACAAGGATCTCTTGGGACACCCCTGCTAGAAAAACATTTGTCAGAAAGAGGAAGGCAACCCAATGGGAAACATCAGTGAACCTGTGTTTACTTTATTTAGAAATGACACCCCATCCCTGTCCCCTGGGGCAAAACTTCTTTTCTAGACATGACCTCAGAGATGTGCTACACGCACCCTGCACAATTTATCACCATGCTGCCTATAATTAGGTTTGTTAACATACAGCCTAGTGCAGTCTTGTTGACTGGGAACTTAATCAAGTTACTATTGAGTTCTTGTATGCATTGCTTCGGGTGACTGTTTTACTTGCAGAATTATAGCTGTGACCAACGTGAGGAAATTAGCTCTGGACACAAGTTTTTTACTTCCCCCCCCCCCCACATGTGAAAATATTTAGCAAACAGTGACAATGATGGAAAACAGTAGGAAACAAAATGTTCTACATTAGTATAAAACATGAAAAATGCAGCAAGGACCCTCAGTGGTACAACATGTGTTATGCTGGCTGGCAGTCCATTAGGCTTGATAGACATTTCACTTACCTAAGTCAAATATAACAGTCTAGTATTCATTAATATAAGAAGGGGGTTGTGGAATCAAGCCTACCATCTGGTTAGAACGACAGAATAATCTACAACTCATGATTAGGTCTAAGGAGTGGAATTTCACTTTAATCTTTTTCATTGCTCGAAATTTCCATCTGCACAGTACGGCACATCATTTTTCTTCAAGACAAATGTGCTGTTTTTCATGTTCCAAAATTAGATCAGAAGAAAACGATTAATCATGTCATGGCCTGGGAAAGGAAACAAAGCCCTGATATTTCTCTCTCTCTCCCCCTCACTCCCTCCCCATTTCCCCCCCCCCCCCCCCCACTAGCTCTGGCTGCTTGCAAGGTCCTTTCTTTCCCTGCCTCGATTTTCATCACAACTTTCAGAGATTCACACTGTGATGGGCTAGAAACATTCAGGAAAAGGGAATCTGAAATAAAGACACAGCTTTGATTTGCATAGCCCTTTTTATTTCCCCTTGCATCTCCCCCACCCCCAGTTTGCCACTTCATCTTTTCCTCCTCTCACTCTTTCTCTCTCCACCCCATACCATGTGCCCCCTGGCATAGGACGACAGATGGTGACCTGTTTGCATGTGATACCGTAACTGAATCTAAACTCAAGGAAACAAGTCACTGGGCTGCAAATTAGTGAGACCACACAACTGTCAGGTGGCAGTCCCCTTTGACAGTTGTAGGCCATTATAGGAACATTGATGTTTTGCAGTGTGACAAAAAGGAATCCTTTTTGCAGCAGACCTGTCTGTCAGCTGGCTCTCAAGTCATAACAAATCCCTGGCACTCAGCTGAGGCTGAACATTCGCAGCGTCAGGAGGATGATAAATGACCTGCAGGGCTTTGAAGTGCCTTGGCAGTTCAGATGGGTCCGTAGTGCTGACAGAGAAATATACACAACAGCGTAACCAATAATGAGAACATTAAACATTCCTGCTTTGTGACAGGCTGACAGAAAAACCCAGCCTCACATCAATCATCTTTGGAGATATAACCTTGACAATTAGCCCCCTCTCTGATACTCAGAGTAACCTCATTTTTTCTCCCTTCCCCCTCCTTTTATTTTGTCTGGCTTTCATGATCTTTTTTTCTGGTATGGCAGAAAGGGAAAAAACAGCAGAAGGGGGGAAAAAAAAAAAAAAGCCCACATCAAAAGAGATCTTTTCCTTTTCCTCCATGCAAAAATAAAATATGCCAGGACAAAGTTTATTTGATGGACTTCCACCTATTTCCCTTTAGGAGAAAGGAATATACTTTTTGCCCTATCTACCAAAGCATCTGTCACTACAAATGCTTCTAGCAGAATTTTGTTTACATTTTATGCTTATTTTGTTCCTTAGGTTTTTTTTTCCTTTCCCCAACTCTTACATTTGTATCAGTTCACTCTGTTGTCAAGCATTGTTTCCACTTGTAAGAGTGCGATGATTAAGCATGCAACTGTCCCCTTGTTACTGTATTCCAGGATCATCCAATAAAACAGATAGAATCTCAGCTTCTTCCCATAACCTTGTGTTTCTTTTTTGTATGTGCCTGTGCACTGGTTTGCCATTTTTTAAAATCATTTTACAGAGCAATAATAATCTTCAAAGGACAAATGAAAGGTGCAGCTAATCTTCCTGAAAACTAAACACTTAAAGACCCCTCTGGAATCATTCTCACCGAAGAGCTGGGATACATCCGGATCTCAAGGACACTTCACTCACAGGGAATTCTTTCTTTACCCAGCATGGGAACAGCAGAAATTCCTCCTGATACACACGACTGACTTCTTGCCCTTCTCTCCTTACAGCTGAGGGGTTCAGATGGTGGGGTCAATGGGATTGGAGTCTGCCCTCTGAGAGGCAAATTAGGTTTCTGGGCACTTTCTGCACTCCTTCCTGGTGGCCTGAGGTCTCCAAAGTCACCAGTTCAACCTCACACAGAGGTTTCAAAGGAGCTTAAACATCCTTGTGAAATAAATGAGGTTCAAAATGGCATTTGTTACAGAGGTCTTAATCAGGAGAAATGCTAATAATGTAAAAACCCCAACCCTTCTGACACCGAAATTAGCAGCAAAGCCTCTAAGGTGCACCATGCTCAAGTCTGTCTCCCTCTTCCCAAAGGTATTTCTGGTTTGCTTATACAATGACAAACATGCATTCTTGCTCTCATTGAGTGCAGCACATGTCAGATACTTTGATGTGAAGTTAGGGTAGTGAAACGGATTTACACACAACTAAGCACTTGTAAATTAAAAAAAAGTGGGTTTCTAACACTGAAGTAAAGCCTGTCCCCAAAGCCTGTTCTCCTACATGTACTTTAAGCTCACTCTGCGATGCTGGTGCGTAGTGAAAAGAAGATGAAAAGGAGGAAAAACCCCAAGGCCTTCAGCCTTCAATTCAGTTATAGAAGAGCCAGCTACAGACCCAGATGACGCTCCCAAGATAATGTATTCCAGAGCCTGTCAGCTGAGTCCTGCTGCTGTCAAAATACGTCCTGTGCACGTGGCCACAGCTGTTGACTTCACTATTAGAAGAGGTCAGTGTGAAGGAGAAATGTATTAGAAAGATGATCGACAGTAAGAGGCAAAAACTGTTCAGCTTTTGCATGGCCTCATTTGTACCCTGATTGTATTATTCTGATAAAAAGACAAACCATGCAGTGCCCATTTCATAAAAGAGCAAGGAAAGATTGGCCTCTGAAGGACTGCGAGGAGCCATTTCACTCTCAGGCAAGTACTTTTAAGAGACTGGGCTGACAGTGCTGGAAACAGAAAACTTCTCTTTGCCTGCGTTATACATGCCTAGCAGCTATTGACTGACTGTGTTACAGCACACTGAAAACATATTGTGTACCACATTGCACACCCTTCCTGGAGGGACTACAATCAGACATTGTGATTGCAAAGTCCTGTTCAGGCTTTGGAAAGTCCAGATGAGGCAGCACTTGCTCAGTGCAGGTTGAAGCTCCAGCAGAGCCAGGCAGCAAACAACTGTGCAATCAGCAGCAAGAGTGTCCTCTCTCTTTAATCTATGTCTGAGACTGGTATCTTGTGACAGAGGGACATCATTAAATCTTTGGCTTCTCTGCTAAGAGAATGAAAAGTTATTTCATATCACTGATCTCCCAAAGATGGATTCCTTAATTGATTAACACTACTTCTCTGCTTGTTAAGAGTCTGTCTCGCAGCCAGAAGACCTTTTCTCGCTGTAGTGGCTGGTACAAAGGATGGTACTCAGCCTGCACACTGTATCTGTGTGATCTCTCGTGTGCTTAATTCCAGTCTTGTTTCACATACCTTCAAGGAAATGGCCATACCCCACTTTTTAAATTCTAGTGTACATCGCTTCCAGGTCTGTCAGACAGGTTCGATAATACCTTCCCCTCTGCAGAGAGGAGCAGAGAGTGAGGGTGCATTACATGCATGACACACTAGCAGAGCTCCGTTCCCATCACTGTCAGGCTCTGGCCAAAGCAGGTATGATTTTCAGCCCATAATCACTGAGGGCTCAGAAAGTTTATCTTCCCACTTCCAAATGATGCTTTATGGCCCATTCTACAGCATCATCAGTAACTGTGGTTGGGTACTAGCTGCCGATGATTAAATCTATAAGGAGTCTTTCTAAGATTAATGTGCAAGGTAAATGAAGATGGCCCCTCCCAGCTGCCTACCTGCAGAAGAGGACAGGCTGCTTTCAATACTTTTCGGTGAGGAGAGGGATGAAAAATTCCCCCATCGCCGCTGGCAAGGATGAAGGAAGGAGCCCCGTTTCTTTCACATCTAACGTTACAGAATTTTTCTTGTAGAAGAAAATGGCTTTAGGAGTTGATGTATTCAAATCCCACCCTAACAGGACTGTCAGTGTGGAAAGGGACAAAAGGCCTTCACCATATGCTGAAAAGACAATGGAGGTTGAATGTTGTCATCCACTCCTTTTCTCCTGATTGTGTTTGGAGAGCCAAGCAATCATCTGGCATGCCCAAAGATTTGAGAGGCCCCAAAACTGGACTAAGGTATAAACCACTAGTCATTGCAAAGGCTAAGGAAAGGAAGAAGCTACATGGCTCCTCTGCCAGATCAAGTGGTCATCATTTGTGTTGTCTATTTGAGGAAATCTGCAAGAACCAAATTGTGCTGGAATTGTATGATGATAATCAAATCTCCTGGGCCATAATTCTTACTCTGACATTTAATTTGGCTCACAGCCTTGAGATAATCACCACTCCCTGCCTCAGTTTCCTCACAAACAGGAATGGATGCATTCAAATTACACTCACCTGAAAGGCATGCTGTAAAATTTAATTAAGTCCTGAAAAGCACTCTGCAATTGTGAGATGAAAAGGTGCCATTAAAGGCTTCTAGTATTATATTTCACTAAGACTCTCAGAAATATTTTGGATGGAGTTAAAGAGAGAAAATAAAAAGGGAATAAATCATAAACATTGCAGAATAAATGCTGCCCGCCCCTTCTTATCTGTAACTCACAAGGCATATAGATTACATCTAAATAATCCTTTGTATGAAAAACTGTCCACACATTTGCACACAAGATGTAAGGACAATGCTGGTTTTATATGAAAGGGAATATACATGTCCCCTTGCACACCCTCAGTGAAGTTAAAAGGGTTAATAAAATATAAGTTGAGATCAAAAGAAATCTGAGGTGACATTTTGGCCTTGAGGCCTTCTTTTGGCTGTGGGAAAACAGAACGAGGCTGCTCCGCAACCTACAAGTTGAAGTACAATTAGTGGGTGTTTTCCGACTGCATGCTTTTTCCTAGGTTAAGTCCGTGTAGATGTGAGCATACACAGCTCACAGATCTGTACGTTTTTCAGAGAAAGCATCATGAATTTAATTTTCAAGTGAAGAATTACTAGCAGTGTTAAAAATGGTGACAACCTGAGGAAATTCAGTTATGGAATTAGAAGATTGCACGGGCCCAGATCAGAAACAGATAAAGCATTAAAATCATAATTATAAAATGCACTAAAAGGGGAAGGGCTCAGTGTATGTGTGTGCAGCTGCAGTGTCATGCACACATCCCAAGGACAACTGGAGGCAGTTGGCCTTTCATCTTTTGACTCAAGACCTCCCCAAGACCTATGCATTACAGCACGAAGAACCACACACTCTATCAAACATCATTATTTACATAACATGTGGCAGGGAGTGGTTATGGAACAAATCAATACTTTGTGATATTTGTTACAAGCCACATGGCACAGCTGAGCATTTCTAAGGCTTTACCCAAGTTCTGGCTTAGACAGAGCTTGCTACAGCTTTATTAAAATTGACTAATAAGTGAGGTTACCAGGGAACTGCACTGAGCCTTTTGGTTATTTTCCTTTTTTCTTTCCACTGGACTGTAGCCTAGTGAGGGCAGGGCTTTCATTTACAAACGAGCTCCTGATCTGATCCTCTGCAATGCAGACTCTTTTTCTGTGTAAGCTACAAACTGATCTCCTTTCCCCCACCTAATAAAACTGATCCCTAATCATAGCTGTAATCACAGCTGTGGACAATTGCTCCAGATTCAGTGATATACCTCTTAAAAATCAACAAAGATAATTGTTCACTACCGAAACCCTGCTTGTTCATCCTCCCTGCTTGGAGATAGCAATGTGGCTACACAGTGAAACAGTGATACAGCCTTCCCTTAGGCTCCTAGGCTAGGAGGTTTTATGTGAAAGTAGAACTTCCTGAGGAAGATGAAGGTGTAGGTGCCTATCTCTCTTTATCAAAGATAAGAAAAGCCTAGACACCTAGCTAACCCACAGAGACTGGGTGCCTGAAGTTTGACTATGTGAATGCTGAACACCCTGCACAAAAAGCTTTGGGCATCATGACAAGTTCTTGTAAAACCAGCACCATTTTAGTTTAAGTAGTACCTGACCATCATTTTACTATGGTCTTGGTAATTAGGCTTTGGTTTAAAAACACAGTCACGGAACCCAACTAGCCTCTCCTGTTTCATTCTGCCAAAGCATATTCATTAAAATTTCCAGTTTGGTGAAGACTATGTTTTAGAACACTCACAATGCTTATAATACAATTTTGTCAGTTCCAAACACCAGAACAGCTGAACGTGTGACAGCGCTCAATAAGCTACAAATTCACTAGGACAAAGCCCATGTTTTCACTTTGTGTTTGCTCAGCACCTAGTGCCTGGTTCATGATTAGGCCTAATAAGGTATCTAAAATACAAAGTGGCAGTAACTGAGAAATATGATCCATTACACTGAGGATATAGCTATCAAATAGTAATCTAAAAGCCACTAAATAAAGCTTTCTGTCAGAATGCAAGAGACTACTTGTGCAAAAAGAAAAACAGTAAACAAAATACCTCATTATGTTCTTTCTTTTGTAGTAAGAATTTAGGCTTGTAGTAAGAATACAGGCAATCACAAAAGGTAAGGAAGAACAAGCAATTCATAAAGACGTGTCAGCCCAGTCTGAATGAGGAATCTCCTCTGAAGTGAAACAGGTACAGGAAAAAATAACCTGCAAGAACCATGAAGTTGAATGAAACAGTAACAAAAAGGTTGCATAAGGAACTTGCCAACTCTCACTAAACTGCTGAACAGATAAATTAAAACCAAAAAGAATTAATGTACAATACATGTTAATAAATCATTTAATGGAAAGTCACCTGAAACATTCAGCTACGTGTCCTTAGATGTTAGCATAACACTGGGTCTATAAACTTCAAAAATTCAGTCTTTTATTTTCTTTTATTCTACTGCTCAGGGTTCGCACATTGGTCATCTGCTGCCTCAGCTACATCAACATATTTTCTTTTTCGGTTTCACAAATTTCTTATTCCCTTTGTTTCAATGGCCATTTATAATATTTTTCTCTTTTCATGCTCTTACTCCTCAGCTCCTTGGTTTCCATTTATAAATCAAACTCACATTTTAGAGCACCATAAAACACTGCCCTTGGACCTTTATCTTTATTACTTCTTTCACTATTCCTACTTCTTAAAAGAGCTATCAGGCTTGTTTGGACTATCTGGGCCTTCTTTTCCTACTGTAGACTTTATTATCTCACCTATGACGTTGAGTATGTTTGTGACGGCTTTGAATTCACTTTTGCTAGAGGCTTCCCATAGGAAATTCACGTGTTCAGTTGTACAACAATACTCCCACTCCCTATTTATGCTATTTTACACCTTTAAATGTAGACTAATTCATTCAAAGAAAACATTAACTGACATCAGCAATTTCTATTGAGTAGTCTTATGCACGTCCCCAGTGTCTTATACACTAGCCATACACCACCACCCTCCTCAAAAAAAAATTATTTGAGGGAACTGCCCCTTGAGAAATCTGCAGAGACAATGTTAAACTCAAGTTTTCAATATTCCAATAATATTTAAAACCACTGATCAAGTGATTTAAAGAGCTGATGCAATAATTAAATTTGCAGATGATACTAAATTAGGAAGTATCACAAACATTAAGTGAGGACAGAGAAATAATACAGAGGACTTGAGAAAGCTTAGAAATAACAGCAGGAAATAACGAAATGAAATTCATCCGGGAAACATGCAAAGGTACAGTACATCTGGGGGAAATATTTCAAAATTAAATACTAAAAGTAATCCGATCTGGTGGTTCAAGGTGTAAACTGATTGCCACAGCTGAAATAATCCTCTCAGCCCTTCTGCTCAGCAACATATAACTGGCAAGGTATATTACAAGAGTTTTGAAAGATCAGGCACAAGTTATTTTTGGAGGCAGGATGCCTGTCTCTTACAGAAAATCCTCTGCAACATCTATATTCAGAGAAATAGCCAGGTTCATTGGAAGCACATTCCCACTCTTGGGCAAGCAAAATGTTTCCTTTCCTCCCCTCTCTCTTTCCCAACAGTTACCTCCATCCCTCTGTTTGTATGCTTATTGACATTTCAGCACAGACCTGTGACACAGCAGCAGTGGTACTAACAGGTTAGAACAAGTTGAGAAGAAGGGAGGGGGACGCCAGGCTAGTTAGAGAGTGAATTATCTGGGCTTTTAGTATTCCCGACCTCTGAAAAACTGCCTCAGCTGCTTTTCACTCTCAGCGGCCACAGGGATTGCTATACCAGACAAGCAGTAATGTTGTCAGGAACACAGAACCAGATACTCAGTTGATGTCAGTCAGGATTTTTCTGCTGACTTCAAAGAGAATAACAAATTTAATGTGAGTTTGCAGTGAAATAGGATATTGGAATGCTTCAGTGCAGCTAGTTTTCCATCCTCAGACTCGCCACAATCAGGAACTAGAAAAGAGATGAGGCTTTGTACGCATTGATAAAACCACAGCAAATATATCACAAAGCTTTGGCCCTTGAATGCCATTAACTTGTAGAGAAGCTGGAAGGAGTTGAATGGAAATCAATGACAATGAAGGATCTGAAACAGATGGACTTTGAAGAAAGTCACTATCTTCTTTTGTTACACATAAACCAAAAGAAATGTCATTGAAATACATAAATTCATGATATCCCTATAGCAAATAAGTCTCTCTGCTTCATAGCAAAGCTTCTGCTTAGGAATTAGCTTCCTACTACAGATCTAAATAAACAGCACATATATCTTTACACATTCCCTGCCCTGTTTGTCCTAGATAAACAATCTGAACAGGAATGAATTTAGAGACTGAGACAAGTCATCGGTTTCACCAGTCATTCAGATCTGTTCATTGTCTGCTCTCCCCATGTGTTCAGTTGATTCAATTTATTATGAAATTCCAGAGGTGCAAATGGCTGGACAATAGTTCAAGGAGTCTTAGCAGCTGGATTACCTTCCATCACTGAAGTATAGTATGCTTCCACACAGGCTAAGGAAAGGACTTCACAGAAATTAAATTGAGATTGAATATCTTTCCAAAAAGATTTGCTGCAGCATGAAGAACAAATCATACACTTTTTCACAAGAATTTTTGAGTCAAGTTTACACTTTGTGTCAAGGTAAGTTGACAGCCCTTAATTCCATCTGATCAGTCTGAAACTAGTCTCCTGTGATGCAGCTATCCTTAAAGAGTCGTACTGAAACATGAAACGTCCATTCCCTCCTGGTCTCATGGAAATTAGTTTTCTAAGGGTATTTCTGATAGCAAATTGAAGGAAACAAAAAAGAAAAAAACAATTTTCTGAATAATCTCTTATAACTGTTGTCAGCTTGTCACACTGAGTGGGTTTGAAGCTCCAAGGAGAATATGTTAATAGGACTAAAAACATTTAATGAAGAGACTGTTAGCATGTAAGTACCAGGGGGATAAGGATAATCTCAGGTTAAGCACAGTACTTGGACTTTAAGTGATCTGTGACCTATTCCCCACTGTGCCACATATTTCCTGTACAAACCCAAACAAATAGCTTTATACTACCTTAATTCCAAGTTTGTAAAGCTAATAATTTCTGTGCCATGTCTATTCATGTTGCAGGCTACGTACATGTTTGGTGTACCTCACAAAAGGGGACAGATTTTGAACAGAGTAGAGAAAGTATTTCCAAAGCAGGTAATACTGTCACAGGCAATCGGCACTGTCACATTTCAATAGGCATGTATGTCTACAAAATCTTCCCCAACCAGAAGAGGGAGAAGATGCGTGGTTTGCAATCTCTGGACCAACAATTCATTATGAATCACTTTGGGTGGGCTGAACTTGCACTTAATCATCAAAACCAGTGCAAAGGTTATGGGTAACACCATTATGCGTAGTCAGATATCTTTGGCTCTCCATGGCATGTAGGTTTTCCAGCAGTCACAAACTCCCACCCTCCACAAGCTCCTTATAGTACATAAGAAGGTTGGGCATGAAGATGGAAATGCAGTCGTGATATAATGGAGTGTGGTGCCTGATACTATCAGGGGTTTTAATATTAGTCTCATTGCTGCAGGGTTTGAGCGCTTCCAGCTCAAGTTGGGTGCTGGCATTATCCAGCTGTCTGATAGAGAGACCTGTAGGCAAAGTTGTGGTTATGAAACTTCAGATGAGCAGATCTTCTATCTGTATAATGAGCTAATTAAAAATTAATTTAAACAGTCTGTATAAGGTGCTGAAGCATATGATGTGGGGTATAACCCTGTGCTGGATTTGACAACCCTTAGCTGTACTGCATATTCAGTGTTTTTGAACAAAATTATATGCTACTTCTGCCAGACTCCAATGAGGATTTTCCCTCACTGAGCGCTTGAGGATCTGACTCCACAATGCATACTGAATAGTTAGTCCATGTGATGATGGGTAGAGATAAAAGCTGAGATTTGGAGGTCATTTGGCTGTGTTTGCATAACCACAACATTTCTTAGACTGAGCAATATTCTACAAAACAAACACGGATATATCCACTGTCCTTCCCTGCCGTTCCTGGTTCCAGATATACTTGTGCTGAGCCAGCTTGTGTGTATTAGCACTTTTAGTGTTGATGTACCCATAAATGGTATGAAAATACCTGTATTGGCAATAAGCGCAGAAGGTATTTTGCCTGCAAGGCATGTAAGGCCTCTGGGAACCGCGTGTAAAGCTGAAAGGCAAGCTCCGATTGCATTCCTCTGCCCGTGAGTCTCTACTGGGACACAGATACGTATCAGGTGTCAGGAGTTGGGAAAGCAGAAATAAGTGTGGTAGGAGTGCACTCAGGAAACCGTGAAAAGAGAGCCTACAATTTTCACTCTGTTCTTGGGCAGCTACATACCAGAAGCCATAATTGAGCTCTCCCCCAAAGCTGGTGCTAATCATTGTGTTACAGAGACATTGTTACTAGTGGATTCTCCAATCTCTGTTCCTAGCAGCCAGGCCAAAGCTATGATACAATATTATGGTACTGCTTGCAAGACCAGCTAGAGGAAGAGGTGTTCCTTTGCTTGTCTGTTTCTTAGCAATGACACAGAAAAAGCCTAGATTAGATCAGTACTGTGATGGACTTGCTAACAGAAAATTCTGTTTTGGTTTTAAGGAGGACAACTGGATGGTTGCCTTGGCTTGGAGACTGAAAACCATATAAAAGGAGTCCATCTATATGAATCAAGACAGGAATAAGAGGATTGCTTCTGAATACTCAATGTGATAATTAATTTTTGAGTCTGAAACAGCCATTATCACAGACAGCTCACTAAACATAGATACACTGGTAGTTAGTTTTCTGTATTAGTAAATAAAACATTTTCCCTCTGGCTTAATAAACATGCTAATTAATCATACAGAGATACAGCCTAGAAACACAGGTAATAATTATGTATGGCCACACTTACTTCTGTGATGTAACCAGGTACAGAATCCCTATGACTCTTGATAGGAATAGCCTCAGTCTGAGCAGAACAGAACAGCAATCATGAAATAACACCCTACTTACTTGAAAAAAATCTTGCATATTCAGGAAGCTTTCTCAGACATTAGGAACACATTTGGCCTTTGCTCACCACCTTTGTCCTGTCAGTGTTCCAAAACAGGAAAGGCACAGAGGTGTCAAGTTTCTCTCTGTGTTGTAGTGGAAGAGCCCAGTGATGATGATCCCCTTGGATTAAGAAAGAGAACCATGAACAGTAGGTACCCTGTCTGGCTGAGACACACAATATTTAATTGACATACAATATTTAATTTGAGAAACAACTTTCCATTATTTCCATAAAAACTCAATAGTAAAAAATCAGCATAGAATAAAACCATGTTTGATTTGCTGATTCTAGCCAGCTACTTTGTGTTGCTTATTGGACTCTCATGGGAGCTCACAAGAGGCTCCCATGGAAGGTTCCCATAATGATTCCCATAAAGGTGTGTATCTATGTGTACTTCTATGTATCAGGAGTATTGTCAGCATGCTACTGTTGTTCTGTGCTACCTACTATGACTTTCAATAAGATTTCAGACTGATATAAAAATAACTTTTTCTTTTTCCCTCCCTTTTCCCCTTTTTTCCCTTTTTCTTACAGCCCTCTGGCTCAATAGGACGCTCCATAGAAAGGCCAGAGTTCACCTGCACAAGAGATAGGATCACTTGTGGGTTCTTCAAGACTTCTTTATGAAATGAAGAACGAATTCCAAAAGAGCTAAGTAACACCAGAAACCTCAGCATCTTTTGCTTTATGTATGTAATGTGTCTCGCTGATCTTGCTTGCTCTGCTATAAAATGGAATGACATAAAGACGATATTAAAGACATGACCATAGTACAAGAACATACACAGAGCAGAATATTTAAGAAGAAACTGGATAAAACATTCCTCCCAAACCCTTCCCCACAAACACATGCCGGCCAAAGTTTTGGTAGTCCTGATAATGAACTTAACGTTTACCAGATGAGACCTGACTGATACCTTCCCTGATGGAGATGGTCAAATCTGTAATGATTGTTTGTTACAAAAGGAAGAGAAGCAATAGGTTTACTATTGAGCATAGAAATGTAAGTTAGAAAAGAAAAAGAACTTTTCCTCATAAGAAGAAAGCAATACCCTCATGTCCTGTACCTCGTACTCCAGACCTCTCTTTTGCATGGTTTTCCCTTATCAGATATATCGACTGGTGCTTTGTATAGCCCATTCTTTAATCTTTAGTAATTTCACCATGAAAACAGGATTTAAAGGATGACACAATACACACCATGCACACCATGCCTATTTATTCCTGCCAGTTTTATTCAGTATGAAATTTCATTAACAAAATTCTGAAGACCTGAATTCTCTGAGTGAATTTTTACACAATGCTGAATAACGATGTATTGGGTTTGTGCGGCAAGGTTTTGGTAGTGGGGAGGCTACAGGGATGGCTTCTGCGAGAAACTGCTAGAAGCTTTCCCTATGTGCAAGAGACAATGCCAGCTGACCTCAGGGTGGACCCGCTACTGGCCAAGGCAGAGCCCATCAGCAACGGTGGTAGCACTTCTAGGGTAACATAATGAAGAAGGGGGGGGGGGGTGAGGGGAAAATCTATCTGCATGACAGCAATTGGAGCTGGAGAGATGAATGAGAACATGTGAGAAACAGCCCTGCAGACACCAAGGTCAGTAGATGATGTTGAGGAGGTGCTCCATGTGCCAGAGCAGAGATTCTTCTGTGGCCTATGGTGAAGACTATGTTGAAGCAGACTGTTGCCCTGCAGCCCATGGAGAAGATATCCACCTGCAGACTGTGGAGGACCCCATGCAGGACTGGGCAGATGCCCAGAGAAGGCTGTGCCCCCATGGGAAGCCCACACTGGAGCAGGCTCCTGGCAGAACCTGTGGGAGACCCTTGCTGGAGCTTGGTTCCTGAAGGACTGCACTCCGTGAAAAGGACCCACGCTGGAACAGTTCATGAAGAACTGTATAATGGGAATGGTATAATGGGAATGTACAAGAGCAGCAGTATTTACAGAAAAGACTTTAACTGCTTAAATAGATAGGGTAAGAAAAGGTGTATTTTTATGATGTATGTTTCTATACACATTAACCATGTCTATATGTTGCTGCTTTTTTTCTCACCTGCTGAAGAAGCCATCTAACAAACTGAGGCGTAGACAGAAAAAGTATGGATGCAGCTACAGTAAGGATGTGATTTTATGGTCAGCTTCATCTAGCTGAACTCTGAAATGCTACTTAAAAGGACAGACCTTCCTTTCTACCATTTCACCTGTCCTCCACACTTTGTGTCAGCACATGTGGTTGCATGCCTCAGCAGCCAGCGAGATCCACTCCCCAGTGTGGCAGTCTGCAAAGCTGGATAAGTGCTGCTGCTGACACAACAGAAAGGACAGGGGACAGACTTCCTTTCACCACCTTTTCAGTAATTTAGAAATAGATTAGCCATGGCTAATACAAAACTACACCCAAGTATCATGCCTTTTTGGTGATGGAAGGAAACAACACATTCCCATATTATTTGTTGTACAAGAAATCACATTAATGATAAAAATAAGCATTTGGGATACCTGCTTTTATGTCATTGTTAATACAAATAGAAACAGATAATAGGGAGACAAATGCTTGTTTCAAGAGATAGGACAATACATGGAAAAGTTACACCAAGTGAAATGAAACTGAAAAAGAAGGTTTTGTGACCAGAGAACTGTGAGGCTTGAACATTCATTTTTCATTACTTTCTCATCTCCATCTCAGAGAATACTACTTGCAAAACTACATTTAATGCTGGTGTCATGCTAATTAGTACTACATGAAAAGCTGGCTTAGGAGGCAGATTTAAACCAAATGGTGGAAAAGGCAATACACTAGTGGCTTCAGCAGGATTTCAATGATGCTTTTAACGTTTGTTTCTTCCTATTATCCATCTCCTACTGTCTGCTAAATTCACGAGGAAGACTGCAGAAAAACTTCAAGAGGTGTAAAAAGAGAAGTCTAGGGGAGTATAGAATGAACAATGCAAAATCAACTTCTTTTTTAGAAACAAATTTTTACTATTGAGGAAAAAGTGTCAGAGAAAGAACTAAATAATAGGAGAAAAAGGGGACAGCTTCTTCTGCAGCAGTTAGCACTATCCATTATCAGTACCTAGATAACAGATGAGATAGATCACCACTCAGACCCTGGATGACTTCTATCCAATTTATTACCCTTCACATCACCACCAGTGACACGGTGCTCAAGCCTTGATCCTCCAAGACAGCAGGATACAGACTCAGTTCTGCAGTAGGATATACAGCAGCTGTTCCCATGGCCATCAGCAGAAGCTGCATGGATACCTATTTCCTGGAAGGGTGGGGTGAGGGAACTTGGAATGCAACTACTGAAAGTTCAAGTCAACAGGTTTGGAAACTTGGCAAGGACAACTTAGACAAATAACTTGAGGTTTGCAAGGCACCTCTGTGACTGTTATAAATCAGATCAGTATTGCTCAGTTCAAGGGAACCTGCCAATATATGACAGATGAGCACCCACTTCTTTGCAATGTGCCTCTGAATCTTAGTATCTGGATCACTTGGATCACATCCAGCTTTCTAGTGGTTCTTCCAGCCCAGGAAGAAGGTGAAAACCATGCAAACTGTTCTGCCATTCTCAACACAAAGAAAAACAATATCACATTTGATCATGAAAGTTGATGCTTCAATTCTTTACAACAGTGCAGATGGGAAGAGGAGCTGTAAAAAAGAATAAGGAACTTCCTCGTCTTCTTTCAATTCCCCGTCCTCTAAGTGCTTTCCTGCTGCTGACAGAATTGAAAGTCAGGCCTGGATGAACCCAGCGGAGATACCCAGAGGCACCAGAGACTGCTGGGCCTCTCCCAGTGCCACACAGCAGTTCAAAGCCTTGAAAGGCTGCAGAACTCCCACCGTGCTGCAGTTCAGCTTCCCACACTAAGAGGCATATTACCTAGCAGCATACTCTTCTCAGCATGTCTCTACTATGACAAGAGGTCCATATCTCCTCTGCCTTCTACCAGTACAATCACATACTTCTCTCATGGTGCACAAACAATGAGCATCTCTGCTCCTCATGCTCATTATACCTCTAGCCTCTTGTCAGTGCCAGCCAAAGCTATTTGTTGAGCTTTACTGACTGCCTCTGCCCCAGCTCCACCTTTCCATGTACTTACTTTGATAGGTGCCTTTCTACACAGCAAGGCTGTCTCAAGGATTTTTTAGACAATAGACCCTGTAGTAAACAGGAGCCTCGAGATGCAATGTCACTCCATGCCTGCTGTGCACTCACAAGTCGGCTGCACAATGTGTGCATGGATGTGACCTGTGCTGGAGCTAGCAAAATTACTTTCCTGCATATGCTCAGTAGCTTTTTTCTCTAGCAACTGCTACCACCAGGGTACAAAAAGCACCCAGCTGATGTGAAATAATGGAGAAAGCTTTTCTGTGAGCTCTTCATATGAAGCGTGAGATTTTACTGGGCAGTTACAGAGGACATCTGGCAACTCCTTCACTAGCTGATAGGATTTGGAGATATCGCCACACTGTTACTGCAACAGACTGCTTGGTCTTGGACCTTGCAGTCTTTAGGCTTATTGATCAAAATAAGTATGAAATAAAGAAGTAAAATACAAATGAAACAAAGAGCAAACCAAACCTTCTCAAAACATAACAGAATTTCATTCAAGTTTGGGAAGAAGTTCATTCCTTAGCAGAGTAACGACTAGGATACTTGAACTGTTGATTTAGCCAATATACTAACAGCAGCAAAAGATGGCTGCTAGTTGCAAGATCTGGTTCTATTAATACCAGCATCCAAAACAATTGAAATTGTCAGGCATCTGGTTTTGCCTGTTACAGAAAGTCAGGCAGGACCAAACTCAGGACAGAGATGTGAATTTTACTGTATTTCAGGGCTGATGGTGAGAGGGTTGAAGTATGGAGTTCTAGGCTTCATCTAGCATATCTTCAGTAAAACTATCACATTTCTCTAACCCCACTGCTTTCCCAAGTTGCTGCTGTGGTATGTGCTGAAGGGCTGGGAGGAGAAACAGAGTGGAGGAGGGGAAAGAGTTCCTAATTCTTCCTTATTGCCCATCTTCCTGTTTATTCGAAGGATTGTCTTTCCACAAGCAAACGACTAGAGACAACCTCACCCCAAATGTATGTTCTCTCATGTTTCAAGTACTTGCTCTCTGTTCTTGCTGAATGTTTAGTTACAGCATGAAAAATGGATATGTGGAATGAAGACATTTCCCCTTTGACTAGCACATTTGCAGAAGGTATGTCAAGGATCTGAGGCAAGGGGTATGGGCAAGCTTTCAAGAAAGTTTTTCCCCCCCTTCTCCTTTGCTTGCTTATTGGAAGAGCAATAAATATCAAGCAGACAGGCCCTTCTCACAGTTACAAAGCCTACCTGTAACTGAGCTGGATAATTAGCAGCCTTGAAGATGATATATGACTTTCATTACCCTTTGGGACTGGAGACTAAATGAGGACAGAGCTAATTGCCGTGCAAAGCAGTTTGGCATGAATGAGAAAAATGCAGGCGCTGTCTCCTGCCAAAAAAGGGCCCTATTGCTGCTCTGATCTCATGGCTGGTTTTTGCCGCAGGAGTTCACTTGGTGTCCATAAATCATGGTCTGCTTACAGCTGAAACTGCACTGAGTCATCAACATGCAATAAGCTGAGTGACAGATTCCAGCCTGACTACATTAGAACTTCAGACTTAGTCCTCCCCCACCAACACTACCCGTACTTAAGAGAAAATTAAACCCAGACTACACAGACATGAAGGCTGTGAGAAACACAAGGCTTGTTTACTTGACAATAGTTTTTTAAAACTGATGTTTCCAGGAAATAACATCATGCATTTTGAAAGGGAGAGGGCCACAAGTACTGAATTTATAAAATGACCCCCCTATAGCATTTGGTTTGTTCTCCCTCATATAATTGCTGATTAAAATGTATTACCCTCCTTTAATGATCTAAAGTGGCACTTCGTCATCTTAGTTCTTATGGAGATAGATTTAGTCAGCTATCCGAGAAAATATTTTGCTTCTCTTTAAAATTAGGCCAGAAGAACCTGAAATCTGATTGCAAATCTGCTTCCAAAGTGACCTGGAGCACATTAACATCCATATTGTACCCTTAAGAAGTGTGGGCTTCTGGGGAATCTAAACTATCAGTGTAAAAGAGAGTCCTTGAAGATACTCTTTTCCTCTCCCCATTCTGTTTTACAGAAGATTTTTTGCTTTTCCCTAAAGGTACCTTAGGTCTATTTTTTTTTTAATGGAAGAGATTGTGCTGAATTTGCAATATGGTAACCTGTCAGATCCTAATCAATTAGCCCACATCAGCTCAGTATAAGGCAGATACCAATTTAACTCACAGAGCTAAGCCTTCTGATTTTCTCTAAGGGCAGTCACATAATTCATTCTTTGTAGTGCCAAATTATATTTGACATTTAATTTAAAACTCAAGGTACCATAATGCAAAATCTCACTAAAAATAATGGTGATAAAGCAGAGGAAGATTTCATTTGACAGTGAGGATTTTTTCAGCTTATTTATGCACCCAGACTTTCCTTCTCCCCCACCTTTCAAAGCCCCAAACTCACCAGTGCTGGTTATCCAGACAATCACTTTCAGGTGATTTTAGCATCTACAGGTTCTTGCATACAGTAAAGGGGCACTTGAAGGTGAAGCAAAAAAGCTGGCTGCTGCTTGCCTTTTGATGGGCAAGCTCTGCTCTCCCTGATGACACATAGGCTCAAAGACATTTCATGTATCATTGCTGCTGTAGTTAGTAGGAGAAAGAAATATTTCAGTAGAGTGGCTGGGCTAACTGGAATGGTTGTGTGTAGACTGGGGAAGGGGAAGTCAGCGTGAAAAGGTTGAGTTTTTTAACTTTAGGAGACCCAACACACAAAAAAACTCAATGAAAATATTTTAGTGGCTTCATCACCATTCTCTGCCATGCAGTAACTGCATTCATGGCCACCTGGCACAATGGAAGTCTGTCAGTTCATGAAGCATGTCCAGACGCTGACAGCACAACTTCATACACAGACAATAATAAAAAGACCAAGTTCTCCTTTCTTGAAATGGGCAACACAGTGCCAGACCATGGGGAGTTCTAGTCCTCGGCTTAGTTGGTACTCCAGTGGATGAACAAACTAATAAAAACACTAGTTGGAAAAGACATGCAGCCATCTCTGTTCAAGGTGAGTTGCTTGCAGGGACAAACTATTTCTGCTGGCATTGTGCAAAATGCTAAGCAGCAGTGATTTGACTGGCTAATCCAGAGCAGCTCTATGAAAAGAGAAAGTAATGGATAACAGTAGGCTCCACTTCATTGAGACAATACCATATAGCAATAAGCAAAGTACATCAGTAATGCAATCCTCCCGAGAGTGACTCAACTTTTTTCCTGTCAAAAAACAGCTACTACTTTGCAATAAAAAGAAGCAAATGTCTAATGCTCTTATCCTTTATGTGCCAGATTAGCTCTTAGGGGAAAAAAAGTCATCACTGGTCACAACATGCTTCTTAACATAAGATGGATGACTCGAATTCTGGGATGTTAGGTCTTACTGAGAATTTCAGTCCCTGATTAAGATGAATACAGTCCAGCCCTGAATTCTGGTTTTTTTGGAGTGAGTCTATAGGCCTCAGATTAGGCATTCTTGCTTTAATTCACATTTACACGTAGGTGCATGCATATGCACTGGGATTCAAGTTCAAAATCTTGCCCATTGGCCACTGTATACAGATCCATTTCTTTCAGTACTTGCTATATGCTCCATATGTATTCTTATAGAAAACACAGGGTATTATTTGGGGTACGAAACGTGGGCAGGAAATAAGGTTGTTAGTACCAGAGTAAGAAAGTACATTATCAGCATACTTGGAAACAAAAGAAGCTGTATTTGATGTTGATGCAATGTGCCTGTGTGACAGATTTAAATTAGTAAGGCAATTGTGATGGCATAACACTGCTGTAAGATTTTCCTACATTCCATCAAATTTCATTGTGGAATATAAAAACACAAACCCAAAACCTTCTGGAAAAGCAATGCTTCAGTGTTATATAACAGAGGGCTCCATTCTATGGTATGTATTCTGTAATTCAGCTCTTCCAGACTTCCTGAGCTGACACTGTATCAAGTACTTTATTTTCAGTAGGAAAGATTTTGGTTTTTAATTGCAAGGACAAGCATGCTCTTCACAAGTCTAGATAATTGCTTTCTTAATCTAATTATACTTCGGCTTTTATGGCATCCTGAGCAAAAAGTTCCAGTTATTAATGGTTTTTTTATGTAGAAAAGCACTTCCATTTGTTTCAGCACTATTACAATTTTCAGAAATAGAGAATAAGCATTTCCTTTGTACAATTAAAGATTCAAGAAGAATTATGTATCCTTCAGACCTCTTTTCTAAGTACATTCTACTTGGGTTTTCCTCATATGGAAACCTTTCCAGAAATTGGCTTACTGATGTTACTTTTCTAAACCTTGTATGCACGGTCTTTTTGTGTTCAGGACAAGAGACACATATAACTTTCAAGATGTGAACCTGTTATAGATTTGTATCATACACTTTATACTCAGTATTGTCACAGAATTTTTTGCAATTGTGAATTTGTGTAGGTGTATATAAAAGTGAAAACAAAACAAAGCAAAACCTGTTCACCAACTTAATGGCAGTGTTTTGGCACACAAAAATACATATGCACAAAATCATTAGAGCATTTCCACCAACTAAAGATTTTGCACCATTGTTTTGAGAAAATTTTGTCTGCAAATATTTCTTTTAGAATAGTTTGAATGTTTTCAAAAAAGGACATTATGAAAATACTAATGTGACTGTATTACTGTAAGGAAGCTGGATTAGTTAAAAAGTCATTTTAGTAGCCTATTTATATAATTAATTTTTTGCTGTTGCAGAGAGAGAAGCTTTAAAAATAGTGAACAGTTTAAAACAAGTAGTGAAAAGTACATGAGTAAATACTCAGATTGGAAAACTGGTATATTGTACCACAAGGAATCTTTAAATGTAAGTGAAGGAATAAATGCATTTACTAAGATTTCAGACTCTCAGATACACGGTTGGTTTCAAGTGCCAAGAACTTAGCACCTTCACAGAAAAACAGATAAAGACGTAAGTGAGTCTAACTTAAAATTTATCCTTTCTAAAGGCCTTATACTTAATCTTACTTCAAATATAAGATTTATCATACTGCTTTGCAAGGGGTGTATCAAATATGGGGAACTAACTCAGAACCTTTGCATTCGGTAAGGAAGCTGCTTTTTATTTACACTTTGCAAAAACATCAGTGATAAAACCCCCTTATAAAAAGAAAACTAAATCATTGGGTAGGAAGCTGTAAGACTGGAATGCAGAGAGAGAGAGAGATTGAAAGAAAGGATACAAATGATCTCATGACACTTACACAGTGTAATTTCTGGAGAAAATTCTACTTCAATTTACAGTGATATAAAGAAGGCTCAGAAATCAGCTCATTTCCTCCTCATTTAAAATACTGCCAGACAAATGGATTATGTTTTCTGAATCCTTTACAATATGGGATTCTACAATTAATAACACAGACCCATTTGTTACCATCCTTAATCATGGATATTTGTGCAGCGATTTTGGTAAGCTCTATTCTTCACCAATTTAAACTCATTTAAATCCTGTTCAGCTCTGCTTTGGAATAACTCTCCACAGAACAAACCTGGTTTTGGCCACAATTATGGTTCCTTATCACATTGATATTGAGAAGCATTTTCCAAAACACAAGCAACAATGAACTCCTTGGCTAGTGTCTGTCTATATTACCAAAGGAGCTGTAGTGCCTTGTGTTTCCTGGTCACTGTTTGATCAAAATATTTCTGAAATTCCAGGATCATTAGCACCACAATATTCCAAGTACTGTAAGATGCTACAACTCACTTTTCAAATAGGATAAGCAGAATTTGCTGCTGTTCCACAATACATAATACAATAATAATAATAAATAAGTAAACTAATAATAATGCTGCAAAAAAAATCAATCCTCTAGCCAAAAACCAGTAAAGTCTAAATTGACAGATAATGAAAGATGGAAAAAAAAAAAAGAGGAAAAAATATTACTCTCACTTTATAGTTTAGGAAACAAAACAGCTGAGAGAAAACAAATGTTTTGCTCAAGATTGCCAGGACTGGGCAAAACAAGGACAAAAATTGAATCCAGATATCTTCAGATTCATCATGGATCCTGTATCTCAAAATCATTTTGCTCAGTGAGTGAATGGTAATCACAGACTGACCAGCAGCCTCTTAAATTCAACAGGAACAGCTTTTGATATATTCAAAGGGGATTTTGATCAGAGTCCATTGGCTTACTCAATGAATGCAGGTAAAAGAAACCTTTAGCTATAATAAAGCTGAGGTCATACCACAGTAGACTAGATTTCTTTGTTTTTAAGGCATCTCTAATTCAATGGCCATGAATAATATACTATTCATGGAGTCCCATCAGGTATTCAGTTCTATGTATAAAAATACTTCATACTGTTGATCCGATAATTCTAACTAAAGCTGGTAAAGTGATATACAGGCACTTGAAAACAGTATTGGGATAAAAAATAACAAATTGAATAAAGGAGAAAAAATAAGCTTGCTTTAGCCTGAAGGGAATAAAATTGAAGTTTTTTAACCTTACACATAAGTTCCACATCATTGCTTTTTAAAATCAGTGGAAAATCATTTAAAATCGAATTGATTTTGGCTTTTACATTCAGATACACTTCAGCTTTTCACTTACTCGCCTATACAAGTAATGTCTTCAGCCAACCTGTGCTCAGAATGGGTTGAAAATCAGTTTGTATGTTCACATGCTTACTGGAATTTTCTCATTTCCATTTCACTCAGACCCAATCACGATCAGATTAACTTGCTGGAGAATATGTCAAGAAGCTGATTTCATGGGTGTTTTAGCAAAGAAATGGTTCCTAATGCAGTGAAACATTTTTTTGCTTATAACACATTGTCTATTGCCCATTTTGTGTCAATAAATGGGAAGACAGATAATCAGAACAGTTCATATTTATTCTGAAAAGCTCTTTTCTCCATTGTGCGTAGACCCATAATAAATCACAAAAGAACTGTAAAATCACAGGAAAATATTTTCTAGTGTACGTCTGCTTGTTTCCACTAACAAAATCTGGAATATCTGCAGCCTTCCATGTATGGAATGGTAGAGTATGCTCCTGAACTGGGCACTCCTCTGTTCACTTGCTGCCATCCAACTGTGGATCATTTGGACTGCATAGCTGCTATCTGAACTGACATTTAGTCATCCAGTCTGAGAGCAAGTATGCTGAAATGATGCAACATAACACGCTATCAAGGCTGTAATAGGACATAGAACACCTGCCATTGACCTGGATAGAAAGAATAAAATGCTCTGAATTGCTTTGTTTTCAACATTCTCTTCGCCACACTCCTCACATGTCCACTTTTCCTTAATTTGTCACTGATGCTTTAAGGAGAGAGAAACGGCACAGCAGAAGAACAAGAAAATGTGAAGCAGATGCCCAAGTTCTATTACTGACTCTGTTGGTGACTGGGTAAGCTGTTTATAGCATTGTATCAAGTTCATTGATTTAGATGGTTTAGTTTTAGGTTTCCAAACTGAGATGTTCATCATCTGCTTTCCACTGTGAGTCAGTAGTTCAACACTCATCATCTCAAAAAGGAGTTAGAATGAGTCTGCAAATAAGGTGGTAAATATCTCAAGCACTGCATCTAAAAACTGAATGCTTGCAATTAAATAATATCAGGAAAATATTGACTGTAAACTCACAGGAATTCAATTTACTTGCCTATAAATGAGACATTAAAAGTGCATCAAGAGGAGGTATGTTGTGGGTTCGAACGATGCTTTAAAGGCCTCTGCAAATCTCAAATAAGAAGTCAAAAATCCAAGTGCAAATATTACATTGCAGAGAGGATGAGTGGGAATGGAGTGGGAGGTTATAGAACTCGATAATATCAAGGATCTGGAAGAGATTAAACTATTTAACTATTCAGCAGTGAAAAGGAGTCAAGAAGGATCACTGCAGACAAGGAAGGAAAGACAATATAGAAACTGACTTGTGCAGGCTGACGTTCCACTTCAAAGGGTATTAGTGCTAGAGAGTGGTTACAAAACTGTAAGTCTTTAAAAAAAAGTCTGATTTAATAAATATTTACTAAATTGTATAAGAATTACCTGGCATCAAGCTATAAATATTGAATTGCAATGTAAACATTAAAAGAATGATGTTTTTTCAAATAATCAATTTAAGATTATAAGGTTTTTTGTATTAAACACAAAAAATAGTAAAAAAATGCCTGAGAGTCAAACAAAAACCCTGACGGTTAGATTCCAAAAGAACAATCCACTCAGAGTTCCTTTCATGTGCCAACAACTATTATTTATATTGTTTATGCACTTTCATCATGACAGCCCTAACACTGAGCAGAGCAGATAGAGTCTAACAGTTACCACATTAGAAAAAAAGCTCTCAGAAGGTAAATAAAGTGAAGTGAGGCTAAATTTTTAGATCTTGGGAGATGTAAGGCCATTCTGATATTCTGTTTATATTGATTACTTTATGTTCTTTAATGGATTTCTGTACTCTTTCTACAAAATAAATATTGGCTCAATGAATAGAGCTTGCATTTTAAGGAACCACCCTATTAAAACTGGTTTTGTTTGTGCCTGGAGAATCAGAACTGTTCCAGGCAGTTTGCTTCACATTTTACTTGAAAGCTTCCATTCCATTAGTATGACATTGTTTCTGAGACAAAGCTTAACCATAGTGTCTTTCCCCTTTAAAAGGTAATGACACCATCTAAGCAAAGTAACAGTGGGTAAAAAAAAAAAAGAAAAAAAAAAAGACCCCTATTATAGCAAACTGTGGTATTAATGAAATTCTGTTTGTATTAAAATTTTCTTTCAACCCTGGTCTTCCTGTTCTGGGGGTAGTGTCAACCTGTCAAACTTTTAATCAAGAGAAGTTCATTGATGCTTCCATTATGTCAAAAACCTCACCTAGGTGACTTCAAGAGGAGACAGCAGGTCTGACTTTCTCAACATCCGAGGCTATGAATTTTTCATTTCGCACCCCTAACTTTTAATTTCTAGTGTATGTATATGAATAGGCAGAATGTATCTTTTTATTGCAGCAAAACTATAAGTAGTGTAGATTTACAACATAAAGCCAAGAGAATAAAAAAAGAGGTAAATACATGAAAGACTGCTTTCTTCATTTATAAGTTGGTAAAAAGAGGCTACTGAGAGGGTTGAAATCTAAGTGTTCAGAAAGCTTTTTACATGACAAATACTTCAGCTAAAATTTCACAGTACACTGTCATGATTCACAATTGAGAATCTCCATAGAAATGATTTTATTGAGCTGTTGCATTTGCAGATATGCTGATATTAATGACATAATTCAGCCTAATAAAGAAACCTCACTCTATTGCATAGAACTCAAATTTGGGGCTGGATGCTGACCTCCAGTGATAGCTGCTTTACAGCAATTAGCAAGGATTAAATGGATAAAAAATCAGTTTAACCAAGTAGCTGTACCTTAATGCTCTGTGGGAGAATGCTGTATTTGGGAAACAAAAATCTAAATGCCCACGTCAGCTTCTCAATGCCCTTCTTTGCCTCACATCACTTATTGTTCTGCTACAGGTGAAGTTGTAGGGGAATTGTGACTAGGAACATCTCCTTCCTGATCCCAGGAAACTCAATTTCTTGAGGGTGTTAAGAAGGTGATGGTAACAGAAAGCAGCCTTATGGCAGTTCTGATTTACATCTCAATATTGGCACATTATACGGTTGACCCAGTGTGAAAGTAAGAAAGATTTCCATACCATATGTTGCAGACAGAAGACAAGTCCCAAAGAAAAGTCCAGTCCTCCTAGCTCCTCAATTTAGTTCTGCAAAAGTTTGACTGAATTTCTGTATCAGAGTTTCTGCTTCTATGGTTTCTACCATAATCAGGAGCAAACCCGGCTTTTAACATTCACAGTAATACCCATTATTTATCAAGTAGACGTATGGTGAGATGAGTTTTGACTGAAAATACTGTGTTGCTTCATGATCAGGAAGTGAAGTCAGGGAGAATTAAGAAATCCTGAAGATATGGTTAAAGGAGCCTCCTGATCTTGGGTTTTTAAATAAGTTTGCACAGGCATATTAACAGGGAGTGTACCACATAATCCATCGAAATAAATTACTCTTCACTATTCTGCCAAAGGAAAGAATATCATCCAAACAGTTTGGCAGTTTTTGTTGGGTTTTTTTAAACATATCATGTATAATTAGAAGATGACTATATGCATCATTTATAAAGCCAAACAACAAGACCAGAACTCTAGTAATGTGAAATGACCGGCTAATTACAACACTGTTTTAAATTATGTTCCTAGGTATAACTTGCTCTTTCCAAAATGGGCTGGATAGCTGCACTATTTATTCAGCCCCAAAGACCAATTTCATTCTTGCAAATATATTGCATGTTTAAAATATAGTAAGGTTTAAATCATTCAAGCTTATTGTTTTAACTTCCAGCATTTCATTACTCTACTTAATGGTTTGCACATTGTTTTACACAAGTAAATTTTACAATTTTATTGTATGATGTCAAAAAACCTCCCATGTCCCATTTGCTTCCAAAAGAGATGAGAAGCAATGGGATAGCAGACTTAAACTACAGGGGTGTTTTGCCTATAGACAGGAAACATTCAAGGTTGCTCAACATAGAAACATAGAATCATAGAATAGTTAGGGTTGGAAAGGACCTTAGAGATCGTCTAGTTCCAACCCCCCTGCCATGGGCAGGGGACACCTCACCCAAGGCTCTGTCCAACCTGGCGTTGAACACTGCCAGGGATGGAGCATTCACAGCTTCCCTGGGCAGCCCATTCCAGTGCCTCACCATCCTTACAGTAAAGAATTTCCTCCTTATATCCAATCTAAAGCTCCCCTGTTTAACATATGCTTTACACGCTCAGAGTATTAGCAACATACACACAACCCAGGGAGGTTGTGAATGCTCTGTCCTTGGCGGTGTTCAAGGCCAGGTTGGATGAGGCCTTGGGTGATATGGTTTAGTGTGGGGTGTCCCTGCCCATGGCAGGGGGGTTGGAACTAGGTGATCTCAAGGTCCTTTCTAACCCTAACTATTCTATGATTCTATGATCCAAATTAGTCCACCCCTCAAGATTGTATTGCAGAAATATAAAGAAACTGGGCCAGCCCAATCTTTCTCCCATTGTAGTCAACTGGAATGGTGATAACTTTAACTGGGCCGAGACAAGGCCCTAATTTAAGCCATGTGGCTTCTGCATTGGAGCAGGTTTTGATGCTACTGATCATGGCTTTGAGACACCCATCTGGGCACTAAAATACTTCATGTGCCAGGTGGTCCCTCAAAATATAGGGGAACTGAAGGTAGACCTTTCCATCTCTACACAGCTTCCTTCTCCCCGTGGGGAACCTCAGCTGACAGCATTGGGGGTCAAGAACCACACAGGAGTGGTTATTTCATAATCTCTAGGGCTGCAGGTTCCACTGGCTAGAGAGATGGAAACAATAGGTCTCACAATCAAAGAAAAGCATTCTGATGGATTGCCCTCATGAAGTGTAGATATTTGTCTTTAGTGTCAGAAGTTCTACTAGGAATTAAAAAATACATTTCAAATTGTTCTTTTGGGTGCAGTACAAAAATTGCTTTTTCACAAAAATATATTTACCAAATAATTTCCACAAAGCATATCCCTATAACAGAAGCACTGTACCTGCAAAGCTGTTTAAGGATGGGTACTTCCCAAGTGCCCTCAATTGCTCCTGTTCTACTTGCCTTGACCTGTTGCATCATGCTATGCGATATCAAACTGCCATCATATTCCATTTTACAAGTGATTACGCTTCATTGGTGGGCAAAGTTGCTGCTTCCTGAGTGTTTGTGAGGTTTGATTAATTAGTGCTTATGAAGTGCTTTGAAATTCTTGCATGAATGATGTTACAGAAACACTGAATATTGCTGCTGCTATACAGGCAGGTACATGATTAAAGATGTGATGTTGCAAGGTGTGGCTGGGCCTTACCTTCTCTTTGCGAAAAAGTTCTCGTTTCCTATGAATTCCCCCTGGCAAGCTGGTTCAGTCTTCCAACCAAACCAGACCACTTCAATCATCCTAGGGTAGGGAAAAAAAAATAAAAAAAAGATTAGATGAAGGGTATTTCTGAGAACTCATTGCCTGTCTAGGATACTGCACCTCTAGGTGGTCTGATCAACTTCAAGGGCACCTTGGTGGTTAAGCTCATTCTCAGACTAACTCCATTTTCTTCAACTTTTTTTTTCTTAATCAACTAGAGCTCTTTTAATTGCTTTCTCCTCTAGGTATTTTACATAGACACCTGACTACCTGTTAAAGCATCTTCCCAAAGCATCTTTATCCGTGATATCCTCTCGTTGGGTGGAGAGACCCACCTGTCCCCCCCCCTCTGCTGCCCAAAGGGAGCTGTTACATGTTGTATCCCTTTCCATAATTTCTGACTGTGAACCTGACAGCTCCCATCTGCTCTGGGAATTACAGCTCCCCACAGGCAATACATTCTTGGCCAAGGCAGGAAGCTGCAGGGTTAAGCCCACAGCCAGCCTTCAAACTCCCAAGCTGAAGATAATTATTGCACAGCCTTACCTGGTTAAAGATTTCTTCAACTTGCTCATCACTGCCATACTTGGCTGTGGTTATTACCATGCTGCTGTGGCCCTTCAAGAGCATGCTGTTTCATAAAGCAAAGGCCAGGATTCCTCTGCCCAATGCACAGGTGTCCAGTGCCATTTGGGAGGCCCTAAGGCATTAGGACATCTGCATGGGAATAGCAGATATGACACAGGACCTAAAGCAGACTGACACTCCACCAAGGTAGCAAACGGATGCCAGGCAGCCCTCTCTGTAATAGCTTAAACAACACTGGATGCCAGTGATGATGCCATTAAGTTCTCCCTGTACTATTTGACTTCCCTGTTTTCTGTAATTAATGAGGGCGCTGGAAAGGATCAGTCATATTACCCCTCTGTGTTGATCACACGCTTCACATCCTTTTTGTCTTACTTATATTAACCTAATAGATTATGATCCCCTGGAATCTTTGATTCCAGTCACAGCATGGTGTCAGGAGTTTCATTTTTCCTGCTCTTTCTACTCATTTCACATCCTGCAACCAATAAGATCTTTTTTCTGTTACTTTTCATAAGAACTTCATGGCTAATTTCATACATACCTTCCTGCATATCATAACCTCAGTGTCCTTTGTGCTTACTTACTTTCCTAAGAACTGTAAAGAAAAAAATATCAATTATTTTTGCCTCAGGATTTAGTAGACATGCTTAAATAGACTGCAAGGCCCATGGCTTAAGTACATGTCTCTATTTAAACCATGTGAGCATTTAGCATTTATGAAGTTCAAAATAACCAGGCCAACTAGCCTTTTTATATATCTAATACTGCCATCAGTTTCTTGGCTGCTGTCAAGGCTGATGCCATCTTCATATTCTATTGTGCATTTTCTGGGACATAAATCTTACTCAGAAGATTTTAAAGGCACCAAAATGTTAAAGGCTTAAAATGTAAAATATCAGGAGTCTCTAACTTTGATCCCAGTGAGTGAGGTATAGCACATGTTAAAATCTGTGCCTTCCATTTTCTGAACATTGTCCTTGTCTGTGTGCCTTCCAAAAGCGGGGTTAGTAATCTACTGTGGCCATACAGTTTCCTTCATTAGAAATTAACAAGTCTGTTCTGACCTTTTCCCAGGGCTGGGCTGGGATTTCATGAGGCATTTCTTGTCAATCACTGTATTCCTTGCACAGCTTGCACTCGTCTATGTGTGCTTTCAACTGGATATTCATGTCTGGCCTGTAGACACATTTCCTGGCTCATCTCAGGCATGTCTCTATCCCCAGGTGTGAAATATGTATCCACTTCATTATATTAGCTCTTGAATCTCCTGGGATTACTGTTCAGTTCCATTTAAAACAAAATCCATGCAGTTATTGATTCACTTTCTAGGGTGGCTGTGGGTGGGCACAACCTCCTGTGCCACTTACTCCTTTCTCTCTGGCTGACCATGAGTTGCAAATTGCTTTACTTCCTCTGTCACACAGCATGCTGTTCTGTAGGACTGCTTTGACAGCTCCATTTGAAGGAGCACAGTCAGTAGTAACTTTTCACCTCATTGTTTCCACTTTCTTCATATCCCAGGATATCATCAGTAAATGCTGCAGTCTGCGTCTTTACACTAGAGCTGTTTCTACTGCACTTTCCCAGGCACCCCCACATCACAGTATCACAGTATCACAGCATGCTAGAGATTGGAAGGGACCTCAAAAGATCATCTAGTCCAATCCCCCTGCTGGAGCAGATGAGGTTACACAGGAATGTGTCCAGGTGGGTTTTGAATGTCTCCAGAGAAGGAGACTCCACAACCCCCCTGGGCAGCCTGTTCCAGTGTTCTGTCACCCTCACTGAGAAGAAGTTTCTTCTCAAGTTTAAGTGGAACCTCCCTCGTGACACTCCCCCTTTATATATTTATATACACTAATAAGGTCCCCCCGCAGTCTCCTCTTCTCCAAACTATAGAGACCCAGCTCCCTCAGCCTTTCCTCGTAAGGGAGATGCTCCACTCCCTTAATCATCTTTGTCGCCCTGCACTGGACTCTCTCCAGCAGGTCCCTGTCCTTCTTGAACTGAGGGGCCCAGAACTGGACACAATATTCCAGACGCGGTCTCACCAGGGCAGAGTAGAGGGGAAGGAGGACCTCTCTCGACCTGCTGACCACCCCCCTTCTAATACACCCCAGGATGCCATTGGCCTTCTTGGCCACAAGGGCACAGTGTTGGCTCATGGTCATCCTGCCGCCCACTAGGACCCCCAGGTCCCTCTCCCCTACACTACTCTCTAACAGGTCGTTCCCCAACCTATACTGGAACCTGGGGTTGTTCCTGCCCAGATGCAGGACTCTACACTTTCCCTTGTTATATTTCATCAAGTTATTCCCTGCCCAACTCTCCAGCCTGTCCAGGTCTCGCTGGATGGCAGCACAGCCTTCTGGCGTGTCAGCCACTCCTCCCAGCTTAGTGTCATCAGCAAACTTGCTGACAGTACACTCAATTCCCTCATCTAAATCGTTGATGAATATATTAAATAATACTGGTCCCAATACTGACCCTTGAGGCACTCCACTAGATACAGGCCTCCAACTAGACTCGGCCCCATAGACTACAACTCTCTGGCTTCTCTCCTTCAGCCAGTTCGCAGTCCACCTCACTACCTGATCATCCAGACCACACTTCCTCAGTTTAGCTATGAGGATGCTGTGGGAGACTGTGTCAAATGCTTTGCTGAAGTCAAGGTAGACCACATCCACCGCTCTGCCATCATCCATCCACAATGTTATTTCCTCATAAAAGGCTATGAGGTTGGTCAAGCATGACTTCCCCTTGGTAAAGCCATGTTGACTGCCCCTCATAACCCTCTTATCCTTGACATGCCTTAAGATGGCATCAAGGATAAGGTGTTCCATCACTTTGCCAGGGATGGAGGTGAGGCTGACCGGTCTATAGTTACCCGGGTCCTCCTTCTTGACCTTTTTGAAGACTGGAGTGACATTTGCTTTCCTCCAGTCCTCAGGCACCTCTCCCATTTCCCAAGACTTGGTAAAGATGATGGAGAGTGGTCTAGCAATGACTTCCGCCAGTTCCCTCAGCACCCGCGGGTGCATCCCACCTGGACCCACGGATTTATGGATGTCCAGATTGCTCAACTGATCTCTAACCCATTCCTCATCGACTAAGGCAAACTGCTCCAGTGACCTCACTTCATCTGAGGTCTCAGGGGTACAGGGCTCTTCAGGACTGCCTCTGGCAGAGTAGACAGAGACAAAGAAGGCATTCAGTAACTCTGCCATCTCTGTATCTTCTGTCACCAGGGCACCCATCCCGTTCATCAGTGGGCCTACCTTGCCTCTGGTGTTAGTTTTATCTGCCATGTATTTGAAAAAGCTCTTTCTGCTGTCCTTGACCCCTCTTGCCAGATTTAATTCTAAGGAGGCCTTAGCCATCCTAGCTGCCTTCCTACATCCTCTAGCAGCAGCCTTATATTCCTCCCAAGTGGCCAGCCCCTCCTTCCATGACCTGTAAACTCTCCTCTTCCACTTGAGCATACCCAGCAGTTCCTTATTTAGCCACACAGGTCTCCTGGTCCTCTTCCTTGACTTCCGACGTGTCGGGATGCTCTGCTCTTGAGCTCGGAATAAGCAGTCCTTGAATGCCAACCAACTGTCTTGGGCCCCTTTACCTTCAAGCAGCCTTGCCCATGGGATTTCCCCTAGCAATTGCTTGAAAAGGCCAAAGTTTGCCCTGCTAAAGTCCAGGGTTGCAATTCTACTTGCTATTGTACTGGTCCTACCACACAAGATCCTGAATTCCACCATCTCGTGGTCGCTGCAACCAAGGCAGCCCTCAACCTTTACTGCTTCTACCAGCCCCTCCTTGTTAGTGAGGATGAGATCCAGCAGTGCTCCTCTCCTGGTTGGCTCATCCACCATTTGCATGAGGAAGTTACCATCCATACACTGGAGGAACTCCTGGACTGTGGCTGGGTTGCTGAGTAGTCCTTCCAGCAAACATCAGGGAAGTTAAAATCCCCCACGATGACCACGGCCTGTG
Source organism: Psittacula echo (assembly GCF_963264785.1). Lineage (NCBI taxonomy): Eukaryota > Metazoa > Chordata > Aves > Psittaciformes > Psittacidae > Psittacula > Psittacula echo. The sequence continues at coordinate 60,426,146 of NC_137743.1, forward strand.
ACTGTGAGGCCGCTCTCAGCTGCCTGTAGAAGGCCTCGTCAACTTCCTCACCCTGGTCTGGTGGCCTGTAACAGACACCCACAACAGTATCACCCCTGCCAGCCTGCCCCTTAATTCTCACCCACAGACTCTCAACTCGCTCGTCCTCTGGCCCTGGACAGAGCTCAGTACATTGCAGCTGCTCTCGCACATAAAGAGCAACCCCACCACCCCGCCTGGCTGGCCTGTCTTTCCTGAAAAGAACATAGCCCTCCATGACTATATTCCAGTCACGTGAGCTGTCCCACCACGTCTCTGTAATCAGCAGAGACGAGTGCTCTGTAGAGACATCAGCAGTTCGAGTGCTCTGTAAGCATGTAATGCTTTAGTGACTTCAGTTCCACTTTTAATTTTCTTCTCTAAATAAATGCCTGTTTTTAATAATCTTTGAGCATTCTCACAAGATTCCATAATTTTAAGTGGTCAAGAAAACTCCAATGTGGTAGATCTGTAGTTGCGCTCACTTTCAGTTTGCCTTCATTCAAGCTAATGTTTTGTCTCCAGCACTCATCTAGAAAAGTTATCACAGGTAAATATCATGATCTTCACTGCCTATTGTGCAATCTCTTTTGTGCAATAAAGATATCCTCAGCTACAACATTAGTGACTGGAGACACAGTTAACATCAAATATTTTGGATTCGGAACTTTGTGCTCATCAATACCTGCTAGAAGGTGTGGCAAAGGTTGTCAGGCAGCTGCATAGCTCTTCCCCTTCAGCCTGCCACAGCAACTGACTCCCTGATTTTCTCCTTAAGTCTTTAACCACCCACTCTATCATGACAGCACACATCCACACAGAAAATAATCCGTGTGAAAAGGACACAGATGGGAGTGGGCAGAATGAAGGTGTACACCTGGCCCAAGCCAGGTGATAACTCTTACTTTGCCAATTAAAATCACATTGCCATTTTCACTGGTTCAACAATAAGCATCTATTTTATATTCAGCTCTTTGTTTCAGAGCAGATGTGTTCATTCTTACTTTTTAAACTATGTCACCTTTCCTTCAACATGGGCTTAGGTTAATAAACCATACATCAACCACTGCTAAAAGCTGGCTTTGCAGGATGATAACTGATGAGGGAATTGCTTTTAATTACTGTACAAGTGAGTAGATAAAAATCACAGTCCTAATAATCAGCTCCAGAAACTGACAGCAGCAAAGTCTCACATTTCAAATGTGGATTATTTTTTCTTTCAGCATTCAGCTACAGAAGGCAAATGTTAGTGGTTGGATCATCTTCTGTAAGCAAGCCAAAGTTATGTGTAACACTTTTGGATGCTAATAGGACACAGTTCTGGCAGAGCAGAAATAAGGGTAACATTAAAGATTAGAGCAAGCTTGGAAACAAAGAAAAGTACTTTTCTCAATCCAGACTTTCAGAAGAGCAATCATCTCACCTACATCTGCTGCTAGAACTTTTAAAATCCAAGGACAGCAAAAGCGAGCAACTTACTTGCACAGCTATCAAGAGTCAGAGAGAGCATGAGGCTTCCCAGATTGCCTTCAAAACCAGCAGCATTTGGCCCATTACCATGCACACCAGGCTAATGCATTTTTAATAGTTCACCTCCTAAAGAGATACTGCAGGCCATGAGATGCAAATTAGCCAGCCAGAATTGAGTGGGTTTGTGCTATGAGAAATTTCAGGGGAGAATGAAATATATGAAAGTAGGATTACAAACTGGGTTTGGTGCTCTGGTGAGAGGAGAAAAATGTGCTCACGAAGCCCAGTAAAACTTTCTTTTTCTGGTTTATTAGGTGTTTGCAAAAAAGTCTCAGTTGCAAAGTACGATATGTTCTTTTTCTGAAGACTCATCTACAGCACGGAGGCTCTGATAAATCAGCTGCTTTCTTTTTTAGCCAACTATGCAGTGTATGGGAAGCTGAGGCTTGTATTATGACTTTGTTAAAACATTAGATGTTGCCTGAAAGTTGCCATGTGAACTCCATTTTGAATGTGTTTCAATACAGGTTATTACAATAGGAAAAATAAACACTTAGCAGCTCAGGAAACCAGAATCTAAAATACTATAGACATGGATTTGTTTATTTGTTGCTTTCCTGCTATAGATCAGCCTGTCAGGATACCTCCTTCATGTAAATATTTAAGATCTACAACAAAACAATGCCGATAAAAAAAAAAAAACCCTCTGAAAAGGAAGATGAAGAGGTTTACTTATTTTAAAAAACATAGATGTCTCTTTGGATCTATTGAGTGTATTCTTTGATGAAAAGGAGAAATATTCTGATTGTAAAGGTCTTATGTGTAGTGAACAGCGCTTAGCTCCTTGAAACTACATGTTCTATAGATTCAAAGTTACTATATTCTTTTTTTTTTTTTTTTAATGGGGCAATAATTTTAACTCTCAAAAGTCCACATGAAAAACTGAAAATCCAGGATTTGAGAACTAGAGAAGTTCAGAATAGTAATCATCTGGAAGTCTCCTCTTTTCATGTTGGTGAAGTATAATGTTACTTCACGCCATTTGGCTGCAAATGTAAATTACACCTTTTTTCAGTTGTTAGGACAGGATAGAAAACCACATAATTCTAATGAGTCATAAATGTTTCACCATTTTTTTCTTCATTTAATTCATATGGTGCCAACACCTGTGAAAACAATCAGCATCATAGCTGCATGCTCTACTTAAATTTGCTTTAGGGTATGCTTGAGTAAAAGCTTTTATATCTCATTTCTCTACATTATTAACAACATGATGCCCTGAATCATTCTATAATTTAAGTATGCTCATTTCATTCCCAGCTATTTTATTAGGACTAGAAAAGATGCTCAAAGGCTATGACAGTCTTAAAACAGACAGACACACACACACACTCCAATTCTTGATTCTTACTGTAACAAAATATCTATAACAAGATCTTCACATTATTTTTTCATGTGCTTTGGCAGTTTTGCACCTTGAATTACGAATCTAAAATGTTAGTACAGGAGCCAAACTACAAAGCTTTCTCCCAAAAGGCTTTGCAAACATTGCTCTAAGGTGAGTTCATTTCTTGAGAGCAACATCTGCACTGAACTGGATTATAAGCTATTGCCAGAGGAAAACACATCTTGCTTTCCAAAGGGAAGAAAGCAGTGCTTGGAAGCCTACTTCTGGAGTCACTAGGTGGTGCCAGAGAGGAAAACACATTGGTAACTCTCCAGTCTTGCTTTAGTTACAAGCTAGGCAATGGGGTGATTATGTTAATCTGCAGCAGAAGTGCAGCAGGTAAAGGGTAGGATTTTCAGAAAACTAGGAGTGAGGTTTAAAAACACACTTCAGCGTCTGAAGAAACAAGGTAGTGACTGAAGGATACAGAAAAAAAGCCTAAAATCGTACTGACTTTCGGTGGATATCAGACCTATGACCACCTTAGGAAGCCTTGATAACTCCACCTGTCACATATATAGCCCTAAATGACTTCAAACAGAACAGCTTGCAAAGGGCTTTTAACTACAATTTTATAATATAAGGGAAAGAGGCCCCGAGCTCTCCCTACATTTCAATGGGATTGTGGCTCAAACTTCATCTATAAAATTCCTCATCTAAACCCATACAGTTTAATAAATACAGATGAGCGAGCACAATGCATTAAGCTGGAAGGTGTAGACACCATGGCATTTCCCAAAGAGATCCTTTCCTAAAATATGTCCAAAATGTACATTCCAGTGTTACATAGCATATTACAAGTAACTATCCAGGGCCAATTTGTGATCAGGAAGCAAGCCAAAGCTCAGCTGATAAATGCTTCAAGCAAATTGTTTTCGGTTGTGATTCATTGCAATAACTTCCATTGCAATCTAAAGGTGGGGAAATGCTCCAAGTAGCTTAAACTAGCTAACTCAAATAAGACAGCAGTGCAGGCTTCTGCAGGGTTTTTGGTAAGCAGTGTCACAGCTGAGCAACTTAAGTCAACTAAACTAGTTTATTTAATGCTTCTGAACTTAATGCACTGAAGCATGGACCTGCCTGCATACACATATGAGGACCTGATGGTTGAGCTGACCATTCCCTTCAATGTCTATAGAATTTCAGCACTGACTTTAAGATAATTAAAAATAAGTGGTCAGATAGCAATTTCAAATTTGGTTACTCCAGTAACCTGTACATACAGATAAGAACCTATGCCTGTGATTACACAGCAATACCCTTACAGGCAGTTTGCACAAAAGACACCAACAAATACTAATCAGAGGATGAACTTTCTTTTTCCTTTGCTTCTTTTCAGATTTTTTCTTAAGAAGTCCTTCACTCAGACATGGGACTTTGGAGAACTGGTGGAGGAAAGCATGGAAACTAGTTCTACCCACATAACCCTTTGTCCTGGGTTCAGCAGTAGCAGTCATTTTTCTCTTTCTTAGTAGCTGGTGCAGTGCTGTGGTTTTGACTTTCAGCCTGGGAACAGCGCTGATAACACCGATGTTTTTAGTTGTTGCTCAGTAATGTTTACTCTGACCAAGGACTTTCTGAGTCTCATGCTCTGCCAGGGAGGAGGGGAAGCCGGGAGGAAGCAGAGACAGGACACCTGACCCAAACTAGCCAAAGAGGTATTCCATACCACAGCACGTCATGCCCAGTACATAAACTGGGGGCAGTTACCCAGAAGGGCTAGATGACTGCTCGGGTCGGGCTGGGTATCAGTCAGCAGGTGGTGAGTGGTTGTATTCTCTTTCCTTGTTATTTCCCTTATCATTATTATTACTGGTGGTAGCAGCAGTGATTTGTGTTATACCTTAGTTACTGGACTGTTCTTATCTCAACCTGTGGGAGTTACATCCTTTTGATTCTCCTCCCCATCCCTCTAGGAGCAGGGGGAGAAAGGGGGGTGGTGGGTGAGTGAGCAGCTGTGTGGTTCTGAGTTACCATCTGAGCTTAAACCAAAACACCCTTACAAGTGTATCTTTATTTACAACAGTACGCACCAGAGCCAGTGTCATTCAGTGCCAGACCTGAATACACAGCAATGTGACTAGATGACACATCTAGTGTCATCTCGTTAGTGTTATTGGAATCTCATCCAATCCCATCTCTATATATTTCAATGCCCTCTATTTGCTGGTATCAAAAAAAAAATTACTACTTCTTCCAATTTTACCTCTTTTTAATCTTCTTCCTCTTGGTCTACCAGATTTCACTTTGAAAGCCTAAACAAAAATCCTTATGATTTAAACAAAAACTGTCTTCACCTTTATAGCAAAGAGGTTGCCCTTGCAGAATTCATTCAAAAGGCCACTCAGCATAGGAGGGCTGTGCTTGCTTTACATCATTTAATTCTCAGTAGTTTATTCAGCTGAAGGTCTGTTTGATTTGAATTGCTGCTAGGATGTTTGGAAAATATGAAAGAAATATATTTGGAACTTTTCACTAAAATTATTCTCTATATTCTTGAAGACATCCAGACTTCCTGACCAGTAGAGAACCCATGAGATGCAGCATTTTCCATGGTGCTATACATGTATTTGTAACTTTGAAATAGAACAAGAAGGGAATATTTATACTGTCTGTAACTTAATTTAATTAAATGAATTAATTAAAATACAAAAGCTCTCTCAAACTAGGAGGTCCTGAAGCAAAGAATAGAAGAGAATGAGCTTTACCTTTCTTTGTCAGTAAAACTTGATTATTGAAACGCTCTATTAAAAATCAGATTTTTTACTTATGAGAATACTCATTTTACTGACTCTAAGCTGCAAATCTTTCTTAGTTTCAGTTCTTGTACTGTGAAGGCAGCTTCTGTGCTAGGAATTTTAGGAGGACAGTCTTGAAATATTATTAATGAGAACTTACTGTATACTTCATATTTGATGTAGGTAGATTCTGCCTCCTAATGGAAGTCACATGTGTTTTTCCCCCAAGTACGCACTAGTAAGTAATGACCCATCATCAGGCAGTGACTGATGACAATTGATCATATGGCCATCTACAGCAGCAAGAAATTAGAGTAACCTCTCAAGAGAATAATCAGAGAACAATTTTCCAGGGTCACTATTAGCAAAGAAGCTTGCTGAAGAAGAAAACAGACTCAGTCTTCAATCTGGATTTTCTTTTCTATCCTGGATTTCATTTCATACACAAGGTTTATATTTGTTTTTAGAGAATTTTATGAGGCAGACTGAAATGTTAAGGGGATTAAGGAGTGGGAGACAGTCTTTCACCTCTAAGTCTTCAGTTCAAATCCAGCTTAGGTTAGTAATGAACAAGAAGTATTTACCATTGCTGTACAGTGTCTATGCAAAATGGATTGGTGGTTCTGGCTCACTTCCTAGCAATAAATGTGCATGCCACAACTGGCAACTCCATTGCCATTCTCAGAAAGCAGAGCCAAGAATTAAATGAAGCATGGGAAGCTAAGTTACCTCTCCCCCGCTAAAGGCCAGGGTGGAGGCACATTGGCAGAAGAAGCCTACTCTGCTGCTGCCTGAGCAGGGCTGTGCCACAATTGAGCACAAAGGCATAAGCATTGTGGACTGTCAAACTAGCACCTTTTTCAGGAACTGAATTTACTGATTTTCTTAAAATAAAGATATTTATATATTTATTTAAAAAAATAAAAACAGATGCTGTCTAGTGTAGGGCAGATTGGTGAGACTGGGCCGCATTCTTCCTTATGCTAAAGTACAGATTAACCTGCCATTATAATGAGATTGAAACTTGCTGTAAACGCAATGGATTCCCACTACATAAGGCTTCTTTGTCCTGCCAGGGACATGGCCCTAGGACAGGAAAATAAAAAATCTCCAGGACTTTTCTTCCCAGCAATCACAAGAAAGATCATTTCTCAGTCTAGGAAGCTTTGACTCATTGACATCAGGAGCCACTAGATCAGGAAGTTTGTTTTTCCTTATACCATAAATTTAGAGTAATTCAACTGAAATAAATTGAGTCAATTGCCCACACAGAGCAGCATAAAACGGAGCAGAACATGTCCCATTCTTTATCTGGCCAATACTGGAAAGAAAAAGTGACTAATGCAAGTCATAAAATACCATCACACTGCTGTTCTGAGGGCATCAGCACCATCAACAGGAAGGGCACTAAGTGTCCTTGCACCTGCTTACAGCAAGAAAAGAAGGCAACCTAAGCCTTTAGTCTTGGAGTGATTTTACCACTAAACAGTGTCAAATGAAAAATGCATGAAATTTATTCTAAAAATAGCAAGATGGGTCAAGAGAATAATAGTCTTGATCTTCACAGCTAGGTGAATTTATGATGATGCCATCTTTTATATTTCATAGGATATTCACAATGGACCCTAACGTTTCCATGGGTTTGAACACTTTATTTATCCATATTTTATTACCACTATAAACATAATTATCACAGAATCTTCACACTGGAAGCGATTGATAGATTTTGTTACTTGCTTGTCAAGACACTCATGTTCACTGTATTCAACCATCACACCAACCCAGAGACTGATGACTGTGCTAGCTTATTAATAAAAGTCTATTACAGTACATTGATACTTCTTTCAAACAATATTAATGCAAGTCCTGCAGCAACAGGCATATTTTTAACATGCAACAATACAATGAGGCCTATTGCATTACAATTATTAACCCTTTTGCGTTTTACTCAGACTGTCCATTCTCAGCCATGAAGAACAAAGAACAATCATTACAGCTTCTTCCAATATTTTAAAAAGATGTTGCTCACTCAGCCCCAGATTTTGAAAGCAATTGATGATTTTCAGTACCTACACTTAAGGCTGATGAAATTGAGACAATATAAATTGGAGATGATTACATGAAATGCTGAGTAGCTACCTTTCAAAAATAAAGAATTACAAATTGACAACTCAGAAGCTGAAGGACTCTGGCCCAGACATTGATTGTGAAGATCTCATCTGTTAGAGCTCAACTGGCAGCAGGCAATGGATGAAAACTATTTCACCAAATAATATGAGATAGCAACACAAAATGACCCTCCCCCCAAAAAAACAAAACCCAAAACAAACAAACAAACAAAACAACCCAAAAAGAAAAACCCCCAAACCCCCAACCCCAACCAAAACCTTGAACATGCTCAAAGTGCTAAATGCAATATGTTGGCAAAACTTTTTGGTTTGATTTGGTTTGGTTTTTTGCTGGTTACCAAACAGGGCAGTGTATTTTTTCTGTAAATGCTCCTCTAGGATGAGCTTGTTGCCTCCTGTCACTGAGTTTAGGTTTGATTCAAAGATACTCAAACTGAAACATGTTGATCCTGTTAAAGAAATGTAATTATTGACAGGTAAGATACTTTCAGTACTTCAAGATATGGGGGTGGTGGGGAGAGGAAGCCAGCCTGCAAGTGAAGAAAACAACAAATGAACAAAACATACTGAGCTTTTAATACCATTTTTTTTTTTAAATTGAACTTAAATAAGCCTATAATACTAGAGCTTCCGTTATGACTTAATAGTATTTTCAGAAAACAAACTCAGAAAGCAACAAAACTTCTGACTCTGACCAACAAAATGCTTACAAAGCATTTACTTTAAGAGTGGGAGCAATACCTTTACCTTTTAGTTTTCTTTGTGAAGATACTTCTCTTGAAGAAGTTAATTGTTAACAATTAACTTAAAACAATTGCTTAATTGTTAAACAATTGCTTAATTGTTTCACTGTGTGTCAATAACCTCGCAGGTTTTTATATGAAATAACATCAGTTCTTTTGTTTGCAAAATACATGAGATTTCCAGAAAATTTAGGTTCAGCAATCACAATCTGAATTACTATCCTTAGATCCTCAGCCTGCAGAAAGCACTGATGCTCCACTGACTTTAACTGAGCCGACCACCCATTGAAGATACAGTTCCAGGACCCCAAACAACGTTGTTAGTCCTAACAGCTCTCAAAGGCTGAAGACTTGGAGCTCAGTCAGAGAGGCTGTGCTGGATTTAGTGGTAATGGCTTAAAAGGTTACCTCTCCCAGATGTCTGCAGTGGTCCCCCACCAAAAGCTGAAACAAAGCCATCAGAAAGCAATATGGTTCAGCCCTCATCCATACAGCTCAGAGCCAGCACATTAATTTTAACTGCCAACGGTCTGCAAACTATGACAGTTGATAAACTGGCACTTGCTTACATCTGCTACCTCCACTAGTAGGGTGGAAGACTGTGGCAAAGTGGCAGGGTAGACATTATGGGTGGTAACTCCTTCCTCCACCCCAACAAAATTAATAGCACTTCTTTGCCCGAGCCGTAATCTGCTCAGAGTGGAACTATATGTTGAAAGAAGCAACTCCATTTAACTTAGTTTGGGAAGGAATGGAGAGAGAGGATTTTCTACATTTCGTGAGACAGTGAATGGGAAAGAAGTAGTGTATATACAGTACCCCTTGTAATTTTAATTCACATTGCCCCCTCTCAGTGAATAAATCTTGTTAAACCTTATCCTCTCAGAGACCATCTGGATGAAAACTATTCAGGAAACGTCACCATTGCTACAAGAACTTAAGTCTCACCATAAATCTCAGCATGTCAAAGCCAAGCATGCATGCGTTAAAGAAACTGTGCAGCTGTGAGCTGCCCAGAGTTGCAGACATGTGTGTGCAAACGGTGCCTCCAAGAAACACATTGCTACATTTTAGTAACTCTTAAAAACAAATTAAAGCAAACGCAGGGATTTTCTCATTTTCAGATAGCTTTGACCCATTTTTTTGTAGATAAGAAACAAAATACCTTAATAAAAGCTACATAAAATTTACTACCTTATTAGAACTGTACTAGCTCAAATGATCTTCAGGCTTGTCCTTGTCTTTCTCTGATTATTTCTACCTCTTTTCCAAGGTACATGTGCTAATGTGGTAAGCTATGCTCAAAATCAGAAATCATGATTACTCTGCTCTGTAATTTGATTGCCTATATAGTTAGACACCTGCCTTCCTGGCAAATTTCTTTATGGTAACAGCGTATGAGCAGGTTGGCCTTTAAAATGCCAGATACAGTTAAAACAGCTTTAATCTAAGCTCAGTGAGAGCACTACTCTTATCCAACAGCAGATATTCTCCCCTCTCTTGACCCCAAAATTAGTATAATTGTTTTCACAGAAGAGAATTTCATATTTAATTCACTGTTTTTAAAATACTGCAAAACATAATGCAAAAATTACAAGGCGATCCATTCAGTAAGTCAAAAAGTAGAAAAGTAGCAAAGAAAATGAATCTAGTCTCAACTCTTTGATCAAAATATTTTTGTAGATGAACGCAGGCTTAGTGAAACAAATGTTCTGAAAGTTTGCTTCATTTTCACTCATTTCTATAAAGGAACAAAACTCAAAATACTTGAAAAGAATTGAGATTCTAATTGACATTTGGCAATTTAAAAAAAAAGTATTTGTAAAAAAACCATAAAATCAAAAGGAGCTTGTTTTGATACATTTTTCAAGCAAATGAAAAGAAAGAACCTGCTTAAACAAAGGGAAATCCCAAGCAGAGCATTTCTCTTTTAAGCAAAGTATTTTACATCCGACTGAAACTGAAATTTTTTTTCACTTTTCTGAATTCTGAAAAATTTTCACCTTTTAACTGCTAGACAACAGCCTGCTACTTTGACACAATAAAAGTAAAATAGGACTCTGGGAAAGGAATGATTAGACATGCTAGTTGGAAACAAGTTCCTTTGGCCCAAGCAATGAGATATTTCTGATATATAGCAACATACCTTAATTGACGAGCAGAGCTTTCTCCAATAGATGTGAAGGCTTCCTGATGAGTCAGCTAAGATCACTGGACCTCACTCTTGAATTCAGTATAGGTGATCCTGGTTTATTTTTGCAAGAAACTCCAGTTCTGTGAAGCTGCATAACACCACTGCAAAGCATCTCAGGTACCATTACAACAGCAGATGTGCCACTGGTTTGCTAATGCAGGTTCTTGCTTCACTATGAACAAAAATAAACCGTCAATTACCCTTAGAGATAATAAGTGCTATCCAGACAGGCAAAGACTGCCCTTGTGGCTCCCTGAAAAATAATCCATCCTTTCCCCATAACTGCAGAAATACCTGCCACCAAGAATTATCACTGGAGAAGCAATGTTGTCTGGGCCTCAGTAAATGGGCTTCAGCATATGGTTGTCTAAGAATCATAGAATGTACCTGTTATATCCACCATAAAGGAAACATTTGCTAGCTCAGCATGAAAGATGATCAGCAATATTTTGTTGTCATGCAAGGTGTATTGTTTCTTCTTTTTGAAACTGCATCCCGTGCTGGGCTCTAATTCCTCCTACGTAACTTTCTACACCAAACTGGGGAGCTAAATTAGGAAGGCTTACTGTTTTAGCCTGCCTGCATAGTCAATGGGCAGAGACACTTGGGTTGAATTGCCCTCTGGATGTGCTTATCACCTTCCAGCATCCACAGGGCAACTTCAGGTGATTAGGTATTAGTTTAGGTGCCTGGGCTATGTGCTTGAAGTCAGGAGGCTCAAATCCAGGAGCAGCTGTGCTTCTGTCCTAAACTGGTGTATGCTTATTGCTACGTGTTGCAAAACAAATGGCAAATACTAGTAGTTTTGGTAGAAGCGATAACAGTATGAAATTTAGCACTTTGGATCTAAACGTAGGATACTATTATTCTAGTGGAAGGTGATCCAGATGATCTTTAAGGTCCCTTTCAGCCCAAACCATCCTGTGATTCTATGATTATTGCAGAAGTTCAAACTGGTTTCTACGTCCTTTGACTTCATACCTTCAACTATGCAGTGCTGTACAACTAGACACGTTGTGTCAGATTATTTTCACTTTTGATGGAAGCTTCACCCAGGGATAACCACTACGGGAAGCAAGACAGCAAATTTGCCAGGCCAACTTGCTGCTCTGGCACAGTTCATCAGTTGTTCCTATGGCAAGTAGCACTTTTTTTTTTTTTTTTAATGAAACGTACTAGGAAAGGATGACTCAAGCTGAGTTTCACAGGTGAAGTTCAGATGAGTTCAGATCCATTCTCAGTGTTCCCATATGCTTGACTTAAGTCCAAACATTTAATTGTCAGCTCCAAACAAAAACTTCCAATGAAGCAGCAGAGGAGAGGATTGTGAACTCTGCTTTTCACCAAGCGCTAAGGACTTGAGCACTTCTTTTTTTTTAATAATCTGTCATTTGTACTTTTTCATACTAAAGGTGACAGTCTAATTCACATATGACCAACACCCATAAATCATGCTGGGGGGAGGAAATATTCATAAATCCATATCAAACAGCACCCAAATTATGACAAATGACATGGCAGTCATAAAATTGCACAAGCACAACTCACCAAGTCATTAATTTCATGGCCGTGGAAAATAAACAGACACATTTTTTTCGCAGCCCTAATAAATTTTAAAAAACTCAAAGAATGGTCCATCTGCTTCGAATAATTTTTAATTTCCTATTCTGTCTCGTTCCCATTAGCTATTCCACTGAGATATTTGCTAAATTCTTTCATTTGCCTCCTCCCATCTGTATTCAATTACTCTATTCCCAAATAGAGTTAGTTTTTCTTTCTCCTAAGCGCAGTACAAAATATCCCCACCTGTACCTTAAAGCAAATGTTATGTGTGTTTTATTATCTGTTAGACTCAATGAGTCATTCTAACTCGATTGCCTGTGCTGAAAGACTTGGAGGGCAATCTGATTTTGATGTTTTCTGGCTTTGGTGAAAAACACCTGCCTGATTCTCATAGCTAATCTATTAACTTGGTAAATGCCTCAACAGATGTTCTAGAATCAGCTAGGGATCAGGGTCTGTCCTCATGACAGCGTCCGCTTGTAAGCTTGAAATATTTAAATGTTCAGAGATCAGAGGCCAATGATGTGTTTTGGGTACAAGCTTTCACTAAATCATATTTTTTCAGCCAGTCCCTGGAGTGCATTCCACATACAATAAGTGGCTGGAGTGCTCTGAGTGAGCAGGCCAAAAGTACAAGCCTCCTTGAACTTTGAAGGGACATGAATTTTAAGGCTGGATTGGCTTCTTTTATTGAAAAATGGAACAAATTTTAGACTCTGCTGAAGCCGTTTCCTTTTAAGCTACACGTCCTTTCTCCAGTTCCTTTCTTCTTAATGAAGCCCATTAAGAAAGTATAAGCCTTGGCTTTGAGACCTGCCTTTGCAAGTATAACTTAATGTCTCTGAGGAGTGCGTTCTAAGCCGTCATCCTCTGTGGGTCAGCACTGCTATACGTGATTCACTTACTGTGTGATCCTCCACTTTGTTACATTGGTTTAAGCCAGGGTTGCTCCACTTACTCTAAGGCATTCCACCCTATAGTAGCCCCAAGGCTGGGATCACCAGAGCAGAGCAATCCCTTGAGAAGGTTTTACTCCTCCCATAGGAAGGGTGGGATAGATGCATGACATCAGTCTCAAGCCCACATGAATTCCCATTTTGTGGGCTAATGCAGTTTTCCATCCAGCTAGCACCACTAGAGCAACATAAATGAGAAAAAAAAGGATCACAACACAGAAAATCCCATGGCTGCTGCTGCCCCACTCTGCTTTCAGAAATGGCCCCTTGTCAATCAAAGCCAAACCTGATAAGTTTATTAATTTTGCGAGCCTTTATATCACCTTGATTCTTGTAACTAGTTCAGACTTGCGATAAAATGACCCGAACAATTCAATTTGAAATGACTGCAAGGTCACTGAAAAATTTTTCCAGTGAGATCACATGAAAGGCAGAACAACTGGAAATCAGTATATCTTTCTCTGACCTTTACTCGCTGCTTTACTCTGGTCACTTCATTTACTTTTTTTTACCTCCACTTCTTCGTCTGCTAAATGGGCTTTATTAATGCAACCTGACTTCACTGTTTTGAAGCTTAATTAGTGAACGTTTGTAAAGTGTTTTGAGATCAATACAGTATTATTACTAATGTACTCAAAATCTCATCTCTGCTGCTATTTTCTCTTGGAGGCTTGACAAGGTGGCCTTCACTGTTCCACATCTTCAACAACCCTTGGAAGGAGCTCTGCTGTTAGGGCTGTCATGAGTGATCAGCAGATGGAGTTGGAGGAGTGAGAAAGTAAATGACTGATTTGTACTGTTATTGCTGTTACACATAGTGCTTTCTAGAAGACAAAATAGAAAATATTAAGGGAGGGTTGATAAAAAATATTTAGGCGTTTAAAGGAAGACACTGAAAGTACAGAGAATGGCTTATATGCTATCTGAAATTGCTGCATTTTTCAAAAGCAGCCTTCTTGCATAGCCAACTAATTAGTCTTCAAACCTGACAAGAGCTGGAGAAAGCTTCTAAATGTGAAATGAGTGAGAAGAAGCAGAAGAAAGGGTCACTGGAAATGGTGTTCCCATCTGAGGATCTATGGCAAGAAGCTTCATTAAGGAAGATTTGCTGTCTGTAAACAAATGTGGAAAAATTGACCATAGCTTAACTAATAAGAATAGTTTCTTCCTTCAGTTTTCAGGCTGTATCTTTGCTGAAATCAAATCTATTCCTTTCCTGTCATTGGGAGATTAAAAATGGAACTGGTTACTGGAAAGATACAAACTTTGATTTTTAAAGTGTACACCCTGCAAAATTCACTTTATAAATTAGGCAATTAAGTATACTCGCTCTTCACTTCTTGTCTTTTTTGACACTTCCAAAGTGGTAGCTTTTTAAAAAATATAAGAAGAAACAATGGGCTACATCCTAGTCCAGTCCTGCTGGCATAAGTGATGCCTTGACCTGAAGAACTAGCTAGGGAATGTGCTGGCAAGTGACAATATCATGGTAAGAGTGAACAAAGCCAATTTTAACCTATGTGCTCCTGCTCATGTAGAAAATCTGACACCAAAGATAGAGGTGATTATGATCACTGTGTGTTCCACAGGTATAAAACATGGCAAATATAAACTTTTTCTATAGCCTATGCAGCCTGGACGTGATCTCCAGACTCAAGCATGACCGCATGACTACACCTCTCTTCTGCAAAGATAAAGTTTTTGGTTCAGGATCCTCTCTTTTTGTCTGTATTCTACACATCATTTCTTCAGTAAATGTTCTGAAAAAGATACCTTCCAGATTAACACAAGAAAGACAATATATGTTTCATACCAGATACATGTAGTTCCATTAACATAAGTGGTGTTCCATTTGTAGATCCTTTGGTACAAAAAGAGATATTTAAGTTTTAAACCACAAATAATTAATTACTATGTTATTACAGCTGTCCACAGCAGAGGGTGCTAAGATTAAAGAGAACTGACCATCAAGCTAACATCTGGGGCAAGGGGAGCAGATTTACGCAACCAAGAGATGGATGTTGGTTGATTAGTGGAGTAATAAAGACATAGGTTTGACTCTTCATGAATGTTACTTCTGTTGTTCTTTTATGAAATTCAGGCTTTTCATAAGCAAGTCCAACATCCAGAGCAGAAAAATGATGCATGGTTTCTTGCGTCAGTAATTTTTCTCAGAAATTGAATTTAACACACATACTAATTAAAACAAATCAGA
This sequence comes from Psittacula echo, assembly GCF_963264785.1. Classification (NCBI taxonomy): domain Eukaryota; kingdom Metazoa; phylum Chordata; class Aves; order Psittaciformes; family Psittacidae; genus Psittacula; species Psittacula echo. The sequence goes on from NC_137743.1 coordinate 60,441,619, forward strand.
TCAAACAAACAAGCAGACAGTGAATGTTCTTCCATACTGTCTTTTTCTCTCCAGAAGTCTTTTAATCAGTCTCAAGAACATACATTTATCTCATGCCAAAAGCAACCTGAAGTAAGTAAGAGTGGAAAATTCAGAAATACTTCTGCCAGTGAAACTGGCTGTAACTTCAATGAAAATGAGGTATCTGACTGATAGCTTAGCTTCTATTGTGTTTCAGTAAAAACACATCCTTGAATTTAGAGCTGTGTAATGACATTATTACATTAAGCTTGTTATTTGAAAACAGACAAACTGCCTCAGAATTATTCTACCAGACACGTCTGGCTTCATTTCTTCAAAAACCACTGCATATGTCATTAAGTCCCCCTCCCTATACCTGCCTACCCCCTGCTTTTCACAGACTGTTAAGTTTGCTTGTGGGGCAGGGTGAAGCAAAAAGAAGGGAAAACGCAACAGCTCCCAAGTATGTGCCCGAGGGCCTGGAAAGCTCAGAAGTTTGAAAAAGGATTACCAAGTCTTTGACTGATGACTCAAGCTGAACTCAGAGGAGGAGCAAGCAAAAAAATTTACCCTTTGATGAAATGCACTGTCCTCTCTCAGTAGTTTTCAATCTTCTCCACATAAAGCAAGCCCTCCTCGATTCTCTGCTCACACTTCTGCAGAAGGCTTCTCTCCTGTTGAGCCCAGGAGCAGCAGTTAGACTTCTGACCTTGGAAATTGTCATCCTCAGCATCAACTCTCTGACCTACAAACCTGGACAGAAATAGGGCAAGGGTCAGAGGAGGGAGCAACTTGGTAACTGAAGCCACAGTGATGATTTTGACTAATTTTAAAATGGAGCTGGAGAAGTTCACCTGTAACAGCAGACATGATGTTGATTCCAGATCCACATTCCTGTGTAAAATGACTAGATAGCTTGCTAACCTAGAACAATGAAAGACTAAGAACTAGGAGGCCAAAATACCTTCTCCCCATTTGCTATGAATGTGTGTCTCCAGGTCAGGACCCCGCAACACAAGCCCAGCACTGCAAGTAAAACTTTTACAGCTGCCATCCATGCAGTTCCCATCCTGGGACTTTTCACCAGCAGTACATTTAATGGAAATATCAAACAAAGAGCTGATAACAGTAACTTAATAAATAAAATCAAGTACCACTCCCTCAGACTTTAGAGGAATGAGAAATTCAGAGGTTTTTTTTGCTTGCTAGCCCTGACATCAGAGGAACTCCCAATTTGCACCAGAGTGAGTAGAAATTAGACCCAAGGAGAGAGCAGATGGTTCAACAGTTCTGCTTAAAAGCACAGGATTCTTGCACTAGGGAGAGGGGAAGGCTTAAAGGCAGCCTTGCAGAAGAAAGCACATACACACTGTGGCTGGCAGCTTGTTGGGAATCCAGGCTTCAACCATCAAAGCAACTGACAGGATCTGCACAGATATTTACTTCTTTCAATTGAATTTAGGAGGCTAAACAGGCGTTGAGTACATCAGCACTTTAGATGATCTGGGCTTTATCACTTCGGCATAACCTAACACCTTTGTGCCTGAAGTCCCAGCTTCAAATCTTATGGCAAGAGGAATCTGGTTACTGATGATAGCCAAAAAGAAAAGCACAGTAATACTCACTTAGAGCATATACACAAGTCCTCAAGACAGAATTCCTGTTATGACTGCTATCACGGCTGAAATTCATTTAGCCACTATTCAATTATATATTCTTTTTTGTCTTGTTTTCCCCTCCAAGTTACCACTCTCACTAGGCATGAGAACTCATTGAAGAGTGAAGACAAGTAGTAAGTAAAATGCAATGGAAGTTGTTTTACATTTATTTTCCATCCCCTATACGGAGCTCCCTCAACCTTTAAATTTTGGGGAGGAAAGACCAGGTTTTGTATGCTGACAGTGAAAAGTATAGCTTTGAATGTGAATTCTATAGGACAGAAGAGACTGAAAGAAAGAAACCATAAAAGGAAATGCACCGAATTCTTCCACCTTCTACCCCAACAAATCCAATTAAACTTGCCAAGACACACACACATGCCATCAATCATTCTGGATTCTATCCACCCTATCAATATTTCAGCAGCATTTCACTCTCTTACTTTCTGGGACTACGCACACTCCACACAGCATGCACTCATTGTTCCCCATGCTCCTTCCTTGGCCCTTTTAATCAGTCACAACAAGCCACATTCATTGCTTTCCTGCACCTTATGCTACACCAAGCTAGCTGGTTAGCTGGCACAGCAGAACTTCTTTGTGCTCCATTGACAGTTTGTGGCTTCATTTTCTGGTTTGTTTGTTGTTTTTTTTTAAACAGGAAAATGCAGGATGCAAACTGTGGTTGTTTATGTACAGAAGGACATGAACACACAAATTCTGTTTACACTTATAAAAATAGTTCTGCTATTAGAAAGACCGCTTTCCTATTGTGGTTACCTCATTTTATAAAGCACAAGAAAAACTGACTGAAGACTTTAGAAAATTTCTTGTAACATATGAGATCTAAAAGTCCCCCAGAGACATAACGTGCCTGACATGGGCATTCTCAACGCCTGCCCTACACATAATACCATTATCAAAACAACTCCAGTAATTTGGACTTCTGTTTCTATGCAGGCTGTAGGATTCTGGCTGGGAATCTTGTGCAGGACTGAGGCTGCTCTCAGGCTGCCCTTGAGCCATGGACATACACAGTAACCCATTTTCAAAGATGAGGCTTATTTTGGGAATACTGGAAAGATCACAGTCATGTCTTGTGTCAGTATAATAATAGTTCTGTCAGCTATCTCTTCACATTCTCTCTTGATGTCACCAAGGAAAACATATAGAGACCTAATCTGATGGAGGATTTCACAGACTCTTGAGGCTGCCTTTACTGACATTTCAGGTAGTGACCTAAAGTAACTCCAAAAGAATGACTGAGCTTTCAAGCAGGGAGTAGCTATTCCAGCTGAGCAATCTGTTGATATGAATTTTATCCTTTTCCAGTGTTCCCATATCCTGAACTGCTCCAGTTCTGAGTGTATTTCCAGCCTGAAGGTGAGCTCCTGCTGAGAGCTCCAATTCCATCCCTATGACATCGCTCTTTTTTTCCTGAAAGGTCTAAAGAGTTGACATTACAGCCTAATGTCCATACAACATGACTGGAGTGCGCAAATGAAAAGGCATAAAAACACACATGCTGGTGAACCCTGTGTGTGCTGGGCCAGCATCCAGACAATAGAGACCAGTTCTGCAACTTGATATAACCAGTGCTGAATAGATATGACTAGATTCTAGTAATCAGTCCATATTCTTCCTCAAATCCAAACAGAAACTGGAAAAGGTTATATATTTTCTTCTTTGTAGCAAAGAGGTTTTTTATCTTCCTGGAATCATAGCCTCTCACATGCTAGGCTCTAATTTATGGGTCTAAAAGTGCTCTTTAGTCTTCAAAGTCCCACCTTATGTCTTCAGATACACTTCTAAAATGTGTTGCTTGACATGACTGCCCTAACCCCCAGTGAAATTTCAAGCTCTCTCTGCACAAAAATGCAAATTATAAGATTATAAATCTTCTCATGTTATCAGTGAAAATTCAGAGATAAGGACTGATGATTTAAACACATCTTTTAGAACGAATGTAAGCAGCAAGTTTTCAGATTCAGTTTCATTAAATTATCAGGAAATGCTGATCTTTCAGTGGCAGAGGTTCATCTGGATAACATAACTTCATCTCCCATCATGGTGGGAACTAACAAGCACACTCCCTTGGAGAATCTTGTTCCGTTTCCTCACACTGAGACCTATCACACAGTCCTTTGGTCTCCAGGGAAAAACCAGGCTCGTCATGCCTTGAAAGTGCAGGCAAGACCAACTGCATATAGAACCCCGCAGCTTCCTGGGACAACAGACATCCTGCTAATCATTTGAGAGTGAATTCAGATTAAAAAGACCTGCATAAGTAGACAGGCTTGTTATTCAGACAGTTCACTACCACTTTTTATCAGTCTTGCTGGAAAGCTACACTTTGGAGAACCCCAATCCTTCATCTAAAAGTACCTTTCTCCAGTTTAGAGCTTCTTTGAAGCAGTGTTTCCCGAAAACATGAAGGGATCTCTGTAAGCTTTGGTCCATGGTAAAAAGGGTAAAAACCTCACTCTGTAAAGTTCTGTCTTCAATATAGTCCTCAAGGTGTTGAAAACCAGCACCCCTGGAAGTGTTGCCTGGAAACTGTTCCTTCTCTGAGCCTCTCAGTATTTTCACTTCCTTGACTCTTTGAGAAACTTTCTTGCACAAGGCAGAAATCCAGACTTTGAGATAGAGAAAGAAAATGGGAAAAGAGAAAAGCATGTGAATATTGCTCCCCTGGGCAATTATCTATGCTGTAAATAACTAAGGTTAACTGCCATCTATAACAAGGTTATCTGCCAAATAAAAAACACTGCTTCTGTGAAAAGCGCAGCTAGGAAGAACCAAAACCAAAGGGAACTTCTGAATGAGTCACAACCAGAATTGGCTATAGAGCACCTGTAAAATATTGCCTGCAATGTGACCCATTTCCTATATTTGGTGAACTACGTATAATTTCCACATAAACTGGGAAATGACTTTATGACTGAAGTCACAGTTATGCAGGCATGCACTCCAAGCGCAGGCTCACTTATCCCTGGTAACATGAACTCAGCTGACTTGGGGATTGCCTGGAGGCCTCCAAGGCACTAGCAACAAATGATTCCAGCACAGCCTTTTCAGAGAAAGAGGTTTGACATGGAACAATGCTGTGAGTCACCCTGTAGATGGGATTATGTGCAGTGTTTGAGGGCAACAAGTGCAAAAAAGAGCTGAAGAGCATTCAAGAATGTAGCTGGCAAGGTGTTGACATGTGATTCTAATAAGGAAATTGCAGTTTTTCTCAGCCATGCTTTTGGTAAGGTGTCGTGGTTTAAGCCCCGGCTGTAAATTAGAACCACGCAGTCTACTTCCCCCCCCCCCACTCCCCAGAGGGATGGGGAGGAGAATCGAAAGAATGTAACTCCCACGGGTTGAGATAAGAACAGTCCAGTAACTCAGGTATAACACAAACCACTACTGCTGCCACCAATAATAATAATGATAAGAGAAATAACAAAGGAAGAAAATATGATACCGCTCGCCGGAAAAGAGCCCGACCGAAAAGAGGAGGTGCCCTTCCGGGTAGCTCCCAGTTACATCCCCTGGCATGACGTGCTGTGGTATGGAATACCTCTTTGGCTAGTTTGGGTCAGGTGTCCTGTCCCTGCTTCCTCCCGGCCCCTCCTCCTCCCTGGCAGAGCATGAGACTCACAAAATCCTTGGTCAGTCTAAACATCAGTGTTATCAGCTCTGTTCCGAGGCTGAAAGTCAAAAACACAGTGCTGCAACAGCTACTAAGAAGGAGAAAAACTGACTGTTACTGCTGAACCCAGGACAGTATCCACCCCTTATTCCATACCATTCACGTCATGCTCAGATCCCACATTTTCCATATACCCTCACTCTCATTTCAGTGCACTGTTATCTTAGTGCACGGACCAATTGCTATAAAGCTACTGAGTCCGTTCGGTTCATGATGTTGGGCTCCATCTCTTGTAACAGTCTTTCAGAGCAGGAGAAGCTGTGTGCAGTGTTGGATCGTTGTCTGCTGATGCTGATCATTCCTTTACTGTAGAACTCATCCGGTTCTATCAAAGTTCATTCTCTGTTGGGATGATGGTCGGAGGGAAGTCAGGGCCAGTCGCTGGTGCCCTGCAGACTTCTAGTTGATGGCTATAGCAGGCAACAGCGTACAATTGAGTTCATTGTCTGTTTTCTCCTAAAATCAAATCCCCTTGAGGTACGCATCGGACTTCTCCATCTTCCTGCATTACCCACCAAGTATATCCAGGGCCCTGAGCAAAAGCAATCCCACGAGTGGGTTTGCCTTTACCTGAAGCAGGAATAACCCAGACTGTCTTCCCCAGCAAATTCTTCATGTGCACCACAGGAACTTTGTCCCCCTCTACAATATGTAAAAGTTCTGACTGGGCTGGGCCAGCCCTGTTGGCAGATCCTCTGGTGTTGACCAACCAGGTGGCCTTTGGTAAGTGTGTATCCCAATGCTTGAAAGTTCCCCCACCCATTGCTCTCAGTGCAGTTTTTAACAGCCCATTGTACCGTTCGATTTTCCCAGAGGCTGGTGCATGGTAAGGGATGTGATATACCCACTCAATGCCATGCTCTTTGGCCCAAGTGTCTATAAGGTTATTCCGGAAATGAGTCCCATTGTCTGATTCAATTCTTTCTGGGGTGCCATGTGGCCACAAAATCTGGTTCTCAAGGCCCAGGATAGTGTTCCGGGCAGTGGCATGGGGCACAGCGTATGTTTCCAGCCATCCGGTGGTTGCTTCCACCATGGTAAGCACATGGCGCTTGCCTTGGCGGGTTGGTGGGAGTGTGATATAATCAATCTGCCAGGCCTCCCCATATTTGTACTTCAGCCATCGTCCTCCATACCAAAGAGGCTTTAACCGTTTGGCTTGTTTAATTGCAGCACATGTTTCACACTCATGAATAACCTGGGCAATAGTGTCCATTGTTAAGTCCACCCCTCGATCACGGGCCCATCTGTATGTTGCATCTCTGCCCTGATGGCCTGAAGTGTCATGGGCCCACCGGGCCAAAAATAATTCACCTTTATGTTGCCAATCTAAGTCCATCTGAGCCACTTCAATCTTAGCAGCTTTATCCACTTGTTGGTTGTTCTGGTGTTCCTCAGTGGCCCGACTCTTGGGTACATGGGCGTCTACATGGCGTACCTTCACCACCAGGTTCTGCACCCGGGCAGCGATATCTTGCCACAGTGCAGCAGCCCAGATGGGTTTACCTCTGCGTTGCCAGTTGCTCTGCTTCCATTGCTGCAACCACCCCCACAGGGCATTTGCCACCATCCATGAGTCAGTATAGAGATAAAGTACTGGCCACTTTTCTCGTTCAGCAATGTCCAGGGCCAGCTGGATGGCTTTCACCTCGGCAAACTGACTCCATTCACCCTCTCCTTCAGCAGTTTCTGCAACTTGTCGTTGAGGACTCCATACGGCTGCCTTCCATCTCCGATGCTTTCCCACAATACGGCAGGACCCATCAGTAAACAAGGCATACTGCTTTTCACTTTCTGACAGTTTATTATATGGTGGGGCCTCTTCAGCACGCATCACCTCCTCCTCTGGTGACATTCCAAAATCTTTGCCCTCTGGCCAGTCCATGATGACTTCTAGAATGCCTGGACGACTGGGATTTCCTATTCGAGCTCGTTGTGTAATTAGTGCAGCCCATTTACTCCATGTCGCATCGGTTGCATGATGTGTAGAGGAGACCCTGCCTTTGAACATCCAGCCCAGAACGGGCAACCGGGGTGCCAGGAGGAGCTGTGCTTCAGTGCCAATCACCTCCGAAGCAGCTCGAACCCCTTCATAGGCTGCCAGTATCTCTTTCTCAGTTGGGGTATAGCTGGCCTCAGATCCTTTGTATCCCCGACTCCAAAAGCCGAGGGGTCGACCTCGAGTCTCCCCTGGAGCTTTCTGCCAGAGGCTCCAGGTAGGACCATTCTCCCCAGCTGCGGTGTACAGTACATTTTTAACATCTGGCCCGTTCCGGACTGGTCCAAGGGCTACTGCATGAACTATCTCACGTTTAATTTGCTCAAAGGCTTGTTGTTGCTCAGGGCCCCATTTAAAATTGTTCTTCTTCCGGGTCACATGATAGAGAGGGCTTACATTCGAACTGTAATTTGGGATGTGCATTCTCCAGAACCCCACAGCACCCAAGAAAGCTTGTGTTTCTTTCTTATTAGTTGGTGGAGACATTGCTGTTATTTTGTTGATCACATCTGTAGGGATCTGGCGACGTCCATCTTGCCATTTGATTCCCAAAAATTGAATCTCCTGTGCAGGTCCCTTGACCTTACTCCGTTTTATGGCAAAACCAGCTTTCAGCAGGATTTGGATTATTTGCCTCCCTTTCTCAAAGACTTCTTCAGCTGTATCACCCCACACAATAATGTCATCAATGTACTGCAGGTGTTCTGGAGCTTGCCCCTGTTCCAGTGCATTCTGGATCAGTCCATGGCAAATGGTAGGGCTGTGTTTCCACCCCTGGGGCAGTCGGTTCCAAGTGTACTGGACGCCCCTCCAAGTAAAAGCAAACTGTGGCCTGCACTCTGCTGCCAAAGGAATTGAGAAGAATGCATTGGCAATATCAATCGTGGCATACCACTTGGCTGCCTTTGACTCCAGTTCATACTGAAGGTCTAGCATGTCCGGTACAGCAGCACTCAATGGTGGTGTGACTTCATTCAGGCCACGATAGTCTACTGTTAGTCTCCACTCTCCGTTAGACTTTCGCACTGGCCATATGGGGCTATTAAAGGGTGAGCGAGTCCTGCTGATCACTCCCTGACTCTCCAGACTACGGATCAGCTTATGGATGGGAATCAGGGAGTCTCGGTTGGTGCGATATTGCCGCCGGTGCACTGTTGCGGTCGCGATTGGCACTTGTTGTTCTTCGACCTTCAGCAACTCCACAACAGAAGGATCCTCTGAGAGACCAGGCAAGGTGGACAGCTGTTCATTTTCCTCAGTCTCCAAAGCAGCAATACCAAAAGCCCATCGGTACCCTTTTGGGTCTTTGAAGTACCCTCTCCTGAGGTAATCTATGCCGAGGATGCATGGAGCCTCTGGACCAGTCACAATGGGGTGCTTTTGCCATTTCCTTCCAGTCAGGCTGATCTCAGCCTCCAGTACAGTCAACTCTTGGCATCCTCCTGTCACTCCAGAGATATAGATGGGTTCCACCCCTTGACAGCTTGACGGCATCAGGGTACACTGTGCACCGGTATCTACTAGAGCTTTATACTTCTGTGGGACTGATGTGCCAGGCCATCTGACCCACACAGTCCAGTAAATCCGATTATCCCCTACCTCCACCTGGCTGGAGGCAGGGTCCCTCTAACAGTCATCACAACGTTGGACACCTAAGTCGTATTGAAAGGGATTATTCTTCGTTATCATAGGAGCTGGAGTAAAATCAGCTCTTCCACTCCATCTGGGAACCTGCTCACCAGAGACTGAAGCCGCAGCTCTCATGGGATGATTAGTCTTGACCCTTGTTCCTATTTTCAATTCATGCACCCGTTCCTCCAAAGCTGAAGTAGGTTTTCCATCCCACTTCATCATGTCTTCTCCATGATCCCGCAGGTAAAACCATAGGGTGGCCCGTGGTGTTTGCCTTCTATATCTTCTGTCTCGAACAATAGGACGTCTTTTGTTAACAGCTGAGACGTGTGTTGGTACACGTGAGGAGCTGGATAAATCAGATAGATCGTCCCTCAATTGTTTGACATCCTGGGACAGTTTTTCCACAGCTGAGATGATGGAAGGGGTGAGATTGTCTTCGAACTCTCGGAGTTTATGAATCATTTCATCCACTGTTGGTGTTACTATGTCACCCCAGGTTACTGTTGCCAATGAATGGGCATACGATGACGGTGCATTCCGTGTAAGTTTTCGCCACATGGGTCGTGTACATTCGACTTCATCTGGGTCTATGGGTATATCTCCGTTATTCGGTTTGATGTGATAGATCATCTCTACAATGGCTGATTCCCTCAGAGACTGGATGCCTTTGTCTAAAGTAGTCCACTTGGCCGAACAACTCGTAACATCGTCCTTGTATGGAAATCTTTCTTTCACAGCTGCCAAGAGCCGCCTCCAAAGACTGAGGGACTTTTTCTCTCTTGCAATTGCTTTGTCAATTCCCCCTTCTCTAGCAAGTGATCCCAGCTGCTTGGCTTCCGTACCTCCTAGTTCGTGACCATCGGCCCCATTGTCCCAGCATCGGAGCAACCAGGTGATGATGTGCTCCCCTGGTTGACAGGTAAAATCTTTTCGCATATTCCGTAGCTCGGTTGAGGTCCGAGGTCGAGAAGTCACCTCTTCTTCTTCTTCGTCATGTGATGATGACTCCTGACCAGATGCTGTCCTGAGTGGTGAATACATTGTTTCTTCATCTTGCTTCACCCTTCTTGCCTCTTTTTTGCTTTTTCTCTTGCGTAGAGGGGCAATCGATATTGGTACGAATTGGTCCTCTGGTTTAGCTGCAGTCATCACTGTGGTTTGAGTAGCAACAGTACTTGTCGCTGGGGATGGTGTAGCTGCTGTGGTTGGAGCTGGGGTAGCTTCGCTGTCTGTTGCAGTCGAAGTTTGAGTAGTGGCTGTACTTGTCGCTGGGGGTGGTGTAGCTGCTGTACTTGTCGCTGGAGTAGCTGCACTGTCTGTTGCAGTTGAAGTTTGAGTAGTGGCTGTACTTGTCGCTGGGGGTGGTGTAGCTGCTGTACTTGTCGCTGGAGTAGCTGCACTGTCTGTTGCAGTTGAAGTTTGAGTAGTGGCTGTACTTGTCGCTGGGGGTGGTGTAGCTGCTATGCTCGGAGCTGGAGTAGCTGCGCTGTCTGTTGCTTCGCCCTCAGATCCAGGGACATTTTTTCCCTTTTGAAGGTGCTGGATAGTGTTGAACAAGGCCCGGTAAGCATAGGCCAAGCCCCAGCACGTTGACATGATTTGTCCCTCTCTGGTATGACCAGGATGACAGCACACCTCATTTAAGTGTTTTACTAATTCTTCTGAATTTTGCAGTTGTTCGGTGGTGAAGTTCCAAAACACTGGAGGGGCCCACTGACCTAGATACTTGCCCATACTATCCCACACACCCTGCCACTCATGGCTGTCCAGCCTCGGGGAAAATCTCTCGGTCCCCCTATTTTGTCGTCTAACCCCAGACAAGACCCAAACCCGACTCTGCTTAACTCTTGAGATCAGACGTAATGGTTGTGAACAAAACACACTCTGTATGCGTGCCAACATGGTGACCCCCATCACAATCAGCAAACAGGTCTCAACAATATCAAAAGGCCACTCAAAAATTTCAAAACTCTCAAACGATGCTGTAAACGGTCTGGGAGGGGCACTGGGAGGGTAAAAGAATGTCTCCTTCATAGGTTGACCACCCAGGAAGGAGAAAAAAGATGTATAGTTGCTAAGCATTTGTATTATATACCTCCCAAAGTATAAAGGTGGTGACCACACTGGGAACACAAGCCAGATCAGTTTCATGATCAATCCTTCTATTGTATTACAAGTCATTGCCACAAAATACAACGAGACAACAACCTTAGCCCAAGCCCCACACTTGAAAAACACCAACACAGCAAATACCGGCTCTAAGTAACCTACGGCATATTGAGACTGTGAGATCAAAAACAACAACTTTGAGAGCCAATAAATCAGCATTGTGACGAGTGACTATTAATCCAAAACACTGAATGCTTATCACAAATACGATTAGACACACTCCGGTCAGATCTGTCGTTATCTCAACCCTTCGTGGGTTCGTGCCCCACGTTGGGCGCCAAAAGGAACTGTCGTGGTTTAAGCCCCGGCTGTAAATTAGAACCACGCAGTCTACTTCCCCCCCCCCACTCCCCAGAGGGATGGGGAGGAGAATCGAAAGAATGTAACTCCCACGGGTTGAGATAAGAACAGTCCAGTAACTCAGGTATAACACAAATCACTACTGCTGCCACCAATAATAATAATGATAAGAGAAATAACAAAGGAAGAAAATATGATACTGCTTGCTGGAAAAGAGCCCGACCGAAAAGAGGAGGTGCCCTTCCGGGTAGCTCCCAGTTACATCCCCTGGCATGACGTGCTGTGGTATGGAATACCTCTTTGGCTAGTTTGGGTCAGGTGTCCTGTCCCTGCTTCCTCCCGGCCCCTCCTCCTCCCTGGCAGAGCATGAGACTCACAAAGTCCTTGGTCAGTCTAAACATCAGTGTTATCAGCTCTGTTCTGAGGCTGAAAGTCAAAAACACAGTGCTGCAACAGCTACTAAGAAGGAGAAAAACTGACTGTTACTGCTGAACCCAGGACATAAGGGGTCACTTAATGCAATGTGTGGAATTTCTTTAGAGTGCTGCATCTTGCACACTGCTCTTAGGAACACAGTGGGGAAAGCTCCCAGGATATGATTAATTAAAATAGCTACCACATGTTTATCTGTGTATTTATCTGATGGTAGAAACCGTGTGTACACACACAGCAATTCTGTCCTTAATTTATAACCAGGTCACCTGATTTCTACTGTATTAGTGATGTTGAGGTAAATAAAAAAAATCATAGCTGAAAGGAGTAAAGCTCTCTCTGTCCTGGAAGGGAACATGAGCACTCAGCAGGACAAATCTGGCCTTGCAGGAATCTTGTATTATTTGTTATAATGTCTGCTCATGGTGTGTGAAGAGAGCAAGGCAACAAAAAAATGGGAGCTTAAAACCAGCACCCTGAGCAGGGAGCAAACTGAGCTTGCCAGCAAGGATTTCAGAGGAAACTATGTCTTCTGACTTCCCATTCCTCTTTGCAATTTAGAAAGATATTTTCCCAGACCTTGACTTTACCCAGACCTACCATTTGAAACTCACAGCTTTGAGTAGGAACCTTGGAATTGCAATCCTATTTTTCAGAAACGAGGAAGGGCTGCGGTCTTTTCCAACACTTTCTGGGACAGTATGTGCTCCTTTTTAATTCAGCAGTCTAGGTTTTAGGTACTACCTTGAACCTGTCTTCTGAAAAAGCTTATTGGTGTTAGCCCAGTGATTTGACACATAAACTCTATCTATGAGTCTGGGTAGGCTGAGATACAAGCAAGACCTTGAATGGATCAGCAATCTCAACATCAAGCAGCTCTTTAGGTCCTTTTTAAGGGTTTTGACAACATTAACATCAATGGATTTTATGTGTCTTCAGGACTAGGTGACAGCCAATTTTTATTATTTTTTTTTCATAATCTGAACAGTTTGTCACTTAGACCACATTGCCTTGTCCTCCTTTCATTTAATCTTCATCAGGGACTGTACGATAGGACAAGGGGTAATGGGTTCAAACTAAAACAGGGGAAGTTCAAGTTGGATATAAGGAGGAAGTTCTTCACTGTGAGGGTGTTGAGGCACTGGAACAGGCTGTCCAAAGAAGTGGTAAATGCTGCATCCCTGACAGTGTTTAGTGTCAGATCGGACAGAGCCTTGGGTGACATGGTCTAGGGTGAGGCATCCCTGCCCATGGTGAGGGGGTTTGAACATGATGATCTTAACATCCTTTCCAACCCTAGCTATTCTATGATTCTGTGGGATTCCTTTACATGCCTCTACTACTTCTTTGTGCACTTATCTTGTAACCAGTCTGCTACACTGTAGCATTTTGAAGCTTTAATCTCAACTGGCATCCTTACTAAGCATGCTTCATGTGCTTTTAGGTCAAAAGAGGAGAGGATCCTCTTGCAGATTTATCCTGATTATCTTGCCTGCTCCATCGCACCACTCATTTCCTGAACCCCACCAATTTATAGCAGTCAGAATATAAGCAACATCTGCATGTCTTATGGGGAAGCAGCCAGCTTTCCCCTACTGCTGATGGACTTTGAATGAATGGGGCAATGAATTCCTCCCCCAGTTATTTAATCAAATTGAAAATTATTTCTAACACTGCACCTGGACAAGTTGCCATTTATCAAATGAACAAACCCCCCAGTGAATGAACCATTCTCTCCCTTCTGTTTTCTGACGCTGGTTTTGCATATTAGGTGCAGTCAGAAGAGTGTGCTTCCTGGTAAATCATGATGGCTACTCCGTCAGATTTTGTTTTTGTAAGTCACTGAGCCCTGAGCAGGAAACTATTTAAAATTTGTGAGCATTGATTAAGATGTGGGGAAGTGCATTGGTGTGCTTCTGAAGCATGATACTGGAGAAATACGAATACATAATTACTTTGTGCTACAAGGGCTATCCCTGGCCATGTCAAATGCTGTGGGTTCACTGATATTAGCCTGATAAGCAACCAGTGCACTTTTAGAAATTAAGCAAAACATTAAAATTTGGATCCAAAGATTCTCAGCATTAAAAACTTTGGACACATCTGATCTATTGGGAAAAAAAAAAAAAAAAAAAAAAAAAAAAAAAAAAAAAAAAAAAAACACAAACAAAAAACCAGGCTTGAAATGATTGCTTAGGTTAATGGGGTGACTTCAGTCAGACTTTGACGGCATCCCAGTACCAGGTATTATAAATGGATTTTCAGAAGTTGGAGATTTTTAGGACCTAGGATTCATATTTGCAGAAAATAATAATTTCAGACTTTAATCTAACTCTGTATTTTCCTGGCAGAAGCATGTATGTTCATGGAGCAGGATTGGAATGGTTCATTCAAAAGATAGCAGCCAGATGCAGTCTGTATCTGACCTTTGCATTAGGCAGATAATCAGGCCAAATGCATAGTTTCAGAGCTGTCTCTGGCTGGCTCCCTTCCCACAGGTTAACTGATTTTTCAAGAACATATTCTGGAAAGATTAATCTGAATCCATGTGTGCTGCTACTGTCATGTTATGAAAGACATCTAGAGAAAAAGCCTCCAAATGAGGGACACGCAGCCATCAGTTAAGAGGCCTGATATGACTCTGTACCAGTCTCTAGCACAATGTTTTCTGTCCCAATTTAACGGTTTCTGTCCCAATTCTTCCCAATTTAATGGTTTGTTTTACTTAAAAACACATGACCTCCCCCACCAATCTAAATACTGAATTATTTGGAAAGACCTCGTGTTCTGTGTCAAACATGACACCTGCATCCTGAATATGTAGCAATCAAAAAAAAATATGTACTTTTTACAGATACACCATTTTATTCTAGTTATTTTTAAAAATGCACAAAATTTCATGTGATGAAAGATGGTAAGTTAAGATAGAATAAAGGAATCAACACAAACTAGGAAAGAGAGATAAACAGAAACTTACTAAACAACTTGATGCAACAGTAAAGCAGCCAATAGTACTGAAATCGTGTTTTCAGGTTAAATTCAGTCCAACCATTCAGGGTATTTGCTCCAACATTGTCATAGAGACCAACTGAACACAACGCACCAATATTTTTCCACTAGCAAGACAAAAAGTCAATGTGATGGGAAAATCTTCACCTCCTGACTCCTCCCCAAAATGCCTATTGACAAGGACAAGACTGTGCTAGTAAGCTTTCTGTGGAGCTCTGGAGCACTCTACCTAAGAACAAACTTTCACAGTATTTGAAGGGCAACAAGCTAATGGCCCTTGAACAACCCACATTTCAGAACTAGGTGCAGTTTGCATGCAACTAGATTCTGGAGACTAAGTCAGGAACAACACAGCTGAGAGTTGTCACACAGCCCTGCAGCCACACAATGGGTGTGAACTCCGGTGGGTGCTATAAATGAGTGCTCTGCTCCACTAAATCTGTTCCACAAGTTGTTTCTGTCCTACTGGAGGTAGGGATTTCTGTTGTGCTGTGTGGGCACAAACTGTTTGGAGGATGCAGAGACTCTTTGGCATTCAAATAGAAAATAAGTTCAACTGTTTACTTTTTCAGGTTGCATCTAGGCAATCAACAGAGTCCTAAATATGTAGATGACATATTAAAAGATATGATGGACACTGTAACCTCACACTTTTCTTAATTAGAAGGCAAAAGTTGCAGTTTTGTTTTAAAAATTTATTGTTACTCCACTGCCAAAAGCAAAGAGAATACCTCAAGTCTTTGAAAGAACTGATGCAAATTGCTACTGAGTCCAGGTGCATTTTGTATTACTTATCTGTCCTCTTAAGTACAAACTACATATATATCCATCCTGGGACAAAGGCAGACTCAAACACCACTCAGGCAATACTCTCTTCCAATAGTCACTACAGACATACACATCAGTTCTTGGGATATGATTATACTCTTGCAGTTAGTCTTCAATAAAGGACTGAACAAATTATTATCTAAGTCCTAAGGGAGTTAACAAATATAAAGTAACACTGTACATGCTTAAAATTAAAAAACAAACATATTCAGAAGATCAATATTCAGACTACAGAAAAAAGCATCATGTGAAAACATCTGCTACAAACATGCCCTTCTATTGCAAAGGTATGGTCACTGGGACATAAGGGTGACATAGGTAGGTCTAGCCTATTAATTTGAAAAGGGACATAAAATGCTAGCAGCAGGAAAGCCAGCTTTTTGAGGTATGATCCTTAAAATCCAATTAGCCACACTAAATTCTAACTTTCCTTCTATAAGACCAAAACATTCAAGGTAATGTATCACAATGTAAAAACACAACATTAAAATGTGCACAAAAAGGAAAAATAATCAGGAAAACGTCAAGATTTCAACTTGAATTTTGACAATATCAGCTCTTGACTATATGTCCTATATATTTGTAGCCAGACAGAGAACAGAAATTCCATCTGAACGAATTTCTGTAGAAGAATGAACTTTAGCATTCTCAAATTCTGGAAAAGTGAAATTTCTGATCCTTAACACTGTTTTATAAAGAAGGAATACAGAAGGGTAATGCTGTTGCCAGAAGGCAGTGAAAGGGTTAGTTGTTTTTGAACATTATGCCTGTTATGTATTCAGATACTGCCTATTCATGCTCAGCACGAATTATGTCACAAAGTTTGTGACCCAGCATGAATTATGCCACCAAGTTTGTGACCTAAACATGTGTTGTTGCTAAGTAATACCCAGTCACAAGGTCTCCTGTAATCCACACCGCTTGCACTTTTACTACAGATGTGCCATGGTCAGTTTGCTAACATGATACCCATGCTCCCACACTGGGCAATAAAACTCACTCAGCTATTCTGTTTGCAACAGGTCTTAATACCTTCTTCTTGGCATAAGTCCACCCAGCATTAATGGTGTGCACCTGGGCCCTTCATTATACCTGACAGGTTTTCATGCTGTAAAGAGTATTTTTTTTTAAGAAGGAGGGAAGAATAAAAACTGATCTTGCTTCTTGCAAAGAAAGGCCTGAGAAGGTAATCAAATTGCTAGGGCTGAGCAGACCAGGCAGAGAGGTTCCTTAAGTATGTCTAAATTCTTGGATTTATTCTTGGCTATAAGCAATCAGTCCTGTTTGGCATATATCTCATCAGCCAACAGCATACGTTCTGATGCTGAATTAAGTGATCACCCTAGACAGAAATGGGTCACGTCTGGAGAAAAGAACAAAAAATACCATTTCCCGAGCCGCTCAAGAATACCAATATCACCTCTGCAAGCTTGCAGGCTGACGGGACACTTGAGCAAGTGGAAAAAAAAAAAAAGCAGCAAAAGACCTGTTGAAACACCAGCTTTTATCCGGGTTTTATCACAGAACTCGGTCCCTTTTCTCCTTTGTTCCTCCTCTCAGGAATGCTTGAAGCACAGTCTGTCCACAGTCCATTGCTATAACACACAGGGACAGGAGACCAAGGCCTGACTTGGCTCCTGAAGCAATTCCCTGACAAAGGACCATAGTATATGCCTCAGGAAGAGCAAAATCACAACAAGCACAGCCACACATGCCCAAATGTTAAAAATCAAGAACAGAAACCATATTGAGGCACACATTTTTCTTTTCATCTTAGTTATCCTTAATTGCTGTTGTAATAGCAAAATTCAAGTAGCAGCCCTGCTTATCTGTGTCCTGAGCAGTTTCAGGAACCAAGAGGGTTTTTTTAACATGTGATCTGCTGGTGACAAAATGCCCTGATGATGAAGTAACACATGGCATAAGGATGACCATTAGAAGCATCAGCTGAAAACTTTTCTCTCCTTAGGGCCTGGTTCTGCAACTCTGACTTCGAATCACATGGTCAGTAAATTTCTCTGTTCACGAGATTAATGCTTGTGCAGGCACCTGAGCTGGATGCATGCTACTTTCTAGGACTTAAAAATTTATTTGTGATGCACTGTGAAAGCTAACACTTAAAGATAATCTTCTTGTCATTTGTGTAGGTAGCACATCTATTCCTGCCCTTAAATACTGTCTAGATGCGGTTCAATTCAATTCAAACTGCAGGCACTCTATCTCTTCCTAACATACTTTCCACAGAATTAGGTTCATCTCATGTAATACATAGAGAGGACTAACTTGTTCCACACTTTACAGATCTCCTTTTTCTCCCAAAATAAACAAACTACTGTTGCAATACCTGTATCAAATGGTAGTGCCTGGTCTCAGACTACACACCAACAATGTTTATTTTCATTTCTCTGGGATGTAGCATGGCAAGAACTGTGGATTCGTTAAACACCTTCAGAATGTGTTACAGAATCACTCGTCTTGATCTAAAAATGTGAAAACTAAGCATCACTCAACATAAAATAAATGTGATATAGCATAGAGCAGAGTAATAGTTCTAGCACATATGGTATTGTGAGAAATTATTTTCTGTGACAGTCAAGCATGACGATGAACAGAAGACAAACAAATTTCCTGCACTGCCTCAGTAAGGGTTTGCCTGTCCTATAAAGTCTTATAGAGAACTAACTGACAAGAATACCTGGAATTACCAACTCTGATTTGCATTACATGTGACAGACAAAATATACGTTTAAAGAAAATGAAATGTACTTATGAATGATTTGGATACTGACCAAAACTAGATCAAATGGTGGGAAGATATCCACAAAAAAAATTTTACAAAGCTTGCAAAAAGTTCTCAAAAAGTTTATGGCAGTGCAGCGACATGGACCTCATAACATTTTCTGTTCCAACGATGAGCATGTCGCAGTTCATTTACATGGTCTAGTTGTGTAATATGTAGAGAAAGGATTGGCGGATAATTTTGAAACTAAAACAATCTGGAAGAGAAATGGGTGAAATGGGAAGTATTCACGATAATATCCGTTAAAAAAAAAATAAAAATCTGTTGTTAGTCTATCAGGAGGAAAGGTATTTTAAGCGTCATTGTCTTGGTCTCTTTGTCTGAGAACAAAAGTTTTATTAATGGATTTAAAAATGCCACTGTAAATTTGGAAGCAAACTCTCCTCTACAAAACCAAACAAAATCAATTTCAATACGTGGTAATTGTAAAGAGCAGAAAAATGGCAGGCATATGTATAGGAAAAAAATTTAATTTTGAATGAGATGAGATGCTTATCAATAAGATTCTGCTGAAATATTTATTACTGTCAGTAAAACTTCTCAGACTAACCCAAAAATGACAGATCTTCCCAAAATATACAGATTATATCTTGAATTTTCTTATGGAAGTCTGAATGTCCCCTTGTCTTTCAGATTTTGTTGACTGTGTCTTAAAATGTTATAAAAGGTTGTTCCAATTTTGGTGACAGAAAAGCAGAATTTTTTAAGCTGTGCATGCAGACAGCAGAGTTAGAAGAAGAGGACAGAGCAGCACATGGGGAATGAACTAAATGGAAAGGGTTTAGAGCTGAGATAGAGGATCACTCTGGTGATAAGGGTGAAGGGGTAGATGATGGGAAGGTGCTCCAATTAGGGTGTGGGTATGACAGCATCAGGATGATGAGAGGAGAAATGACTTTACCAGAGATGCTTGAAATCAACCAGGAAGAGAGAAGTCAGAACAATGCTCGTTATACAGGTTTTGCAGGCAAGGGACAGTTTTTCTAGCTGGAGACAGCAGGCACAGCATTGAGGCAGCTGAAACATAGGAGGCTGCATGAGAAGCCAGGGACCAGCATAGCCACAAGTCACCTGACCTCCCTCCAGCTGCAAGATCAGAATACTGCTGAGATAACCGCAAACCACTGTTCTGCCTACCATGCAATGGTTATAGTTTGAGCATGACTGCAGTGACATTCAGACATCTGCTCCAGTTGCCTTGAAAATCAGCTCTGATTTAACCAGAAACTGCTAATCTTAATCTGGCAACTCCCTTCTTGTTAAAAATAAGAAAACTACTAATGCCCTTCTCTTACTTAAGGATACATCTTAAAGCATTTATTCTTCATGAGCTGGTGCCTTCAGCAGGACTATGAAGTACAACTCAGCAAATGTCCTTCAACCGGGACCTCTTTTAGGCAGCAGGCCTCCTTTCATCCACAAGCATGGCTACAGTCCCACAGAGACACAGACTGAACACCTCTGTAACTGTGGATCTTTGGTTTCTCATGAAATACAGTATGGGGACTTTTCCAAAGGCTCATCACATAGCTGCCTAATAAAAGATTTCCAACCAGCAACACAACACATCTCCCTGGAGCTTTTTGGACTACTTATGCTCATTCTCAGAGATATCCTCCACTAGAGTTGGAAAGATGCAGCTAAGAGAGCAAACCTAAAATTGCATTGGTTGTGCAAAAATTTCCCAAGGAAATGGCACTGTTGGTTTCAACACAAGTTTTAGACACCACCTATAATCAATAGAAGAGAACAGTCTCTGAAGTGAGCGATTTAGAAGAGGAGGATCATTTAGATGCTTTGATTTCCTCTGTAGAAAAACTCTCTCTTCATTGACTGTATAAGGAGCCTGGAAAGGTCAGGGAACGAAAAGAGCAACAGCAGACTTTCTCCTCAAGAGAGAGGTATCAGAAAAGTCATCATTAGAATTTGCCCAAAGAGGGCAGTCTCAAGAGGCAGACCAAAATACGAACAATAATTATGCTTAAATTTCTCCAGTCATTTCCCTAAAGCTTTTTAACAGCAAACGAAAGTAGGTAAATGAGTTTATATATTAAACTTCTCAGTAAATAACATGCAAAGAGAGAAGGGAACCTGGATTAAATTATTATGAACAATGAAAATTCTTTTTGGGTAAATCTGAAAGGAAAATGTATACTCTGTTCCACTTGGGAGGATCTGCTTCTTGTCACGTATGGCATGAGTTTGCCAGGGCGCTTCTTTACTTTTGTAACAAAATAGCTTTGTGAATATCCTGGTCTCCAAAGGCAGACGTGAGGAGGTACTAGGAATTCTTCAGTTCAGAGCTTGATCCGTCTGATCAAACCCATACACTTTCCTGCAGCAGCGGAACAGTGTTGTCACTGTGTTGTCTCAGGCCCTGTACATCAACTCTAATCTTCATCTTGTTTCATCTTTCCCTGTATTTTTGGTCTGGACAGATCATCCTGTTGTACTTGAAGATTCACACACTCTTGTGCAACTGTTTTATTTCACCCCTTGCTCAGCCAGCTGTACAACAAATGCCAGAGAAGAAGAGTGAGCTCTGCGTACTGTCAGAGCTACATAGTTCTGACTATTATTTCCGCTTGATGGCTTTGGTTTTATCCAAGGATTATTCAGTTTGGGAATAATGGGAGATTTACATGCTTGCACACAGGTCAAATGACAGTCAGAATGCACATGTGTTGCAATTTCTTCACCTACAGATTATTCCTGGTGCCTGTTATTTTAAAGCTTTCCTAACTGGCAATGGCAGAAATTACTGTTTGAATCCTTCTGTTTGCAGACGGATGCTGATGTCCTCCTAGTGTTCCAGCGGGATACTGCTTTGATATTGAATGATAAATTGTTTCAAATAATATCAGCAAAGATTTTCTACAGACCAATTCTGAAGTACACTGAATAGGTCACTTAAACTCACTGGAATTTTTTTCCAAGTAGCTATTTCTTAAACTCAGACTGTTACCATGCTATTTTGAGTTTTAGACAAACTCCAGGAACTTAATATCAACTACAATGTCTTCCCCTCTGACCACAGGAACAACTACAAATGCTCTGCTATTTTCCCTGGTATTCCTGAAGGTTTCAGTAATCATTTGGATATATTAAAAAGGAAATAAATAGAAAGCTATGCTGATTTTTGATCCCTAAAAAAGGCAAAATAAAACCAATGTGAATTTCACCACCTGTTCTGTAACAAAGCAGAGAAAGAAATTACAGTTTTGCAGTTTCTGAGGAGTTACCATGACTGGCTGAAATACAGCTGTGAATTCTGAATGTAAATAATGACAAGACAACATAGGAAAAAAACATCCCAATGACTTATTGATCAAGTTATTCATATTTAATGATGATGTACACACAGGCAGGCTAAAGAAATTTACTGGCACTTAATTTAATTTTCAAGTTTATCTAAGTTTCCTAGAAGCATAAACTACTACCCAGACAAGATGAAAGTATGCAAAGTATTCTCCATCACTTTTTGGGTCTTTGGGATTGAGTATCTCCCTAAAGATATTTACAGTCATATTTACAGTGATCAAGCCTAGTGTGCACAACACCAACAAAACTCTTTAGCATGGGTTACACAGGAGTAAAAATTAAGAGAATAATGGTCTCTTCCACCTCCTCAACATGTAGCAATGGGTGTGTGGGGAGAGGAGACAAAATTTGTGATGATTCCAAGAGGGGCTTCCTAAATCCATTTACCAGAAACAACAGGATAATGGGCACTCCAGCCCTCAGCTCACTTCAAAATATCACCACTTTATCCTTCCTCAGCAAAGTATTTTTGTCAGAGCATAAAGGTAGGTCTCACCTCTGGAATCCTCCCCTCAGCTCTTAACCTCTTCTGAGACTTCCCAGGGATACAGGACGCCTGCCAAGAGACAAGTCTTTTGAGCAGGAGCTTTAAAACAGAGGCCTATTCTCAGTGAACATAACGGATCAGATGGCTTTTTTGTTTGCTTGATTTTAACAAAGAGCAGCTCCATCATAAATCTTCACTTCAAAATTGATTGCTTTATAATATATCATCCTGTGATGTAACTGACATCTGTACTTGGCTCTTATTAGGTGACGCCATATGGTACAATTAGAAGTGGAGACAAAGAGTGCCATTTAAATAAGTTAAACTTCATTCATCTGCGATTAAACTATTCTCATTCATCTGCATGCATTCAAAATCCTAATTTAACCTCTAAAGAAGTTCTTATTTGATGCTGCATCTATCTTCTGCATTTTTGAAACTCTAAATCACTAAGCTGTACTTCTATTATAGTTTGCTTAAGTTGTTTGTTTGTTTTCTTACTAATAGGTTTCACAGCCTATCACAGGGTTAGCTGGATTGGCAAGTTGTGTGCTGTTTCCAATACCTCACGTTTCCAAAGCAAGCAAAGGCTCTTTTGCACATTGCTTGTAGGTCTCCACTGGGGGATCCGCACAATTGAATTAAGCTTTGTCTTACCTACATTCTAGTCATGGCAAAAAATAAATCTGCAAGTTATCAATAAAGGACTTTTAATTGGCAAGACTGTTTTATTTATTCATGGGGAGATAAGTGGGTCCTAGAATGCCTTCTTTCCCAGAAGGCTAGGGGGTTGCACACAACTCACAAATCTTTCTTGATAACCCTTTACGTGAACCAGAAATTGTATTATGTTTTTGTTCCTTCGTGCCTAAAACTGACCAAGCGGGCAATGATTTATTAAGCTGGAGTCTTGAGTCTCCTGCCACACAACCCACTTAGTCACAGTAATGGCTATGAAAGAGATCATGCATTCTAAGATAGGCTATGATTTGTGTTAAAGAAACTTGTCTGTTTCAATTACCAAATTTAATTTGCAAAGCCCTATAAAAGGTTGTGAAGTAAAAAGAAACAAAGCAGCTAAACTTTAGGTTGTAATGTTATGTATTACACAAACATACAGAACGGAAGAGAAAGTAAGACTTTGGTATGGACCCAAAAGATAAAAACCAAATGCTTTCATGTAACTAAACACTGAGCAGACCCTTGCAAACAGGTAGCATTCTTCCAGTCTACAGTTTTGCATTCCAAGTCTCTGTTTACAAATAATCAGAGTTAATCATATGGTTTTGTATACTTCCTCAGTGAAAGACTGAAACTGGAGCCCACACACAGATGCGTATGAATAGTCCTTCAAGAAAAGAAGATGCTTTTACTGAAGGACTGATTCAGGGTTGTAAACAAAGTACCACACATTTTCAGTGGCTGATTAAGCACATTGGAAATTTGATTTTTAGTCTCATTGATTTCAACTTACATCCAAGGTTATATGCATTCCAGAGTATTTTAAGTAATTTAAAACCTAGGTTTTCTTGGAGAATGCACGGGGGGGAAAAAAGTCTTTGATGTTTTCAAATAAATGTAGTTTCTCCAGCTACTCCAAATTATTAGGAATATAAAATTTGTTAAAATTCACTTCCAGATATATCTGGAAAAGATTGAGGCAACCCTAATGTTACTCTTTATTAGTTAACAACCCAATATTTTTCTTTGATACAACAGATAATAGAAGATATAATTTATTATGACCATTGCAGTCAATTCCACCAGCTGAAAAAGGAGGTGGGAAGAGGCACTTTTGGAAGTTTCTTCAACATACAGCTATGCATAGACCTCAAATATCCAAATAGCTTTATGGTTTTCTTTTTCTGTGTGAATGTGTAATTAGGGGGAGGGAATGTTAACTAGGAGAAAACAAATGGAAAGTCAGAAAAACTGAGAGTAACAGAACCAAGCAGATAGAAGGGGAAGATACAAGGGACAGGCACAGCTGAGATGCAGATGGTGAGGAGGAAGCTCATCAAATTCATAGTTAGCAGAGGCTGACGCTGGACAGAATCAGGCTTAGAGGTACAGCCCCAGCCAGGAGCTAATATCCTCATGACAAGGGGACATTTGCCAGGCTAACTTGGCTCATTTTAAGTATGAAGGGGCCATTTACTTCCTGTCACTGAAATTGATTAAGTTTCATTAAATTATTTCAATAGCCAGAATTAAGACTTTACATCCAAATTTAATCTTATGTAACATTTGCTTGTTCAGGAGAATGAGAGAACTAGCTTGAAGTTTCAGTCACACATCTACCAGGCCAGCAGGTCAGGTGGGAATTTCTTTAATTTGCAACTTTGCAGTTACAATATGTGCCTAAGAAATGGGAGATGTGGTAAACTTCTGACCATGCTAACGAGTTCCTTTTGTGATAACTCCAAGTAAACTGCTTCAATTACCTCTGTTTCAGCTTGTTCTGTAAAGCAATTACAGCAATATTTGCTCGCTATGAAGGTATTGCAAAGGTATGCTGGAATTTGCAATACAAATTTTGATCCCTGGACTGCAGCCGTTACTTGTTGAAGTTATTGTTATGCAGCAAGTGATTCAGACCTAGAAAGTTTCTATAAGAAAACTGAGAGGCTGCCAAGCCATTTTAGTCACCTTTGAAATATTCATAAGCTATAGATGCAGATCTATTCTAAATGAAGAGAGATGAAGGAAAGGAAAAGGTAGGAGATGAGGTAGCTGTGATCACAGCCCAACACACAGCACTACATGCCTCACTTACCAGTATTACTTGTGGGTGACAGAGCCCTGCATGATGATACGCACAGAGGCTTGAACACAGACATATACACGTACACCCACTTAACAGCTACACACTTAAAGTGCAGACAATTCTTCTCTTATTTTGTCTCCACTGCTCATTCAGCACTCTGAACTCAGATTATAGCTCCAATATATTTTATAGTAGCTACTTTTTAGAAATTGCCTTGCATTCTTCAACAACACATTATTTCAAAGCTACACTCTAAAATGCAGAGATTGCTGGATAAGATTAAATGTTTCTTGCCAAAATAAAAGAAAAAAAATACTCTGATTTTTAGACCCAGAAATCTTGTTTCTTCTAATGATTGATGAGAGATCACTATTGAAACCTTCAAGTGAGTCAGCAGTGCATGCAGCACAGATGAAGTGTTGCAACTGCAGAAAAACATACACCAGCAAAATGGTCTTGAGACTTCCCATTAAAATAAACCCCCCTTGCACCTGGAGAGAAGCAGCACAAAGCAATCACCTGAGGCTTTTCACAAAGTATTTCTATAATGAACATAACAATGAAAAGACGCTGTTAGAGAAAGATATAAACATATTAACATGTTAGTGAAATAATGCATTAAATCCTCTAGGGTCTCTACTATTTAAAGTTACAGAAGTTTTTGCATTGTAATAGCACAGATATTGCTAACAAATTTCAGCTGACCAAGCTATGAGGGAAATTCCTGTAATAAAATATCACTATTGTGGAAAAGTTTCAGATAAAGATGATGTATTATACAAGGGCTCAATGCTGACTGAGATCTGACCCACCTAGGCAACTAGCAGGTCTATTCAAGGGATGTTTGTGCCAGGAACTGCAAGACGATACTGTATTTGTACATATAAGGGTTTTCTGCAAGTATGGTTGTACAAATATGATGCCAACAAGACTATATAAAAATGGCTGCTCTTCACAGGAATGAAGCAGTATGCAGAAAGAAAATCCAAAGGCATTTACTTGCCATAAGCATTTACTTTTCTTTCTGTTTCTGTGTACTTTCCTTGTAGAAATAAATCATTATCAAACAGCAAGAAAAAATCCCCATGAATAGACATGAACGTCAGCGAACAAACAGCTCTCCAAGTTATTTGGACAATATTTTAAAAGCATAAAATATTGCAGAAATGAGAATCTATTTTTAATCACAAAAATCTAAGCTAAGATTTTTCTGCCATTTTCATGAAGGTCTCTTTCAGGTGGTCAGAACATTTTCTGATGCTGAAAAGGACAATTTGTGCTATACAAGTTTTTGCCTGACAACCTCTTGCTTGGCAGGTCAACCAAAGGCAAATTGCTTATTTCAAGCTCCACCTCTACTTGACTACTGAATACTGGTCTCACAGGGTCTTGTGGAGGGAAAATGTTCATTTCCCTAAGCAGACAAGGCACCTACACAAGTTAGTGTGTGGCCAACTTTCCACTGAAATTGTTGCATGGAAGTCGATACTATTTAAAGTGACTGTTGAAGTGAGAAAATGGATGTGCTTTTTGACTGGTTTTTAGGAATCACTCTAGAGATTTTGCAGAAGCATGGTTGCAAATCATGTTACTCAGAAATTGTGTTCACTGTTGTCTTAAGCCAGTAGCAAAGTATGTTTCAAAAGAAAGATGAATGCGTTGACGGAATGGTTAGAGAACCCCAGGCAAATACATGATAGGAAATGATGACTGACTGAATACTAGCTGGGGCGAATGGACATGCATGAGTAGAGACAGCCAAGTTAAAAGCGCTCAGAAATGGGAGCAGTGCTAGGCAACAGCAAAGGCTGGAGCCCAGACTCTCTATCTGCTTAGTTCCATCATTTGCTAGGAGTCTGCTGAAGTTGGGAAACACTACACTCATTTACCCTTGCTCCTGATCTGGTAGCATAGGTTTAGAAAGGAGTTGAACGAAAACAGAGCCATGCAAACAGAACCTGTAGGACATTATGAGTGAGGTCAGCTTTCTAGTTCTACTTTGGGAAAACTGACGTTTTGCCTTGTTATAATGCTCCCAGAGCACAAAGACAAAACAAAGTTTTCAGCCACTTGGAATTTGTGCTTTGGATGATCAAAGAAGCTTTCTCAGACATTTGTAGGAGAAGCAGCTAAGAGTACACATGCAGACATTGCTGGGGACACAGCTAACTGTGCAAGACAGGACACGTACTGGAGAGCCCCTTTGGTCCCTGGAACCCAGCTGAAACAACAGAACCTGAATGGCGCTGATCAGTTTTGATGCATGAAGAATTCCCAGAGTGAAAGGTAACTTTTTAATAACTGTTTAGACAATACTGGTTTATCAAGAGGGATGGGAGGAGCAGGGGTGAAAAGAAGGAGTTGGGTAATCTGGACATGGCTTAAAGTTATTGGCATGTATAAGTTACCAGAAAAATATTTATGGCAGGGAAGTTTACACTGAAGCTTGGACAAGGTTACCTTTACTATCAGCTACTGGTTGGCATCCTAGAGTATTTGCTCTGCAACCAGCACACAAGTCATCTTTTTAATCTCCATATTGTCCAGGAAGCTATCCGAATACCTGGCTTCTTACTTCAGCCTGCCTAATAGGGTAGGTTCTCTGCCTCTTTTTTGAACCTTGTGGACCTGCTTTGGCTTACCTTGGTTGAGGATTAAGTATCTAGAAAGACTAAAATCATCCCACCAAAGTGCTTAAAAGACACACAGCCTTATAGTTACGTATAGCTTTTTGTGGTGTGCAGCCCAAACATGCAAATTTTTGCCATCCTTTCTCTCTAAAACCCTGGCCAGATCCTGCCTCTGACTTCCATGACACTGGAACAGCATAAGTGTGACTTAAGTAAGAGAGTTGTCATCTTCTTCTGAGATACATTCAGTGCAACTTTGGCATGCCTCAGAGATGACCTGAATAGCACATTTTCACCTCAAATCTATTTATCCAAGTGCTCTGACTGACTTCTACTCTCATCGTCCACAGACGTGCTACAGAAGAGGCACAGTAGCCAGTACTGAGCTCCTTTCAATTGTGTTTTTACCAGTGTCTCTGAACCCAACTCACTACATAATTTCTTTCATGTCCATTTGTCAAATATTTATGATCCTGCCAAGAAGCAGTTAAATAGCCCAGAATGATCAGCAAAATACAAAAAAAGCAGCAGACTTAAGAACTGAACTTCACTCTCAATACCCCTTTACTTCTTTATTAAAATCAAGTAGAGAAATATCTGTAAGACATACATACTTACGCTTATCCTGGAGCAGCTGATAACTTTTCTGCTTTCAAAACATTTAACTCTTCAATTCAGAGTTTATTCTGCTTCCATGTTATTCCCAGAGTGAATGTAAGCTCAACAAATTCAGTCACATTTGAGCATTTTCCCAACTCCTCCACTATTCTTTCTGAAATGCAGTACAGCTGTCAGCAATAAGGTCAAATAGGTCATGAGCAGAAATGGGATGGCTCTAAATATTCTAGACTATACAACTCCTGCTGTGGGACTTTGTGTGGCTTCAAGGGGGGTGCGGGGAGGGCTAGATTTTTTCACAACTCTTGGTGAAGAGCCTGTTTACTGGACTTTGTATGTGGGTATTTTACCTCAGAAATCTATTCCATAAAAATAGATCCATTAATTTCACTCTGGTTTGCTTTTTTTAGGGAGGCGGTTAGTTGTTTTTTCGCCTAAGCAAGAAGGTGCTCAAGTGTCCTGAACATCAACGCTCTTTTGTCTCTTATCACAGGATAAACCTCAGGCTCCATTCAGCAAACTGTGTCCTGATGCTACTCAGTAACTGGTTGAGGAGGGTCAAGTGAAACAGCCATCCAAGTCAATACTACTCTGATATCATGGCTTGTAGATTGTTGGGTGAGTTGGGTTTTTTCCAAAAAACCTTTCAACCATAAACCTGCCCTGTTGATAGTTCTGCTTCTGCTTTATCTTTGGTAGCTTAGCATTTGTGAATGTTCAGTGTTATGATTTTGCTTGCATTTAGATGTTTCAGAAAAAATACTCAGAATCCAAAGCTATAACAACACAGTTAGATTTTTGGAACTGTAATTCACAGAACACGGTGCTGGGACTCACAATAGCCACCAGTACCACAGCAGTTATCACCAAAGGATCTCAAAGCACATGATAAACCACTGTTAGGTGTCACAGCACCTTTAAGATTTAGGCAAAATTGTGTAACGAGACAACCATTAATAATACGCAAGAATATACTTCAAACAGTTTCAGAATATGGAAGGATACTTCTGCATATATCACACTTGTGCTTGAAGTTGGGCTGTTTTCACTCTCTTGCCCTTTTTCATCAAGACCTAACAGAACTGACAAAAGAGAGAGGAATATCAGCTCAAAGGATAACAGCAAACCCATACAGGCAAGCAGGGTGAATGTTTTAACTGCCAGTTGTTCTTGGAATACCCAGAACCACCTAACATCATTTAAAGAAACCTTTATTTGGCTATGCCACTCCATAGAAAACACAGTGCAAGTGATGGTGGTAATGTATTACTGTGTTATCAGTAACATTTTTCAAGCATTTCCTTTAAATACTTTTTAGCATTAAATAATAAAAACATGCAGTTAAAATGTCATGAGCAGAAAAATGATAAATGTAAATCTCTTAGGCCATACAGTTTCTGCTGTGGGCCTTTTTAAGTGAGAGGGATTTGGTGTGGGTGTGAGGGGTGTGGTGATGCTAGAACAGCAAAGGGAAAGTAACAGAGAAAAGCAGAGAATAAGAAAAATGCTGGTCAGCAGACATGGCTTTCCTTCTTCCTTTCTTTCCTTGTATTTTACTGCTCTATTGACATTTTCTATTGTATTTGCAAAGGAGCAAGTAAGACAGAACACTCTAAATATTCTAGTTTTTAGCTAGCTAAGATTATTTCTGGATGACTCCTACTGCCTTCTCCTCCCAAGGCAGGTGCTGGAATTGATACTGAAACTCTTCAAAACTAAAGTTAGTTTGTATTAGACACCTTCAAAAGGCCTCAACAATAACTCTTACTCTAAATCAAGCTTTGATGTACTATAGATTGCTACATTTGAATTCAATATTCCCCTGTAATACTCTGCTATTGTTTAGGCGAACAATTATGTGCAGATTCATCCCTGCTTCAGTGCAGACTCAGTCGTGTACAGACAGCTAACTCTGAATAGGCCTCTGCAAGCATAATTGTCTAGTCTGATTAGGATATGGATTATGTACTACCAGTTTTGGAGTTCTGAAAAAGCAGACTGAAGATTTTAAAGATAAAGGTAATTGACTAAGAGAAGAATGATCACTATACCTTTCAACACTCTCTGTATAAAAAAAGCATCATCCCACTACTATCATCCCACTACTAAAAGAGGTTTAATTGTGCGGTTATTAGACATGACTAGATTTTCAGCCAAATGCTTTTTAAGTGCAACAATGTAGAAGGTTTTATTATGAAGGGAATGCCCTACAAAAATCTGTGAAACAATCTGGAGGTTCCAGAAGTTATCCAGAATTACAGATAACAGTATCCATAATGCTACTGCCTTGTTTGCCATTACTGATGCTGTTTGGTTCCCTGCTACCTGCTGGTTCTTTTTCAGGCCCCTCATCCTGATAACACAATACAGTTCCCAACAGTTATCTGCTATGTAACTGATGTTAAATGACCTGGCTAAACTCTGCAAGCATCAAGTGTAATTTGGGTTGAAAGCAAGTGGTGTCAGAGAGAGACTACATCACAAAGACTGAAGTGGAATTTCTATGGCAGAAAACACCACAAGAATGTAAGAGGGTCAGTTCTGCAGAGTGACTTTATAATCCCCAATTTATATCATGTGTCATGAGGCTTAAGTTTATTACTGTGTGTAAAGGCTTCAGGATGATTTAGGATTAAAGATTACTAAGCAGCAAACGAAGCACAGCTAGCATCTCTCTGATACGAATTTCTAGAGATGTTCAAGACTACATCTTGCAAAAAGGCACCTGTTATTATACCTGTTCTCAACAGGTATAAATGAAGCCTGAGTTGCTAGGGCTACATCAACTCCAGGAGCTGCAAATCAGCAACACAAGGGAATATATTTTTTCACTTTTAACAATAATAGAACATATACTTGTTAGTTTGTTATTGTACAAGCGGTGCAGAATTTGCACCCCAGCTGACATCCGACAGAAAAGATGACAAATATACTGAAAAATGCCATCTAATCACAGTAAAATAAGTGTCCCATTTCTGTTGCCCTGTACAACCATTTCCATGTAGTGTTCTAAAACTGTATTTAAATCCAATATTGTTTAACACTTGGGTGTAGGATCCAATCCAATCCCACGTTGGGCGCCAAAAAGAACTGTCGTGGTTTAAGCCCCGGCTGTAAATTAGAACCACTCAGTCTACTTCCCCCCCCCCCCCACTCCCCAGAGGGATGGGGAGGAGAATCGAAAGAATGTAACTCCCACGGGTTGAGATAAGAACAGTCCAGTAACTAAGGTATAACACAAACCACTGCTGCTGCCACCAATAATAATAATGATAAGGGAAATAACAAGGGAAGAAAATATGATACCGCTCGCCGGAAAAGAGCCCGACCGAAAAGAGGACGTGCCCTTCCGGGTAGCTCCCAGTTACATCCCCGGGCATGACGTGCTGTGGTATGGAATACCTCTTTGGCTAGCTTGGGTCAGGTGTCCTGTCCCTGCTTCCTCCCGGCCCCTCCTCCTCCCTGGCAGAGCATGAGACTCACAAAGTCCTTGGTCAGTCTAAACATCAGTGTTATCAGCTCTGTTCCAAGGCTGAAAGTCAAAAACACAGTGCTGCAACAGCTACTAAGAAGGAGAAAAACTGACTGCTACTGCTGAACCCAGGACAAAATGTTATAGAATTCAGCACAAGATAGTCATATTCATAAAAAGTGCATACCAAAATCCTTCTAAGCCTCCTTGAACACGAAAGGTATTTGGTTTTACAATATTTGCAAATGCAGTTCTACTGTTCAAACTCAGTACTGTGAATGGAGGATACCAGCAGTTGTGGAAAATGGCTCCTGCTTCTATTTCCCCCCACCTCCTTTTTTTGTTTTTTAAAGAGAAATGAGACTGGGATGTAAAAGGGGAGCTTGAAAAAGAAACATTTATAATGAGACATTTACGATCTGAAACCTCTACCCCACTCGTGCTTTCCAGCACCATGGGGAAACAAGCCTGAAGCAGTGAGAGGCCTCAATTTCTGCAAATACTAGAAGGAATGAAGGATGCTCAGCCTTCAGAAGGAGTTCAAAACCTGATGGAACCTAACTCCCACTATGCATGTGATATTCCTGAGCTGTGGCTGGCTGTGGATGGGTCCTGAACAAAGTGTTCTTGACCCAGTAGTAACAAATGTCAGCTGCAAACAGGATTATACAGCTTCAAAATAGAGCATGCCCTGTTGCCTTCCAGGATGACTAGCCACGTCTTTGGTTTTTATTCACATAACTGCACAAGTCTTAGTCAAATCTGGCTTCTATTGTATGAGTCTATGAAGAATTTTGCATTAGAAGGCCTGCACACATCTTGGATCACTACCAAAGTCCAAAATACTTCCGCCATGGAGATACTGCAAGTTGTAGAAAGTCAAGAGCCTGATTCTGCTTACAATTATTAACATCCAAACCCCACTCTAGAGCATCACTTTGCCTTCAAGTTTATTTATGAGACCACATGCTGTTTGGGTGAGAAAAATGTTTAATTCTGTATAGTAAGCAGATCAGAGGGATAAAAGTACAAAGCATGATTAACTTGCTGAGTGCAAGCCCGACTTATTCAATCCCTCTCCTCTGGAAGAATTTCCTCCACACTCAAAGATAACAAAGTCCAACAATAGTATTTAACAGAGAGGGGTGGGGGAGAAGTTTTGCTAGCTGAAGGAAGTATGCCACCTAAGAAGAGCAACTGGTTGCAACAATCAGCTGAATTGATTTCAGAGCCTATTTACTCAAAGAGAGCCTCTTCAGATGCTGACATTATATTTCCAAGGTGACAAAGAAGAATCCTTAACAAGGGTATTTAGAAAGAGCATTCAAATTGCACATGCTTGCTATTAGTATCCAGAGACTTAATTTATTATGGTATTATAGCAATTTGGCATAAAATAACACCCAATACTATGATTTGCTTTAATACTTACCCTTCCAACAGTACTGGAGGAATGAAATTAAGTGGTTCCAGTTTTCTAGTTTTTAAAATACGCTTGAAAGCACTGGAGTACTTTTCACTTTCAAAACAAGTGATGAACACCATTCCTGAGGAATACGAGTATGCTCTCACATGGCTGCTCTAGCACAGCAATACATCCAAAATGAAAATTAGAGGACAGAATAATCAGAGGCAGAATATTGTTTTAGGAAATTCTTTCATCCACTGCAGCTGTGGTATTTAAAGGAAACCATTTTGGTACCAGGGGCTTTGACAATGAGATCTCACAGACAAAAGTCAAATCATCTTATCCAATACTTGACTGGATAATCTATAGTCCTAGCTGGAAAGGATTTGGATTACTACCCCCACTTTGGTTTTGTTTATGTCTTTACTTTTAAAATTGAAATCCAGAAGCTCTTCAGAGAAGATTTCATTCTGACAGATAAAAGGAATGTGATGTTTCCCTGTCAGGCTTGGCAGATTAAAGACAAGATAACATTAGGAAGCATATCTGCACACAGAGCAACCCACCAAGAGAGAAATCTGCATTGATGCATTGTTGTTAAAAAATAAATAAATTATGGTGACACATCATTGTGAAAAATCAAATATTGATGGAAAATGCATCTCTTATCTTCAAAATAAAAATAATCTGGAATGGGAGGAGAGAGACATGTTTCCTGCTATCTCAAGGCCCAAAGTAGTACACATGTACACATACATACAGTTACATATAAGGCATAGGTCTCATGCATTTAGCCCCGATCTCTTGTGTAATGAATTTTACCAGAGAAATACACATATTTTGAAGAATAAATGGTTTACAACATACCTAACAGATAAAGCAATCCCTTGTAAGTCAAAATCAGGTGAAAGACACCATCTTCCATCACAATAATGTTACATTTTTGCATAATGACTTACAAGGCATTTCAATGATTGCCATATTTCAAATTCCAGATTAGGAACTACAAAATCTTGGTATACAAAGTGGATCTCTGGCCTCAGGACTACTAATTTGTTTCTTAATACACAGATGCCCAGACTTCTCCACTGGGATAACAGACAGCCAGAAAGCAAGGACAAGGGTGGGTTTGTATTTGTGACCTTTCTCTTTTCTTTTACTGGTAGACATTTAATCTTACAGAGAGGGACACAAAACATTGTAATTATTAATGAGTGAAGAGGCAGGGTAGCAACTGTGCTTTCTGAAAGCTTCAGATTCTTTCAGAATACTGCACTTGGGGCTTCTTCCCTCTTCTTTTTCCTGCAGTACTTTCTGAACCATCACTTCAAAGGCTGTTGTTTAGCTTATATCATAAGCATCTTTTTTTTTCCTGCCTTCAGGATACCGTCAAACCAAAGGAAGATACACCAGTGTGCTGTTGTCAGGGACACAGATGGCTGAAATCTGCACATTGATTCCAGTGAATAGTTTTAATGTGGGATAAGGTAACCTAGTCCAGAATGAACTACATGTAAATGATAAAACAAAAAGCAACCGTTTCTGTGCAGATTCAAGTAGCAACCGATATTCAAGAGGAATAAACTTAAGTCACAAGAAACACCTTCCTCCAGTGGATCCATCTGGGATTGGAACACTCAGAAAAAGTATTGATTCAGTGCTAGATCTGCAGAAATCTTATGGTAGATTCTGTGTATGAAAAGCTAAGCAAGGTTTTAGGAGGGTCACAGGGATGATACCTGCTGTTTGATCCGTGCAGTTTATTCTGGCAATGACAATAAGACACTTGAAAACGTACAGAGCTAGGCTTAAGTACAAGCTAAAGTCTACAGTGTCACAGAATATTGAACAGACATACAACATGCCGCCTCTTATATTAGCTGCCTTTTCTACAGGAGGGTGGCTTTAAACCCTTCTCTCCTCCTATGCACCAGGCTCTTTGTCCTTTTCATGGCATTAACAACCTCAGTAAACAGTTACTTCTTCTGTCTTTGATAACTCTGGAATACAAATGAAAGCTAGAGCAAGAGAGATGCAAGAAAGAGCTGGGAGAGATACATGGAGTAAAACAAAGAGGAAGTAGAGAAAAGAGAAAAGAGCAGGAGAAGCCTGTACCCACCTACAGCAATTGCACATGATCATAATTAAACTTCAAAAAAAAGGGATGCATGAGACAGATACTGGTATGAGAGCTAAAAGCTGCCAATATAAAGATCTGTCTTTGGTGCTCAGAAGAATTTAACAGAAAGGTGAGGTCAATGCTACAAGGACCCACAAGCATGACCACTATCCAACTTACTCTGAGGAGGCAAAGGATCATGCTATGATAAAGATGGATTTCTCTGGTAAAACAAATGCTGTAAATGTATAAGTATAGAAAGGACAGAAAGGTAAGTTGCAGAAAGTGTGCATGCAAGCACACACAAAGAAGCAACATCAGATTACATTTATAGGGCATGGGAGATACTAACACAGGGGACTCTGGAAGGCAAACATGAGTGACTTTGATAGTTAATCCTTAATTTAATTCAGTGACTTAATTAGAAGAAAAGGAATTACACAGAAGGGAAAAACAATAGGACAAAAAAGAATTGCTCAAGTCCCTCATACAGACAAATTATTAGCTTAGCAGGAAGCTAAATACCATCCGTGCTACAGACAGAACCTCACTGCTGTTGCTCCCACTTCCAATTATTGTGCAAACCCTCTCTTTACGTTAGCAATCCCACAAAAGCACCACCTGACTTGTCATAGATGTGGGTCCATTCATCTGTTCCACATAAAGCTATATAGTGAACAAAACTTCTTTAGCCAAGTGGCATCACAAAGCCACAAACAACAATGGAAGTGAACAAGAAACAAATATTTATTTTGAAAACACAATCTGTGGATAAATAAAACATATAATGTTGTGACTAGAGACAAGCACAGATGAAAGACATACACAAAGAAGTGTCAAATCTTCTACTGCAGTGAGTAACACTACACCATTTTATACTCTAAGGATATGTCTTTCATATTTTTTCTTTTATATTTACAGAACACAAATCACAACCAGCTAGAGCAGCTACAACACCCCTTCATACCAGCAGGACACAGTTGGCCAGCTGTGGTCAGGGAACAAATGCACAGTGCCATAGCTGTGCTGACAGAGCTGTGTACTGAATTGTGAGCATGCCTCCAGGCATGGGATGTTTAAGGTGCAAACTTCCTCTGCAGAAAGACAGAGTGATTTATGGATGGCAGGGACTGCAACGCAGCCCTATCCTTCCAGAAGCATGATAGTACTTTGATGATTTACACAATTTTAAACTGCATACATTTTCCAAGTATCACTACCTTTGGTTTGATCCCATTCTTGGTTTTTGAGCCTTCAATATGGTCATTCACTGTGCTAAATTATCCAGATATAGGTTTCCAACACCACATACAAACTTTTTGTACAGATGAGCTACAAACTTTGGAGCCACGCTCATCTGGCTGCATAAACCCACATCTAAGACCAAGTTTGTGTCCTGCCTCTTCGATTATCTATAAGGGCATTTCTAACAAAGTGCTTGAAACTCTCTTGATTGTGGCAAAGCCAGAATCCAGGCAGGTCTTTAGAGAGACGAATAAGAAAAGACAAATGCTAATCTAAGTTTCTTCTTAAAAAGGCGTGACCTGGCAGGAATGATCTGAGACTGTAACCAGCTAAATCCAGCTAGACATGTGATAATAACCACAACAGGTTTGCCTGGAATATCCATTAATTAGAAGCCCATTAATAATCACAGCCCACCATACTTTCCTGACATTGTACTGCCTTACGCTCTAAGTCACTCATTTAGAATCCACATCTGTTGATCTTCTGGTATGCCCTAAATACCAATTTGAAACCATCAGATCCACAGCCTCTAGCAATATGTTCCACCATCATTATAATTAATCTTTCTTGCATAGTATATTTGTAGTAAAATGCTTTCTAGAGAAGAGACATTTCTGGATGGAAAGAGAACTGGCATGCTATCTGTTATTTATAATGAGTAAAAATTAATGCAAATTAACCCCACAAACAAATAAAAAACAAAACCATCTGAAACCACAAAATAAGACTAAGATCAAACACAAATTTATATATGACTTCAGAAAGAATGTATTTCAGAAAGAGATTATGGCAAATAAACAAATATGTAAGTATATAAAAAATAGTATGTAGATACTGATACTTCAGCTTTGTCACATTTTATGTCAGTGCCACTGCATGTCTGTGGACAATGTTCCATGTCACATTTTGTGATATTAAGGCAGAGAAAAGTCAAAGGCCAAACATCAAATCTAAGCCGGGTTGCTTCTCCATCTCTCATTTTACCCTCAAATCAGTGAAACTAAATCCTAGTATAATATCACATTAAAAAAAATCAGACTAAGTTCAATATTGTCTCAAAGATTTGAATCCCAAATCAACAACAGAATCTTAAGAGAAAACAAGGGGTGAACAACTAGAAGGCTCTCCATATGTTTGCATCCTTACTCTGAATCACTTGCAAATTCTATATGAACTACACGTCAATGTATAGACACTCAACTATTTAGCAAACTATTTTACAGTGCTATGAATAATTTCTCCCATGTACATATTTTGGTGCTTAAACTGTGTACTAGTTGTGTATGTGTATAGAGAATTGTATACACAGAATTAGTTTTGGTAGCAGAGTTGGTAACAGAGTTGCAGCATTTTGAAACTGCTTATCACACTTGTCAAAATTTGCTGGGAGGTGCCAATGGTCTATTTACTTTTCAGTTTGCCCTGGGAACTCAGTTATCTGTAAATCAGCAGAGCACTTTTGGCTTTCATAGTTCTTGCTGATTTATAGCTAACCTTTTTACACAACATAGAAAAAAAAAAAACCTCAAAACCCAGAGCAAGACACACAAGAACATTGTTTAGGTTTCTACATCAGTACTCAGAGACAGGACACGCCAGTTTTACAACTACTTCTGCAAACTGAATTATGCCCTATTGCATGCTCACCCCTACACGCTCTACAAAATGGAGCCCTATAGAGGAGAAATAACACTTTATAATTGTAAGCAGATTGTATTGCCATAAAAGCAGCACAGGAAAGGAAACAAGATAAAGGAGCCTCTTTCCTCACAGAGTTCTACTTTGTGGTACAGAGAGGACAAACTCCAGAAGTCAGGACAACATCCCAGCCCTGCAAGACAAGTTACACACCAAGGGCAGGGATCAGGGCAGTCCTCAGTTACTGCTGCTGTTCCTAGTGCTGTATGATGTCAGGGTGAGACACATGTTGCAGAAGGCCTGAGTGCAGATGCTGCTTTGACCTTCCCCCAATACCATTTAGAGGTCCACAGTGAGAAAAAGGGATTCCAACTTACAATTTCTTGTTTTCAGATAAAAAAAAGAAAAATAAAGAAAAGAAAAAAAAAGAAAAGAAAAGAAAAAAGAAAAGGAAAGGAAAGGAAAGGAAAGGAAAGGAAAGGAAAGGAAAGGAAAGGAAAGGAAAAGAAAGGAAAGGAAAACAGAAGCAGAGCTCCTCCAGCTGATGAATTTTTTCTTCCTGATGAATTTCAGTTGTTGGCTGCATAAATTCACACATTAGTGCAAACATAGTAAAAAAGTCAAAAAAGTTAAAAACCCCTTCTCTTTGAGTGTGAGCTTGCCTTATATCCCAGTCCCAGGGACTGTGAGAATGAAGACATTAAGCCCACTGTAGGTGAGGATCAGGTTCAAGATCATTTAAGGAACTTGAATGTGCACAAGTCCATGAGACCTGATGAAATACATCCGCGGGTCCTGAAGGAGCTGGCAAAGCTGTTAAGACACTGTCCATCATATTTGAAAAGTCATGGCAGTCAGGTGAAATTCCCAACAACTGGAAAAAGGGAAATATAGCCCCATTTTCAAAAAGGGGAAAGTGAAAGACCCAGGAATCTACAGACCAGCATGACCTCTGTGCCTGGCAGGATCACATCGCAGATTCTCCTGGAAACCATGGTAAAGCACATGAAAAACAATGAGGTGCTTGGTGACAACCAACATGGCTTCACTAAGGGGAAATCCTGCCTGACCAATTTGGTGGCCTCCTATGATGAGGCTACAGAACTGGTGGATAGGAGCAAAGCAGTTGACATCATCTACCTAGACTTGTGCAAAGCATTTGACACTGTTCCGCATGACATCCTTGTCTCTAAATTGGAGAGACCTCAATTTGATGGATGGACCATCAGGTGGATAGAGAACTGGCTGGATGGCTGCATGCAAAGAGTTGTGGTCAATGGCCCAACGCCCAGTCGGAGACCAGTAACAAGTGGTGTCCCTCAGGGATCGGTGTTGGGACCGGTCTTGTTCAACATCTTTGTCGGTGACATGGACAGTGGGATTGAGTGCACCCTCAGCAAGTTTGTTGATGACATCAAGCTGTGTGGTGTGGCTGATATGCTGGAGAGAAAGGGCCATCCAGAGGGACCTTGACACACTTGAGAGGTGGACTAATGTCAACTTCACGAAGTCAAAAGCAGCAAAGTGCAAGGTCCTGCACCTGGGTCAGGGC
This sequence comes from Psittacula echo, assembly GCF_963264785.1. Taxonomy (NCBI): domain Eukaryota; kingdom Metazoa; phylum Chordata; class Aves; order Psittaciformes; family Psittacidae; genus Psittacula; species Psittacula echo. The sequence goes on from NC_137743.1 coordinate 60,481,409, forward strand.
AATCCCAGGCACAGCTACAGGTTGGGCAGAGAAAAGATTCAGAGCAGCCCTGTGGAGAAGGACTTGGGGGTGTTGGTTGACAGGAAACTGAACATGAGCTGGCTTCAATGTGCGCTCGCAGCCCATAGCAGACCTCATAGCAGCCTTCCAGTATCTGAAGGGGCCTACAAGGATGCTGGAGAGGGACTTTTCATTGGGGATTGTAGTGGTAGGACAAGAGGTAATGGGTTTAAACTTACACAGGGGAAGTTTAAGTTAGATATAAGGAAGAAATTCCTTGCTGTGAGGGTGGTGAGGCACTGGAACAGGCTGCCCAAAGAAGTTGTGAATGCCCTGGCAGCATTCAAGGCCAAGCTGGATGGTGCCTTGAACAACTGTGTCTAGTGGAAGGTGTCCCTGCCCATGGCAGGAGGATTTCATACAGAGGCTCTTCCACATGCAGAATACTTTTCGATTTCTCTCTCCTAACATAACACAGTATCTCTTTAAGTTTACTATTTCTCACAAAAAATTTATTTGCAAAAATATGTGACAGCACAAATTGCACTATGTAAGTAGCACTAATTCTTGATGGCTTTAAGGAAACTGCATAAGAAACTGGAGAGGAAAGCTTAAAAGCGTTAAGTTTTACAACTAATACAATAGCCATAACAGACAAGAGAGTTCTTGTTTTCATTTATGAGAGAAATTTATTCTTTTGATTTGGAGGTGCTGAAGGGAGAAAATTAGATTCCTTTTTCCTTGAAGCATCTTTGCCACTCCACTCTTTGATGGAATTCTACTGGACTCTAGGAAACATTTAATCTGCTTTTTTGAAAAATAAGCAGATGTGACTGCCACTTGCAAGTCAGATAAATCCTAAACTACTGTGAATCTATACAGATCAGTTGATTTTACTAGAAATAGGTGTACAGAATAACTCATCCTACACAGTTTCTCAGCAGAGTCCAGAGTACGTACTCTGCTGGAAGTGGTCTACACTAAACACTGACCTCACTAAAAAGCATCAGGATCCCTGTATTGTTCCTGAGGGCTAATGGAAACAAGCAGCCAGCCCTTAACATGCTTCTCATGTTTTTGCAGCTAACATGCTTCTCGTATTTTTGCAGTTAAAAATGTCAACTGTGCCCTTTAAATCAGTAAAAAGTAAACTTATTAACCAACCTGAAGTGGAACAAATAGCGAAATGATTTACATGAAAGCTGTTCCAGGCACAAATTTGTGAATAAATGAGGGCTGTTTAAAACTAAAAAAAAAAAAAAAAGCTTTCTGTTTTCTTCACTCCTGGCCACATGCTATCAAGACATGATCAAGGTGCATTGTAGCTGGCTGTCTCCAAGCAAATTACAGTAGGGGCTTTAGCGTCTCTCTTACAGCTGACATGTAACTCCATCAATCACATTTGTTTTCATCATAAATTACTGAATTCCCAAGATGCTTTATGGTTCACCATACTTCACACATCTCTGCTCCGCCTTTCTAAAATTTCTTCAGTAATAGAATATACATGAGGAAGAAAAAAGTTTAATCTGTATTGGTTTAAATGCATAGCTTGTCAAAACAAGTTTTCCCTTCAGCTGACATTGAACTTTGTAATTATTCTTGAATGCTGTGTTTTAGAGACCATCTCTGTGTTGATTTTACAGAGATCATGCTTTCTACATCCTGACTACATGCCTACCTCTCTCTGAGAAAACAGGAATATTACTACTTTTAAAAAGGCACATCTCACACCCACGTCGCCCCTTCACCTTTCTTCCCTCACTTCTTTTATTTGGATATTTTAGCCTGCAGTTTTGTGCAGGCAAACTGCCATTTAACTTTGAGGAGCAAAACCTCAAAGATAAGGACAAAAGCACAAGGTTAAGCACTCATGCACATCCTGAGTTTGACAACCATGTTCTGCAACTGCACTCTAGTATACACCCCAGATGTGAACTTTAAGTGAAGCAGGGGTTCACGGAAAAGGTAAGTCTTCCCATCTCTAAAACTCTTGGCCATCACTTTCCTTCCACCCCACGCACAAATACCTGAAACAGCTAGCTATAGAGTAGCCCTGTAAACAAAGCACTCAGCAAGGAAGCTAAAGACTGGGAATCAAACCCTAGTCCCAGGAGACTGTTCTGCCTACTAGGATGTTGAAGCATCTTAAGTGGGGCCATACCTCCTCCTGAAAGTGTACTACTGTGCAGCCAAATACGCAGGAGTTGGCAAGACAGCAAAGCATGTTATAAGCTAGTGGGACAGGGGAGAGTAAAGTATGAGTGCAGATTAAAACAGTTGACCAAAACTTCAAAGATTTGACTCCTGCAAATAAAAAACCTAAATCCTGATGCAGAGTTTACTGCCAAGCACATATCAAGTCTGCTTAAATTCACGACACATGCAACTATGCCTTTTACAAAAAAGTAAAGGTCTCAAAACGGATCTGAGATGTCTCTGTGATTGAAGGTGTATTACAAGTGCATAATCCAAGCTGAAAGACAGAAGGATAATACTGGGCTGCAAATTATTGAACATGTTGTGAAGGATGTTCTCAGAAACCCTAAATATACCAAGAAATGTATTAGCTCATGTATAATCCCCATTAGAAGCCATCATCCCTGTGCTACAGGGCTGTACTGCAGCTTTTCTGATATCTGCGTTAGTCAAGCAGGCAAAAGGTCACCAATAAGATGATCCTGGTATAATATTCAGATTTAATATTGGAAAATTAACATTCTTAAAGGCTAAGCAAGATAAGCTGATTATAGTAAATGGCTTTCCCTTTTGCACATTTGTAGAGAGAACGAAGAGAAGTCACACCAGAGAAAGGAAGAGATGATTTACAGAAGCAACCGCTGGTTGGCTGGAAAGAAGAACAGAAATACATGTGAACTATGCTCTGCAACAGCACAGTCTTCTTTTGATTTAAAGCTACCTTTGTGTCAACCTAGGAAGAAAGGGTCCACAAGGTATCAATACATCAGCGTTTCATTCATGACCTTTCAGAGGTGAGCCCATCTACCCAACTAAGCAATTACCCCTCTCCCCTTGCATCCCCAAGAGGCAGCTGTTGAGCTAATCACCTCCTTCAAGATCATGGAGACTGAGAAAACACAAACAATGCACTAGGCCAGCAGTTCAGCAGTCTCCTTCAATTACCAATATCCGTAAGTCAGGAGAAGCAGGCAATAAAATATCCACTTTAAGGCAGACTTTAAGAGGCAGAAAAAACAACACCCCGTATATCCACCCTCCTCTCCCCCACCACATAAAAGTACAAATTTGTTTTGCCCCCACCTTCCTCAAAACATCATCTAGCAAGGAAAACTTTTTAAAAGGAACAAAACATATATTCCTCCTTAGACTGTCCTGTATCAGAAGGGAAATCTATCATTCTGTGTGCCTCAGCAATATTTTCTGCTTCAGCCTATATACTTTCAAATTCCTTTCCAAACATAAAAGCAAAGCATTGATGAAAAGAAAATTGATGTCCCAATGAGCAAGAGCTCTTGCAGTGATTACAACCAAACAGCAATTGGCATGAACAGAGCCAACATTTAATACCATTTTAAGGTATAATTAAAAAGGAGAGCTGCTCAAAAAGGGCTCTTTACTGTAAAATACGGCAGGTACACACTACTAATACTCCACCAGCTTCCTCCCATGCAGTGGAAGCCTAAAAACCTTCAGATGAAAATGTATGGTGGGTCTGCAGAAGCCCTTTACAATAACACTTAGAGGCCTTTCAGCACATAATAGACTTTGGCACACCGCTCTCCCTGTCATTAAGGGTGGCACTAGGAAGATTTAGGGCTATAGCTTGCCTCCTGCCTATCTCACAGAGCAAGTGCTATAAAAGGTTGGGATACTTCCACTCTGTGTCTGGTCACAGAATGATTTAGGAGGATTTGATAGGAGGACAAATAAAAACAGATTTGTTGTTAGATGCCTTGTCTCCTGTTGTAGATCTTGAGTAATACTGCAGTTTAAAAGGAGCTGTAGAGCAGAGGGAAAACCAGAGTAGTTTAGCAGCAGAGCACAGTAACTGCAGAGATACCAACTATTTCTCTGAATGAAATAGGAACTTCATTGCCAGGAATTTACTGGTGCAAAGCAGGGAGTTATTCAGTTGCCTGAGTTTTGGTACATTCTTTATTTACACAAGAACCAGCTGGAGCTGGATCCAATTTTCCCTGCAAAGCCTAGGATCTAAGTATAATCTCAATGCATGTGAGTACCTGATGGCACAACTAGTGAAAACACAGGCATCACAAGATGTCAAGAGCAAAGGTGCATAATAGCATACTGGATAGGAGACTCGATAAGAAGTGCCTGCACACCTGATGGGTCTTAATGCTGAACTGACAACCCCCTCAAGCACACTGAGTCCTCTTTTATTCTTTCAGGACAGACATATTGATTTCAAGGTGTGGAATCCAGGAACAACTTCTGCAGTGTAGAAAAGCCCTTTATACAACATATCAAAGTCTTTCAGCTTTGGCACCCAGCTTGCCCAGTCATCACAGATGGCACTCAGATTTAGAAGTATCTCCATCTTTCATAGGGACTGCAGAAAATTCGTAGTTATTCACTAGCTTTGGTCGCTCAAAACTATTGCTGCAACTGGCTTACAAGAGACAAAAATTTTCCAACTCCTCTCTAACCCTTCAAATACAAATAATGTGGTTTTCTATGCTAGAAGCCCAAGTTTTACCACCAGCAAACATGGTGTAAAGAGAAGCACAAAGCAGGACAGTTGCATCGCAGCACTGCTGGAGGATAACTGTAGAGTTTCAACACTTAAGAGAAAACTACCTCTCTGTGGAGCAGCAAGTTAAAATGACACATATTAAAGCCCTAGATCCCTTTTGGCTAGGGATTGTTCTGCAAGATTACATAGATTTTTTTTTTAAGTAAGATTAATTTGCCTGATGTGTGGTCACATGCTTTCTTCCCAGTTTCACTGAAGACCTACCAGAAAAGATCCTTTAAAATCCCTCTTCACTCTCTTCAGGCTAGGTAACTCTCCTCTCAAGGAACTGACAGCTTTAGTGACCTCTCAGTTTAGAAATGTTTTGCAAACTCTTTTTGCGGAAAGCTCAAAAAGAAGTCTATATACAGCCTGCAGGACCAGAGACAGCAAACTCTCATACTTCTCTTGCTTACAGCCAGATGTTTGAACACCTAATACTTAATACCATACTAATATCTAATACCATACTAAGACAGCCATCCTTGCATAACAGTGCGATTCACCAAACTCTTGATATTCCCAAAGCTCAGCACTTTCCTACTCAAAAAGCACACAGTATTACTCCAGTTTATTCACTCTACCTACTAGCCAGCATTCTGAGTCATCAGAAAAACTGGGTCAAAAGAGTATTTTAAAAGTAAATACCGTTCTCATCGGAAAAACAGCAACAAGTGACACAATATTTTGCTGGTTTAGAGAATGTTAAAATCTAGGCTGTAAAACAGATGGGCACTACCATCTGACAGCCTGGTACACACATTAATTGAAAGCATATGAGAAAAATATGTACAAGAAACAACTAAGTATAGAAACAAATGCCTCAATAATCTCAGAATAAACCCGCTTGTTTCTAAGTACCAAGCCTAACGATATATTTAGCCACAAGAGGGAGACAAATACACAGATGGACAGTATTTCACACCACATTCAGCTTTCACTAGTAGAAAATTTTATGGAAAACATGGATGTGGTCAGGAGGCACAAATTGAGCTTTGATCTCATAAATGAATTTTACCTGCATTAAACTTAAAGGACACATGGATCTAGTGAAATTCAAATCCAAGCCAGGATAGGTGCGTTGATGCTTGCAACAGCATGACTTTTCTTTGCATATGCCAATTCCAGCAAAGTAAGAGAATACCAAGACCAGAGAGGAAATGGAATTTTCATTTTAAGCATCTTTTCTAGAAGAAAGAAAGATCTCATTGCAGTGATGAAACAGTTTGGCCATAAAAATCAAACTTTTCTGAAACATCAGGGTTAAACAGAGTTCACAGCATTCTCAAGATACACTTTTATGACATCTATAAGCCTATCATATGTTATAAATTAATGGCAGATACAGCACATTCCAATTATACCACCCATGTCTATATCATTTAAGTAATAGCTCTAAAGGGTGGATTAAAATGATAAAAATCTAAGGAACGGCTGCAGATAATTGTGCTAGGTGTTACACCTCGCAGATTTACAACCTACTGTACAACATCACCCTCTGCTGGGCATGGGTGAGGAGGATTTGCATGACAGCATCTTAAGAGATTCCCACAATGCATCAGGAGCAGAGCAAGACTGGTGATGCCTTATTTGATTGAAGCACATCCTCTAATGTGCAATTTAAAGCATTTAGGCTGTAAAATTTCATTACAGCTCAGGAAAACCTGGTCAACTGACGTGGTGGGACATAATGGCAAAACTGTATTCAATGTGTGGTGAATAAAATAATCCAGGCACCTGGCCTTACAAGTCTCTGCTTCCCCCCTCACCTAGCTATGGCTGACTTTCAAATCTCAGAAAACCCTATACAACCAGGATTAGGCCCAAATTGACTTTCAAACCTTAGGGTAAAAAGAAGTTAATGAGAAGAACTGCTTGGAAAAGAGCCATTTCACAAAGCAATGAAATCAACAGGCACCTTAATCCTTACTTCATGTAATTCATATAAGCTGGTATTTGCAATATCAGGCTACCCAGTACCCCATTTTGAAGTTGCACATCTGGCATTTCATCTGTAATACCTCTGCAGCAATACAGCAAAACCTGTAAGGAAATCCAGTACTGCAAAAGGGAATTGAAATTTCTACCTTACCCGTGTTTAACAGATGGACCAACATTTAGATCTTCTGTTACAAACCCTCTCTCTGTAGATTAATTCACATTAAGAGGAACATGCATTCATGCCACATGATGCAGGAAGCTAAGGAAAGGCAGTTTGTAAATGCCATGCTTCCGGGACAAGCCTGACCCCAGCTGTGGACAGTGGAAAGTGAGAAGGCTGCCTGCCCAGCACCCCACTCAACTGAAGCTGTCCCTAAAGCAAGCTAGAGTCCCCAGAGAACATGCCATGTCTTTAGCTAGTTGCAGAGACTTCCTATGAGACCATTTAGCAGTCTAGAGTAGCTACAAGGCAGCACGATTCACTCACAGCTCATTCTTCCTACATCTCTGTGTGGGCTTTAACCACTGGGGAAATCACCTTTACACCAGGTGCAGTTCCACTAGTTCTTGAGTCCCTGCATTTCCCTGGAGGCAGACCCTAATTGGAGCCCTTGTCCTCTCATTTGCTCATTTTAAATTTTATATTCTGACCCAGAACCAACGATGCCAGAAAATGCTGTATTTAAGTAATTTTAAAAAGAAACATCCCATTAGCTGATTTTATTCCAAGCAAATCCATACAGGCTGCAACTTTCCCTGACTCCAGTGCATGCTGGAGACAGCACATGAAGATGTGGTACAGACTATCAACCTCTTCAGAACTCCAAACTCCACACTGAACTATGGAAACTGGATAATATAATATCCCCGAAGCCTTAGGTCAAGAAAGATGATGCAAAAGAACTTGTTTCATGTATAAAAAAAATAACTTTAAAAATTATTTTTATTTCATTAAAAGATTAACATGGACTATACCTACAGCAACACTGAAAATCAGGAAATTATGAATGCCACTAGAAGGAAACACATGCACTTCCTATACAAATCTAGATTTCATAATTTTTTTCAGGCCATCAAGAGTATTTGTGGATGGCTTTTTAATTCACTCTGTATGAGAGCCATGCAGGTCAAATATTTTACAAATTTGCTTTCAAATTAAGACTACTGATTCAGGTAAAATGAGCATAAATCAAGCTTAAATTGAAATCAAAGTGATTATCTCAGTTTGCGTCTTAAGTTTAAAAATGCATCTTTTATAGAAAAAAACCTAAAAACCCACAAACCAAAAAAAAAAAAAAACCCAAACAACAAATGAGCACTTGCAAATGTATGTATTATTTGATTGAAAATGTAAGAAAATACATATGCTCTTTATAAACCTCTTTCAGGCAGCCAGATAGGACAGAACACAAGCAAGTCATTCACCAAAGAAAGATGTACAAGCACAGTTTTAAGCTAGTACTTATTTATTCTCAGTAAATGTGTTTAATGTTGGAGAAAAGTGATTCTTTATCACTGCCATATGGATCAAGGTCTAAGAAATTCTGTCTAGCAACAGATTGAAAAGAAAACAGCCATCACCCTTATATGACCCCTAATTGTGCAAGGAAACTCACTGGTGCTAGAGGAGTGGCTCACATGCACAAGTGTGGCAGAATCAGGACTACACCATTTTCCTGATGAGCAAAAAGTTATCCCCAGTATACAGATTTTCCTTCCAGGCTGCAGAGAAGTCAATAAGTTCTGTAGTGTGAACTGTGGAGTAAACCTCTGCATCGTCAAAGTCTTGTAAGTGAATCCAATTTGCCTGTGTTTGAATTCCCAGTGAACAGTATAACCTATCTCTGCCTGGAAGAAACTAAGCCAACAGCAGCACCAATCTCAATTTTATTCAAAACCACAAGTCATGCCTTGAGGATATAAATTTATCCCCTCCCTTTCCCATCAACACACACGTTTTGCCACTCGCCTTGGGAAGCATGTTATTAAAAAAAATTCATTTCCCCCTTGGATACATTTTTATATTGTATACTAAATTATGCATTTAAAATCAAATAAAAAGAATTTACTGCCTTAAGATTACTGCACACATCAGAAAGCTCTCTGTTTCTAGATTTTGGAAGAATTTTCCACCTTCCCACCCAAGCCAAGCAAACATCCAGTGTTGTTACAGCTGAAGCAGCAGGAAAAAAAAGACAAAGATATTTTTCACATTAGAAAGCCATGGTTCAAGTAGCAAGGAGGAAAAGAGCATATCTTGGAAAAGGTACCGCTCAATGCCTCCAGAAGGGAAAAGGAACTTTAATTTTGAGGGTATATCTGGAAAGTTCACAGTTTAGGTCAGTCTCAGATAATAATCCTCTGATCCTCTCCTAAACAACATGAAACTCAGAGTCTGATTAATTGGCAGCTTAATGTAGAAGTTTATCTTGCAGCATTTCACTCCTTTCAGCCACAGTTCTCCATGTTGGCAGGAAACAAAGTTAAACAATGCACAGAGACGATTCAGACATGGCAAATGTCATTCTAGAGTTTTGTTTTGATGATGAGGGTAGAGGGTGGGAGTGAGGGTTGACCTTATTTTCTGGTATTAACACAGACTGAACAATACATACAATTGCAAATATTATCAGAAACTGAAATCAGAACCTGAAAATGCAAAATATACGCATGCCAGTTCTTATTTAGAGACTTAAATAAAAGTGTTCTGATTTACCAGGATGATTCCCTTCACCTAGAATTACAATTGCTCAAATCTTTCAAAAAGCAAAAGACTTAGGTGTTTAATTTTATGACATTAACTGCAGGTAGACATATTTGGACAAGGTTAGCTTGAGTTTCTATAAGAAGCAAGTACTGTTTGGTTGTTAGTCTTTAACACGGGGTTTGCTCTTTCAGTTATGCAGAAGAAAGCAATAAACTAAATAGGACAATAAATAGGCAAAGATAAACTTAATTTAACTATAAATTAGATTTCTCCCCCCCCATGAACTACAGCTAAATGAGAAACCTCACCTGGACAGGTCTGGAGACGCACTGTGCAAACACTGTTGAAATACTCCTGTGGAACATCACCAACTCAAATGAGAACTGCTGCCCTGCTATTGGTGATGCCCCCAGGCTTGTCAGTGGAACTACAACTGAAGAGGAGTTATGAATGCAAATAGCAAAGAAATGCGAGACAGCAGCTCAGAAGCATTCATAGCTAGAGAAGGCAAGAGACAAAGGCAAAGAAAAGCATACAATACACTGAAGAAAGGATGGAAGTTTAGGACGCAGAAGTACATGAATGTAGATAATGGTACCTGGTAGAATAGGTGCGAAGAAGAGGCAACAGAAGGGGTGGAAAACATAAAGACAGCATAACACAGACCCAAAGATGGTCTAAGAGCAGAGAGATGAACATGGTCCAGGTCAAGAGGCAGATAAACAAATGTGCCAGGGGAAAGAAGGAGTTTGGTATCAGTTAGATATGGTGCCCCAAAACAGAGAGACTTCCAGTTGGGAAAACCAAGGACATAGCACAGCAAACACCTCAGCCTAATCAATAATGAACTGGGGGGGGGGGAGGGGGGAAGGGTGAGGGTGGCGAGTGGGTGGGGGGGTGTTATATTTTTAACAAGCAGGGAAGTGTTATAGAAAAGAGAGTACTGAATGCAGTATCATTTATTTTTCCTCTATATGCAGAGTTCATGCCTCTCTTCCCATCTGCAAACTCTGCAAGCAGACAGATTAAGGTGACAGCGAAGATGATATTTAAATAGCAGGAACTCAGGACAGGCTGCAGCGTATTTATTGAAAGCATCGGCCATACCTGAACCATCAGGAAGGGTTTATCCAAAACCTTCATATGATTTCACTGCTTCCTCACCCTTATGCTTCAATCAGACAGAACATGTGTTGGATACTGCCACTGAAATGGGTTTAAAATTCCTACAGTCTTCCCCAGCTTTAAACTCAAGACCTCTGGGTTGCACGTAAAGAATACCGTCATAATTTAACTCAGCTCATGGACACCGAAACAGGTCAAACACTTGTCAACTCCCTTTAAGTATCTTTTAATATATTTCCAGAACCACTAAATAAGACCCCAGAGAAGCATGAACAAATAGTCAGAGTCTGCTAAAGAGAAGCGGAAGGATTGCTCTCTCCCAAAAGGGGATAGTGAGGACATCTGTTGAACACTCCAGTTTTTTTCCTTTCCTAAGGTAATTGTTGACACAGTCCCATGGTCCCACTTACTCTTTCAACTGGAAAACTAGAATTTGGATAGCGTCATAATTCACTGTTGGGCCTTTCTACCCCTGAGATAGATAAGTAATACAGCTCCTGGGACTGCAGTTGGACTCCTTGGCACTGTGCATTTGATTGAACTAGAAGTCTCCATAGCCCATAGCAAAGAGAGTGATTCCCTTACCATGCTCAGTGTAGTGTAGCTACCAGATACAAGGGAGGCAGTGGATTTGTACAATCGGTGTGCTGAGTGAGAAGACCACCAGTTCACCAAACTGCACAGGTCTCTTCTAAGAAAAACAAGCTTTGCCATGGTCATGTCATCTGCATCTCTAGATTTGGTGTTCTCAATATGATGAGGACACTACAAGCTTGGGGTCTACAACTATGGGGATGTACCATAACAAGTGGCAGAATTCTCAGAACGAACAAAGCTGACCAGGAAGAGCATGTCTTTTTCTGTGTGCCACTTGTGCTGAAAACAACAAATTTAGCATTTTTACCTCAGAGGAACTGCTACCTTCTGTGAAGCCAGCAGTTGTTGTTCTGCATCCAGCATAAAAACTGTGTATGCTCCCTTCGTGTCAGTGAATTTAATGATAGAAACAGTTGCCACATCAATGACACAGGAGATGTAAGTTTTCTGCTCTGCCAGAAAAACTGCACAACCATCCATCTGCACCGGATGAAAGAGTAGTTCATGCCCTTCCCAGCAATCAGCCACACTATGGGATTGCACATTAAAAATGGTGGAGTTTGAACTTCAGATCTCTGAGGAGTCAATCTAAGCAGACAAATTCCATTTGGGCAGGCCTTGGTACAGGTGCCTCAAAGTCATATACAAATGACCCTGCTTCTCACGTTATCCGTGTAAAACGTTGGCTCTGCTATCCCAAATAGCTTTGCTAAGAAATAAGGACCTGGCTGATGCAACCTCTTTCAACTTACAAACCTTGTTCAGTGGAGCCCATGTTTTTGCATAGTTGCTCCCACTGAAGTCGATGGAAGTCCTGTGATCAGCTTCAGCAGGAGGGGATTTGACACTACCTGAGAGACACAGTTCCTTTGTTAGTGGAGTTTTATGTAAAACCTGATGCTGAGCATGCATGTAAAATATCGAACTGCTCAAATATTTGTGAGTGTTTGTGACAACATGTCAGCCTGTCTTCTAGAAATTCTGTCAAGTGAAAATTGCTGCTGCACTGTAAATGGGTGGAAAATGCAGCCTCATGCCTGCAGGCAGTCACTGAAAATGAGTACTTCAAAAGGAAACAAAGAACCATCCAAAAACTTCCCTGCTAAATTCATGGCCAATAAAAAATATAAATAAATTAAAAATTGCTATAAATTCATGTCTTGTAAACTCCTTGTTCATTCATATGAGAAAATAGGATCTGGCCTTTAGTGTCTAGCTGCATCCCACAGCAGATCCTGGAGCAAACGTATCCACCTAACCAGCAAAGACAATAAAGCGAGGACTGTATCAAAAGCATGCTGCTGCTTGGTGAGCTGTCAAATCCAGTTCCAAAAAGAAAAATGTATCTTGCATGATTTCCACTATGCCAAAGTACTTTTGTACATAGTGAGAGATTATCTTTAAAGGCTGTCCAGTTTTGAACTGTGTGACGAAACCTCCTCAGTGCTAATTCAAGAGGAGCTGATTGTCAGCAAGAAGCGACCAACGTTTCACACTAAATGTTTCACACACGCAACACAAATTGATACTTCTGTATTTGTTTCTGTCCTGGTGCTCTCAACTGCTCCCTAATGACATGTAGTCAAGTGCTATATTTTGATTTGCATGTTTCACATGAATCATTAATGAAACAATACAGAACATAATGTTGTTCCCACCAAAGCAACATTATATTCCTGGAGATGGAGTGTGCCTGTGTAATGCTTATACAAGGAAAATCACACAACAAAAGCATGGGCATATGTGCTCACTTGCTTGCCTTTCACAGCTGTTATGGGCAAAGGCCTTTCTTGCTTACTTGCATTTACCTATTTTCATTTGTTTCTTTGTTTGCTTGTTTCAACAGCTTGTCTACAGTCAGATGTGTTTTGATATTTTTTTCTTTTTAAAAGAGTTGTGGGATGTTAAACGGGCTGGATTAAAGTAAGTGGAGCTGGTGTTAGGTGATCCCTCCAAGATCATTGCCGTGTGGACCACAGACCGTAGTTTTTTGTCTCAAAAGATGTTGACGTATGCTGGCACAACTGAGCTAACACTTCACAACATATCCCCAAGCACCAGCTGGGCCTAGCTTTTTAGACAGACCTGCACATATATTTTCAATGTATCTCATTTCCCAGACTCATTGCTAATGCTACAAATAAGACGACTCTACCAGCCAGGAAGGCCAACCAACTGGTCAAGAAGATAATTTACAGTTAATGTAAACCTACTCAGCAGGATTACGAGCACATTTATACACTTACAAGCATTCATGAGTGGCATATGATGCTAATGGACATTAAAAGGAAAGCTGCATGATGAATGATGGTAATTAATGATTAAAGCATTACACAACATGTTTCTCTGGGAGTGTCACGTTAGTGTCACAAAGTTAAGATCCATCAGCCTGCAGCTTAAGAGGTCTCAGGGTTGCAAATCACTATTAGAAAAATAAAGGTATTTTTACCTTTGCACTTTTACTTTTGTAACCACATGCAGAATAAGGACATCTCCAGTTTGATTAACATGTTAAATATGTGCTTGGGGGCATGCATGCACCCCCTTTCTTTGAAAGCTTTAGCTTTTCCTAGCTAAAAAATCTTGTCTTCTCCCCTCTGTCCATTAAGAAGTACCTTAGGTTAAGGTATTGCTTGCATCAGCAATTTTTCTTCATAACTAAGTAGGCTAGCTTACCAGGACAGATAGGGATCCTACTTTTTGCTCATGACTGTACATTACGGTAGAACTGGTGAGAAGCAAGGGGAAAAATACAAAAAGGAAAAGAAAAGAAAATAATCCCCGACCACCATTTTCTATCAGGAAAAGGAACCATTTTCATGTTGAATAAATGTCCATGCAGCATGAGCAATCTTTCCCTGGAAGAAAGGCAGCAACAGAGAACACTGTAGTCTGGTCACTGTTTGGCCAGTGAAAAGCGTTATCTACGAATACATCAGAGCACTAATAACTGAGTGTGACACTGATGTCTGGACACTGAAGCAACTCAGAATGACACAACCCATCCTCTGAGCAGGTCTAGGGGACTGGACACAGCAGCAAGAAGGTTGCTGCTGCCTCATGATCTTACAGTACCCAGTGCGAGGACAAGCTGAAGGAATGCACAGCTCCAGCTGCAACTCACCCAGGCATTGGTTGCTTCAGGTTAACACACTGCTGCACACCCAGACTGTTACTGGCCCTGGAGAAGAGTCAGCAGAGGGAACCAGATGACCATGTCTCAGCCAACTCCCTTCAGCATCTGCTATATTAGTCCAAACACACAGTGATCAGTGTTTGAATTTAGCAGTATCAATTGCCAAATGGAACAGCTGTAGGGACAAGAACCCACGAGCAGGGAATGGGGTGGACAGACGGGCACAGTAACACCTTAAACTGCAGCAAAGAGATGAACTAGGAGCTGGTCTGTCAGAGTCCTTGCTCAACATGAGATCTCTGGGTGGTGACTAACGGCCTGCTTAAGGGAAGTGAGGGGTGGGGGATAGTTTGTTGTGTGGGGTTTTATGCCGGGCTTTTTTTCACATGCAGGTTCAGTCTCATCACAGCTGCAAGCCTTGACAGACCTATCTCCTGCAATTTTTAAATTGTATCTATCCAACTTACTTCTGTGAGGATTAGGTTCAGTGCTGAAGAGGCAAGCACACGCAAGATGCAGGTCAGCATTAGAGGTTCCTAATGCAGTAAAGATGTGAGCCAGTCTTACAGCAATCAGTTCTTAGCCCGAGAAATTGATTTTCCTAGTCTTCTGCGCTAACCACACAGACTTGCTACTCTAATTTAGCATCTACTGGAATGATACTGACTCTGCTAATCTGAGTAAACCTGGCAGTAATAGCAAATATGCAGGTACTGGAAGAGTTGCTTTGGCTCTCTGCAATCAAAGCTATTCCCTGTATTAAGTTTCTTTTTAAAAAAAATAAAAGTTAATTTAAAACTCATACAGATTGAGAGAACACCACTGTATGCAGCTGGAAAGGATAAAAGACACATATAAATTTCCCCAGCTATATGGTCAATCAAGTTCATTTCATCAACCATCTATAGCCTGAACATATTTTTCCATTCCAAGTACAAACACAGCACAACATTTTCAGAGCACCAGAACCGGCCAGTTAGAAAAGAATGAGAAACTTGAAGTGATCACTTGATCCTCATAAATGCCACTAAAGCTGATTTCAGAAGTGGGCCTTTGTCTTCCTAATCCCAGTAATTCCTTTAATTGAAACTGCAGAAGTTGTTCTTTTTAGCTAGGAAATTCTAGTTCTTCACTTTTAAAGTGACTGAAAGTTGTTTGTCCTCAGCCTAGAAGGTAGGCAGAATTTGCACAAAGCACACTAGCTGCAGGACCAAGAAAAAACAATGATCAAATAAAAACTTATATGAAATTACCAGACACTTGATTTTCACATGCTGAAAAGGAGCAAAAATGCTGTGAAGCTGGGAGAGGGTGTAGGGGTGTGAGGGGCGGGGGTGTGTTCTTGTGTTCTCCTTCTACATTATTTTCCAGTGCATTAAAGTGGAAAAGTAGAGGTGATGAGTTGTTATGAAGAAGTGAAGAGGAATTACACCTAATGGTTATGTTCTCGTTAAAGGAAAAGTAGAGGACAATTAGGAGGCACAGGTTCTGGGTTCTGTTTCATGCTCAGCTAGTGGCATTGAATAAAACACTTGGGCCCTGAATCAAGAGAATAAACACACATGGGGCCACTGAAGGACACAGTGTCAGTGAGACTTCCACATGGGATCCTTAATCATTCTAGGGCCAGATTTACCAATCCAAATTCCATCTCAAATCTGATGGTCTCTAAACACCAAATGGTGGTTAAAAAAAAAAAAAAAAAAAAAAAAAACAACAAAAAAAAACCCATACAAAAAACCCCACCAAATTCCACCATTTCCAGATGAAACCTACTCAAATCCAACAGTAGGAATCCTTATTGCTGGTTTCCAAAAGAAACCTAGCACACAGTGCTATACACCTTCCCAGCAAAAAACATCACTTTGTCCTGGAGCAGGAGGAAGAGGACAACAAAGGCATCACTGTGTGTCAAGACACCAGTCAGAGGGAAACTGTGGGACTATGGGTTTTTTTAAAAAATATATTTGCAGTGGTACCTTTAAGAGAGGGTTCTTTGAAAAGGAATGGGCTCTCTAAAGACTCTTTCCAATTATTTCTACACCACAAAAATAGCTGAAAAGAGACCTGAAGGATGAAAGCTGGCAGAATTCCACTCCTAAGAAGCTAGGGCACAATCCACCTGCTTTAGGATATTTGATTGGGATCTAATTGCAGCCTGGTGCTTATAGGGCCCAGCTGATGATACCCAACAGACTGTATTTATTTTACATGAAGAAATGAATTAGGCCTTTGGAGACAGAGAAGTCAATGGATGTCCGTAGTGATGAGTGTAAAACACCACTTTTTAAATGACTTTAAAGAGAGAAATCAGAAAAAGAATGAGCTAGTTTAAAACAAAATTACAGGATTTTTCCCATTCACAAACAGAAGGAGGGACAGATTGCAGATGCTTAAGAAATTACAGTGATATAAATACCAACATATTATATTAAAAGTACCTAGATATCAGCTGTACAACTGAAGATGAAGCTTAGTTTTCTAGCATTATTCTAGATTTCAGCTGGTATAACTGAGATTAGAATCTGGCCAGCTGGCATCAATCTGCACTAAGCAATACTTGACTTTTTTATAAGCAGAAATATAGACCCAGTAGAATGTTTCTGGTGTACATCACTGTAAAGCGTAGCATTTTTGACCAAGAAATCTTTAGAAAGCTCAGTGAGAACAGCAGCATGAGCCCAACTTTAAGAACAGAAGAGTCCAGGCATCAAAGTGAGGATGAGAAAAGGGAAATGGCTAATGAGTATTCTATCATCACCTATAAAATTAACAGAGATTGCAGGACTGTAGCTCATAAAGCCCTTACGAAAAGATCTTTCACTATTTAGTGCTCAGGCTCTTTCAATGTGATCTCTTCTTCCTCAGTTTTCCATCAGCAGAATAGACATAATTGGTCATTTTAGTTGGGTGAATACAAATGATTGCACCTTTCCAGCCTTTGAGACCCCAACACTCAAAGTAAACAATGCAGTTCAAATTATTAAGACTGCTTTTCCATTCCTATGTACTTTGATAAGCATTTCAGTATGTAACAAAGTTGTATTTAAAGGCAATGATTTTATTACTTGGTATGCACACACACTAAAATAAGACTCCGCACCTCAGACCTACTATATGAGACTATATACAAACTCTGGCAGGCATGGCACATCAAGCACAATCAGGTCACCCACTGGGTTTCCCTTATGACTCAATTGCTTACTTGGTTTGTGGGGGGTTTTCGGGTGGTGGTTAGTTGGTTTGTTTGTTTTGAGGTTTTTTTGGTGGATTTTGGTTTTGAGTTGGGTTTGGTTTGGTTTTGGGGTTTTTTTTGTGTTGTGGTGTTTTTTGTTTGTTTATTTTTGTTTGGTTAGTTGGTTGGGTTTTTTTTAAAGTCATCAATAACTAAGAAAAAGAAGGTAAAAACGTGTGAAACTTGAAAACAAGATCATTTCTTGGACAGCCAGTGCTACACTTGCAAACCTTGTGGCATTTAGACCTGTTGCATGAAGCCAGTTTCGACAAGACTACACAGTACATGGGCAACTTCGAATAGACAGAGGCTCTTTTGTTTACATCTACAGATATAAAGCTAGCCACGTAGTCATGGCTCAGTAAATTCTTAACTACCACTGAAGATGCTTTTGAGCTTCCTTTCCCTACCCTCACCACCCCAAAGACCTTTGCGTTATTTCACAGAAGCTGAAAAGATCCCATTTCTTTTGGTTTTGGATCACTTCATCTCCATGTTCAGTATCTAAACAGAAGCCTACTCGCACTTGCGTGCAACTTCCTCTTTATAAGTAAACCAAAGCACTCAGTATTTGCTATTTAAAGTCTCATCTAAAGAGAAAAGTGTCTGTCTCCCGTCACCAGCTGCATCCAGAGTCATTCAGACTGGCATCAAGATAAGAATTACTAATGAACAGAATTCAAGCTGGATGACCAAAAGTTCTCCAAATGGATTTATGGGCTTCTACAGCCTTTTCTTCTATCAAAAAAAATTTAATGCTTCACCTATTCAAAGGCATTTTCAATCCTAATGAAACTATGATCACAGCGAAGCTGCCACTGCAGAATACGTTCTCCTTTTTTGTATTTGGCTCTTTGCCAAATCTTGTGCTTTTTGCTGGCTGAATGTTTGAGATTTGAAAATAATTTGGTGACACTCCTTCAAGAGGAAGGACTCAGGCACAAGACACCTGTGCTATCCAGTAAGTATTACTGGTAATACACCTTAAACATGATTCTTTTCTTCAGATGTAAGTAGTTCAATGTATCCCTAATTATAGTAGGAAGAAAAAAAAATAACACCAACGGAAATAGTTTGGGTACTTTAAGAGGAAACCTCCCTCAGCTTTAAGAAAAATTAGAACAATTATACACACTTAAAATTATATTATATCTACCCTGTTAACTACCTTTATTTTTTCATTTTATTTTAGATACATTAATATTATTCCTTTCCTACAGAACAGGGAGGACCTGTGAAGTGACAAGTCTGTGATTTGAACATCCTGAATGAGTAAACTTGTACTGCATCAATAAGGTCATGATATAGGTCACTGGCAACATCATTTTCACTAGGCTAGCAATAAGATCTCAGCTTTGACATATGACTTCACTGTCACAAGATGTTAATTATCCCCACTGAGGTAATATGCAGGCAAACAAAGAGAAGTGCGTGTTCTGTTTTGATTTATTAGGAACTGTGTTAATTTACAAGAATAAACACAGAACTCATTAATTTCAAATAATGCAATTTAGCTACACTGAATTACACCTGTTCTTAGCTCTACTTAGCTCTACTACTGTTCAGGCATCAGGTATAATAAAAATCTGAAAAGGATTAAAATACTGGTTCAGGCCAGGGACTATTGCCTTTTTTATTTAATGCGGGCATTGTCTATTACAAGCAATTTTCTGAAGGCTATTGCTCTTGCATAATATGCTGTATGAACATGCAGAGGGTGGGGTCCCAGCAGCACAATTCTTTTAATTCACTGAAGTGGAAACAGTCAAGAACAAATGGAAAGCAGAGATCAATTGCTCCCACTGGCGATGTCACCAATTATGAATTTTGTGGAATTAAAATGAATTTACCATCTTGGCTGTGTTATTATGGTTTCATTGTGCAACATTATGAAAAGCGCGTTCATCTCATATAAAATTAGCTGAAATAAATGTATGATATTTCTCCTTTTGAAATACTGTGCATGGTAATGATACTTGGTCTGTTCTAGCAAGATGTCTCAGGCTCACTTTTTAAGTAGTCACAAAGCAGCTGCCAGCAGTATTGGGAAGCAAATGCAGCAAAAAAGGCAAAATTCATTTAGTAACACATCAGCAACATCTGGTACAGTCTCTGGTAGCCACTGAGGAATTCGACAGCCCCATTCTCCCAAGGTGGATTGCCTTGCCTTTGGAGGGGCTGCTTTCAACATAGAGAGATAGAAGGGACACAGATTCAGCCTTCAACTTCAAAAGCAGGCTAGGTAACTCAGTAATCTAAGTATCAAGTAAGCAGCAGCACCCTCCAGAAAGTAAGTGTCCAAATGGGAAAAGCAAACTTTTGTTATTCTTTATTCAACCAAGTTCATAGCCTAATGTTATATAGTAGCAACCAGACCATGAGTGACTGTAGTTGAAGGCTAGACATGTGGCAACCTCCACTGTATAACAGGAGCTTACAAATGGGGGTAAGGAGCAACCTTTTTGACCATTCCAAGGAAATTCAACGATACTTATTCACCACAGATTCTCGATGGCTCTGAAGTAATTTTGTATTTTAGGTTTGTGGAAAGAAAAAGGATTCTTATAGACAGCCGACACTCCAAAATTGCCAAGTTTGAGACTGGAAATGAAAAAAAAAAAAAAAAAAAAGGAAAGTAAATATTTAAACAAATTTAACAAGATTTGGGGATGGAAGTCAGGGGACACATATGACTATTTGCAAGCTAACACGGAAAAAAGGCTTACCTGCATCACTAGCTCCTAGCTGGGAAACGATTGCTATGGTACACTACACTGCAGTCACACTGACAGTTTACGTCGCAAGGGTCTCTCTTTTACATTATGTTGATGTCAGGCACACACCAGACTTATTAAGGAGCAGCATTACAAAGGGAATACAAACTGGGAGAGACAAAAGGTAGAAATAAAAAAGCTCTACAAAACTTCAGGTGCAAACAGAAACTAAAACTCCCAATAGCATGGTCAAAGGAAGGCAATTTCAACAAAGCAGAATGAAGATGTTTCACAGGGTGGAAAGAGAGGTTGCAGGAGGCAAAATGGTGGAGAGGGAACCTACATGATCAGGACAACACTGCACAACAGCACTGCACAGCCTGGACTGCAAAGAAAAGCTCATAGGATTTAATTAAAAAAAAAGATGGGTTTTGTCCAGTCTGTTAAGGCAGCACTGATCCACAGCACTCGAATGGAAGCAGCTGTACTATCCCCTGAAGTACCAGAGTTCAGTAGATTATTATACATTCAGTAGATTATAAATTCATTGATGGGCACCTAGCAATATTAAAAATCCTCTTCCCATAATAGCATTTCATTCTAACAAGTAGAGATAGTGGTGGTCAAATACAGTTATAGCACAAATGATAAGTGAGCCATGAAAAGGAATGTTTTGTCTTGAATGATATCTACCTCAAGACCTGCATATTTGATTGGACTCTCTCCCTCCACAGTTTAAGAACAGAAGTCTCCTGTGAACAGGCTTTTTTGCAAGACTGAGTCTCTCCTTTCAACTTTTATTTTTATTATTTATATTGCTGTAGAATCAAGAATCAAACTTGGTTACACAAAAAGTGAAAGAAACAGGTGATAAAATACATGTCAAGAGAAAATAACTTGTTCAGAGCCCAGATCAAAAGAACCACCAGAGAAACAATTCTACAGCCCACAGCCCACATGTCTGTTCTACCTTCCTCTCCTAAACCGAAGACAATAATATCTCTGAAGAAATACAGAGCTGTGCAAAGAAGTTACGTGAACTTTCCCTGATCTGGATCAACAGCTAAACTGCTGCTAGTAACAAATATTCTTAAGGAAAGGAGAATAATTGTCTGTTGAATATAAATATGATCTGCCCTCTCCTGGACGGAACTGGAACACTCGGGTAGCTCATTAACCCAGTCTTACATCTGTACACTCCAAAGAATATTAATACAATTTTAAGCACCTGGAAATTCTTTGGGGGTGTTCATTGTTTCTCTAATCTGATTCAAGACTTTGCCAGGCAATAGCTATCAGTTCACAGTAATACACAGTAAAGCCCTCTGAGCTATAACTTCAAGTAGGTGATGGACTATCACAGATTCAAGATGTACTAAAGGTTGAAACAGCAACAACACACAGCCGCCCTCCCCAGCATAAGCCCCAACCAAACACAAATACACCCACTGCTACCACTTCTACCAAAATGGGGTTACAAAATGATTGGGAAAACTCTTACTGAACTAGCCCCACTTTGTTTTCCCAACAGCAGTATTGTACAAAACAAAGAAGGAGACTATGCAAAGGATATTCAGAAACATTCTGCAACAAAGCCAAATCCAGCAAGCTGCTGCGTAAGTACCTCCCACAAGGTGCCGAGTGCCGCTGACTCCTGCTTGAAGTTATATCGCAGAAGCCTTGACACATTAGGACGTGTGGAGGACACCCATTATTTTAGCCATTTGAAAGGAAGCCTGATTGATATAAGACACCCACAGGGGCAGTAGAAGATGGCTGCAGTCTGCACAGTGACATAGGAAGGTCAGAGGGAAGTAAAAGGACTACACCACATCAAATTTAAAAAATAAATACCCCCTCCCCTTCCTCGAGCTTTGGAAATGATCTACAGCTCATTTTGTTGAATTGTTTGTTGAATTGTTTCTGGGATGATGCAGGCCAACACAATAGTTGTGACAACAGCCCTGAGTGGGACAGGACAGCAGGGAGCGGGGCATGCAAATGTTGCTTCTTCCAATACACAGTTCCTGAGCTTGCAGCAGCTGAATGTCAGACTTCGACCACAATAACAGCTTTCTTTTTGCTACATTTCACAAATACTAAGCAGCTTCCATCAATTAAGAAGTTTTTTAACACACAAATACCCTATTGGACCCTATTAGTACCATATAGCTCACCAGATGTATGGAGTGAAAGAAGCACTGTATTCCACTAGTTAGTAAACATGACTAAAGATGTATTTTTCACTGTGGTATAAGAGGGTGAGGACGGGTAAATTACAGAAACAATCCTATAATATACATTTTCTGCCTAGAAAACCTAGTTTCAGAGTCAGTATTTCTAGAAATATAAGTACTGAAACTGCACTTTAGTTGTCAGTAAATTCATTATCACATTAACTAGGTCTAAATTATTAAACCTTAATGATGTAGGTTCTCAAAATGTGTTGGGCTTTATTTTCCCACACAGAATCAATGTTAAACATTAGCAGTATAAATTAAGTAATACTTTACCATGGCATGCTGCTGCTTTGAATTGAGTTACCCTAGGAAGATGTATATTCATGGCTACAGGCTCTCTTTGGCCTCCTAGTGAGGATGATATAGTTTATTGTAACAAATGAGCAGTCAACCTGTAATGACTTAAATGATGTATACATTTTTGCCAGTGAAAATGCACCAGTGAGGACCTTTCTGCTTAAGGGAATGAGAAGAAAACAGAAGCATGTACTATAAACATAATTTCCATGAAAGCCTGAGGGAGCATCTCCCTTTACGCAGTTTAGAAGCATGGTGCACATCACAAAACATTTTAGGATAGTTAAATTAATAGAATATAGACTCAGGCAAATTTGAGATGGATAATTTTTTATAAACAGTATTTTGCCTTTAATCCTGCGCTACCTTTTTTTGTGGCCTTCAATCTGAACTGTGTGAAAGACAAGTTAGGAAACTATACAATTATTATCTTGATGCAATTTACGGGTCCTTAGAAGAAGAAAGTATTTATATTGCAAAGTCATCGTGACTATCGCCACATATTATTGCTGGGCTTCAATTTCTTCTGTTCCCATTTCTTTTACTCACCCGGAGGGCTTTAAAATTGCAATGAGTAGTTTATCTGATAGCCTAAAGGTTACAGCAGTCCGCATTTTGTAGTGATATTTGAATGAGAGAAAGCGAAGTAAAATATACATCTAATATTGCTTTTCCAGAATGCCTAAAATCAGACTAAACAGCCATGTATGCTAAATTGTCAAAGTCATCAGCAGCTATCACCAACACACACTAACAGGTTGAGAAGAACAAATTAAAGACAGATAATCCAGGTCATTTGCTACAGATTCCTTGACTGAGGTGCCATATTCAAAGACTATCTTACCTCATCTGGAAGCGCAAAACGAATGCTGATTCTACGCAGGTAGAGAATCAGAGACTTCTGAACTGAAAAAAAACTACGTGATAAAGCTACAGATGAGAGACTTCACAGTCAGTGTGACAGAGGGATGCTTTCCCCTCCACTGTTTGAAATACTAGGAGGTAAAAGAAACTTTTCCTCTAATTATCATGAAGTATAATAAGCAAGTTACCAGAGACAAATGACAAAAACTTAGGCCTGACCCAGGAGGTAAAGAGAGAAGCAACAACAAACTTATTAGCATTAGCAATGTGGTACAGTCCCATGAATGGGACATGGATTTCCAGATCTCTCCTACCTCTGACAGTACCCAAGCAATTCAACATTCTTTCACATTTCTGCAATAGTTACACTATTGCTTTTTCAATAAAATCTTGCTAAGCAAGATCTTCCAACATTGAAAATGCAGCTTACATCCTATGCATCTGGCAGGGTGAAGAATAAATAGGTACACCAGCCAAGTTTCATTCCCATTCTGTTCAAGGACATGACCACCAATGCCAGTTGGACCAGTCTGGGCATAAAAAGGATCACACCAGTACCTTACACAGTGGCAAACGGTGTGATTTTCTAGTGCTGAGGTTGCATGTGGGATGGACATTTGTGTAAGAGACTGCAATTCCTAACTGCATTCAAGTAGGTCAATGGAAAGGATGCATCCCAGCCTTCCTGGGAGAGCAAAACACTGTCAGCATAATAGAGCAAGTTAAGCATTTACACAGCTGTTTAAGTCAAAACCACACACATTAGAAAAATAAAAATCCGACCAACCTGAAACCTAGAAAGGCCTGGGAAGACAAAAGGAAAATAAAACTGCATTTTCAGCTACTATCTAAAACATTTTTACCTCCTCCACAAAAGCTTGTATACGATTCTCATAGTCTGAATTTACTTATGAGTAGCAAATATTTCACAAATGTGATCAATGCTGTTAGTCATTTCACACCTGGTTTCCTATCTTCTATCTATTGTCAAACCTACAAATGCAACTGATACTTAGAAGAGGGGATATGAGACTTGACCTTAGATATCATCCGTGTTAAATGGCTGATAATTCATTAAAAACAAACAAACAAACAAACACAACCCAGCCCCCCAACAAAAATGTTACTGTATCACTGGAGAGTTTTACTCTCTTGTACTTCAGTTTTCCCAACGTACAAAACTTTAGATTCACTTTTTGCTTTCTAACAGGTTTGTTTTGACTACAGATCCATTTTCACACATTTCATTGGTCTAAAGGTAAGCAGTTCCTAGAAAGCCAACAGTGAAACATAGGTGAGTTTCAACAGTCTTATCCTGCCTGCAATAAAATACTAAACTTTATGGACTCCCCAAATGGCTTCTAAGGACTCAGATTTATGAGTCTCTTTTTAAAAGTTTGATTAGGTAGGGATGATGGCTTATGAGAAGAGAGGCATTAACCCTCAAAACTAAGGTATCCACAAACATCTCAGCATGGTACTAGACCTACCATTGCTGGTATACATTCAGAAATGCTTCCACAATACTGTGCTTATATCTGCATCTCTGCTATGATATCTCCTAAAAATTACCATGTAATAGTCTCAGTTTGAGCTGAGTGCTCTCACATTCACATATCAGAAATTCTTTGAGTCAAAGGCAGCTCTCAGTAACACTTGTCCTGCAGAAATTGGCTGAATGGAATTATAAGTCAGTCTACTTCTACATTAAAATACTGATTCAAAAAGAAAAGAAAATTGTATGCTGCTTTAAGAGCCTTCTACTAACAACTAATGTATGTTGTACTAACAGCATACTGTTTGAGCTGCAGAAACTACCATAGTAATAATTGTGGTCAGCAAGACACAAAATAAAGCTAAACCTGGATTTCCATTTAAATAGTATGCTTACAGCTGGAATTATTTGTATTTATACATTTCCTCTTGGGCTTCATTCCTGACACAGGGGATCTTTAGCTCCTGTAACCCTATTGCAGTATTTTTATACAACAGCAATTCAGGTACATGCTATAGTTTAGAGCACATTTCTTCCACCTGGGAATGAGTTTTCCATTCATGTAACTTTAAGGACATAGAGTGCTATTGCCAGCAAAGTAGTAATAAAACCCTTCCTTGACTCATTTTGTTCAACTTCTCATTGGTTAAATCACAGATCTCAAGTCTATCTGTTCCACTTGTTTAGTAAACCCAGAAAATGCAGCAGATTGCTTCCTTGCTACTTCTATCTGAATACTATTCAGAAGACCTCAGAAAGGGTCTGTTCCAGTTTTGTATTAAAACTGCTCCATCAGTGCCAGCACCATGACCACTAACAGCAGAATTAGGCTGTGTATCTCTTGAGTGTTTTTAGGCCATGGCAGCATAACAACAGTGTGACTGGGTTCGAAGGTGTAATGTTACCATCTATTTACACAACCTCTAATAAACAACATCATTGTCTTTCTTGTGAAAAGGAAATTAACCTAAAGAATGAAAAAGGAGTTTAATCTATCTGTAAAGAACACCAAAGGCTTCAAAACTTCATCATGATAAGGCCACACCTGGACAGAGAACGCACAGAGAGGGATAAATCCAGAGTAAACAAAAATTAAACACACCAGATTTTAGGCCACCAATCTCTAACATTACCATCATCACTGTGCCAGAAATTCCAGAGAAATTAAACAGTAAGTCCAAATTCCTACAATTTGCATACAACAATATTCTTTACTTTTGTAGGGGCCCTCTCTCAGGGCCCCAGGCATAAAGCCAAGGTCCTTTTTTATGCAGAAAAGGACTAGAAAAAGCACTTTGATACCAACCAATTGACCACTTTACAAAGTTAATACATGCTTCAGCAAACAATAGGTTCAGAAAGAGATACTCCAGAAACACCAGGGCAACCACTGTAGGATGCTACAGTCACTGCACACCAACCACCCTGCCAGTGAGCATTCCAGGGAATGAGATACTGACAGGAGGACAGTGAAATGTCTGAGACAATGGAAAAGTCCAGGAGTTGCACTTTTTGGCTGGGTCAGCTCCTACACTGCTTGCAGTCTGGATGAATTCATTGAACACACAGAAGCTGAACTGCTGAAGTGCTAACTGAAAGCAACATAATGCCCAACCGTACAAAAGGTCTCAGAGCTGAACACAGGAGGAGGTTTGGATAGCTGTGCATTTTAGCCTGGGAAACGTGCGTGACTTGATGAGCTAGAAACAGACAAATGAGTGCAAAACTTCCAAACCCATTTGTCATTGCAACATTACAGTGTATTTCAATGTTCCCACTTTCAATTTTTCAAAACCAGACACATACAGTATTATATACAATATTTTATATATATTGTATATCGCATGTATATATATATATATAAAATTACAGTACTAAACTGACCATTTCAGCCTTATCTAAAATAAGAATGTTTAATGTTTGATGCAACTCCTCCTGCCTGCTTTAACATACATTTCATTATGTGACTATAGGATAAGTTCCAAGTGTTAATATAAGATGGAAAAAGTATAAATTATTAACATAATTGCAACTACTGGTTCCTACTCTGAAGCCCACCATTAGATGCAAGGTGTATTGCTAAACTGTAGCAGGGTTCTTTTAGGATATTCCAAGCCAAGCAGAATCTCATTAGGGACCTCTTCAAAGATCAGCTTCTCTGACAAAAATGAAATCATCCTGTACGCTTTGGCTACTCACAGCAGCACCTTTACAGTATGTATGGTTCTTGATTGCTCTTAGTGTGGGCAAACTGCAGAGCATAGTATTAGCGATTTTCACTTTTATGCAAAGGATGGGAATTTATAGCTGGTTTTATTCAAACACATTGGTGTTCTGAGTATTTATAACATATTGTTGCATTTGTTATAAATAGAGCAGTGTACTGGGGAGAGAGTAAGAATCAATAAAACTCTCTCACATCTGCATTTATAGTATTTAAAACCAAGATAGAACATACATAGTCCACAGGGTTTACTTGGGAAGATGTGTTTCCTGAGAAATTTTATCATTCTACCTTGGGTGGGAGGAGGGGTGGATAACTGGTATCATTGGAAAGTGACGATGAAAGTAAAAGAAACTGAGAAACAGTATTTTCTATGGGTTGGAAAATGCTAAGACAGGAAGTAAAGACCCCAAATTCTGTCCCATATCATTTACATGCTATGTGATATACTGTGGGCCATTTTTTAAGAGTATTCAACTGCCAGTACCTTGTGGGATTCCCAAGAAGTCAATCACCTTGAACTTCTCTCTGCTCACAAAATAAAAGCTACACCACAGACTGAAGCCACAAGTAGTCTGAGGAGCTATGAGAGGCAATACATTTTAAGAAAGTGCCAAGTGGGTGCAGAATATGATTCCTAGGCAGCCTGTGTAGGACTATGCTATGTGCATAGCTATATGAGTGCTCAAAGTGGAGAGAAGGATGCATGAATCCAACTTCTCTGACTAGATCTGAATTTTTCCAACTTCCACACCAAACTTCCCTTTCATTACATGCAGGCATCTATTGTTATTTGTCCTCCACCTATTCTATAAGGCCAGAATTGGCCTCTCCTGAGGTTTCTGTGTACCAAGAACTCCACACCATCTACGGGACAGACACCACTGCCTGCCCTTTCTGCTGTGCTTCTCATCCTCACACATCCCTCCTTGTGAGCAGCATTCAAGCCCAACCTATCTACATTCTAGCAAGTCAAAGTAGCCACAAGACAGCAGCACTTACTCCATGCTTTTTTGCAGGTTTCCAACTCCTACTGGGAGTAGACTGGGAGTAGTTTGTTGAGAGGGACTCAATAAATCTGAGCAGCACACAAGTGGCAGAATCCGTCAAAGGATTGTTCACAAGTTTGCACGTGAGCAGCCACCAGGGAGTATGAAGTATTTTTACATAATCTGCCTAAAGGCATTTTGGTGGATGAAAGGTGAGTAGATAAGGCAGAAAGCTAAGGAAGAGAAGGAAAAGGCATATCATATTCTCCCTGTACACAAGGAATAAAGCAGACTGCTGCAACGCTCCTGCAGTTGCACTTGGTTCCTCTCTCATGTCTCAACTTCTTATTCTGCATAAAAGTTTATTTCTAGATTCAGTCCTCCCGTTTCTCTAACCCCTTATGAAAGACAGTTTCCAAAACCCCTGCTCCTGTTCTCTCTCCATCCATCTGCAGCCCTTCAGTCATCTTGGCTCTACTTCTAAAAGAGATATATTAATGTGTTTTATTTCAGATGAACAGGTAATTTTTAACCTTGAGCACCTGCTAGAATTAATCTGGCCTAAAGACTTCAGTTAGTCTGCAGGAACTGGTTGTGCAAACAATAAAATTATTTATTGAGAATTAGAAAAATTAGAATATGATACCAAGAAAGCACACTTATGCCCAACTGGCTGTACAGGGTCTAATTTATAAGGCTTTAGCCACTAAAATGTTGGTGTAAGTCAACAGTCCTGGAACTGAAAATCTGGAAATATGGGTATAACACAATAACTAGAGGACTAACAGTTCAGTCCCTTTGATTAGACAAACTTGTATTTGTGGGTGTGGTGACTGTACGTTACAGTCGACTCCTTGAGCAGCATTTCCCTTAGTGCCATTTTTGGCACAGAGACATATCACTCCCTGAGGGTGCCAGACTGGTTTCAAGCATTTGTGGATGGAAATGCTAAACTATGCAGATAAATTCCAAAAGATGAATGAGCATCTGCACTCCAATATAATTTATATGCAACAATACATGTTATTTATATACTCTGAAGGCTCTGTGAGCCAAAATATCACCATTTTGTCTATTTTCCGAATA
The DNA here is from genome assembly GCF_963264785.1 of Psittacula echo. Taxonomy (NCBI): domain Eukaryota; kingdom Metazoa; phylum Chordata; class Aves; order Psittaciformes; family Psittacidae; genus Psittacula; species Psittacula echo. Next base: position 60,510,794 of record NC_137743.1, read on the forward strand.
TATAAATAAGACATAGGATTGTACAGAAATTATATTGGAGTGCAAAGGCTCATTTATCTTTTGAAATTTACTTACATACCCTTTACACTAGGAAAAATAACATCATCCAGAATTTACACAGAAATAAAGTCATTCAGATGAAAGGCTTTATAGAAAGTGTTATGGTAACACACTCAAATTAAGTAAATTCAGCCTTTTTCAAATTCATTACCCCCACCATAAACTAAAAATAAATTTAACTATCTGTATATAGAAAACATGATATGAAACCAGGTCAAGACAGCTGAAAACTAAGACCTGCTCTTGCAAGGAGGGCCAGATTTTGCTTTCACTTACTCCAAGGTAACAGCCATGAGTTGAAAGTTATTATTCTAGTTTTGCATGGATTGAAGTGACAACATAATTTGCTCTAAGGAAAGAAACACTTGCTTAGGCTTTAAGAATCTCTAAAAAGTCTAGCACACATTAATTGAAATAGAATTCCTAAATCCATAGCTCATCTCTGCTATGTATAACTAGCTCCTGCTCAGGAAGAACCTATGTAATAAGCTTGTTTATTATCAGTGATTGCAAATGCAGTCTTGTTAAGTCACCTTATTAGAATTTACATCCTTTAGTTACAGCATTTGGAAGAAAGTATTTCAAAAATGCTTTCCCCAGTCTTTTTTTAGACCAACTTCAATTTTTCTTCCAAATAATAAATCTGATGGTAGAAGGTCAGATTTCTTTGTTTTCTTCATAACCACTGCCTTGCTCCTTTCACACAGCCTAGTTTTTTAATGCATCACCTGCTACGGTTTCTGTTTCATGTCCAGAACAGATCCACAATTTTAATGACTGGTAGGGTTATAGCTTTCATACCAGGTGTGAATCCACATTAAAACCTGTCCTACAGCTATCCCTGCTTTTTCTTTCTGGATATCTCTTGTGGATGAAATACTCACTGCTCTCAAACTTATACTGAAATGTCTTCTAAAGGGTTCCACATCTCTCAGTATATTGGTATATAAAAAAGCATTTAGTGCATCCTGTATGAGAGTTTAAACTCTCTGACAAGCTCACCAAAACACACGTTGTTGGAAAACCTAATCCACAGCCACTGAGGTTAAAGGAGACATTTTGGCCCACATGCCAACAACTAAACGAATAGTTATGTTTCATTCTGCTCTCTCTCCTAAATATTTTTTAGCCTGTGATTTGTCACACCAGAACTTAATTGCATCATTACCTTTAGCGCAGAAACAGCACTGGGATTTCTTACTTTCATAAACAAAGATTTGCTAAGCTATTTGAAACTGGAAAAATACAGCAAAACCCATATTAAAATGATAGATTTTGGATTACTTTTCTCTTTAAAAATTGGGGAAAAAAAAAAAATAACTGCTTCCTAGAAAAAGAACCAAATTAAAGAACACTTAAGTACTTCCTAACCAGGATCATTCGTGTTATTTCTGCTATACAAACATATTGAACTTCTGTGCAAGTCTGAAAAATCCCTCTGTCAACAGAGCCATTTTTAAACATATCAAAATCCATGTTTGCTGTTTCTCCAGTCACAAATATAATTTCTGGTTATATTTTCTTGCATGTGACACAGTCTTTTCAATACTAGTACTGTTCTGGTTAAATAGAGTATGGTATGCTAAAACTTCTGCTGCAAACTGTGCAAATAAATAACTGATGTTTAAGTGCACTGTGGGATGAAAGCTTTATAGATCCAGAAACATTTTTCATCTGCTCAGTTTTGCAGCCCATACCTGCTTAAGGCCTTCTGGCAACATCACATGCAGCCTCAGTCAGGGTGTTCCCAATCCACAAGCACAACCTTGTATCTATATTTTTCTACAGATGCTATAATATTTTTTTCTCTATGCACATTCCTAGCACCAAGCAGCAGAACCAAAGCTTGATAAAGTGACAACAGAAGATAAAGCATTTCTTAAAGTCTAAACAGCCAGAAGCAAACAATCACAATATTTCTATACCTCTGGTTGGAAAGCAGTGCGTAAATACAGGAGTACCTCATTTGAACTATTGAATTAAGCCTGGTATCCAGGCCTAGACAAGCTGTCTTCTAAGGGTGATATTTTCCCCCAGCAGATCTAGAGGTTCACAGCTAGTATTTTAGAGGTTTCTTTTGCACTAAAAAATTATAAAAAACAAAAATAACACATCTGATGCAGCTTTAAAGTGGTGGCCTGTAGTGCTGTTTCTCCTCCTGGACTGGGTGGTTCCTAGCCCAGCTGTGCCAGAACCAGATCTGCAAACAATTTCAGCAGTCAAACTCATACAGTTCCATACACGCACAGCCACTAATGATATCCTCTTTTGTGACAGACCATAGGAAACCATACAAGAACTTTAAACCCTCAGAAATGAAACATGAAGCAAGATAGACACAAAATGGATAGGAATTACGGTACCATGGTTTTTACAGACTGATAAAAAGACATGCAAAGCCACAGTTATGCAGAATATCAGTAACAGTGTAGAATCAGCTTAGTCTCCTGGAAAACATCTCAATGCCATGAAGAAATGAGCTGCAAAGATGTCTCCTGTAGACTACAATGAGGCCATATCACACTGTCAAGTTCTGCTTGGAATATTCAAGCATTAAACCCTCCTACAATTTATCAGAAAAAGACAAAATAGCTCAGTCAGGAAAAACAGCTTCATAGATACCACCAGAGCAGATTTTAACTCATATATGCCTAGCTTCCATTCATGTGTGCTGTCTTCCTCAGGCTGAAAGAGGGCAGGTAACTGTCAGTAGACAGTAAGGAGATTCCAGCTGGTACAAATGCATTATCCAGTTTTCTAACTAGACCCCCTTCAGATATACCATGGAAATAGCTTCTTTCTCTGTTCTTCCTCAAGCAAGCAAGCACTTCTTTAGCTAGATATCAACCTAGGTTAATCAATAAAATTTAAAACAGAACTTCTGCTCTGGGTGCTTGCCGAGACAGATCAGGCAAACTCTTGAACATATCTTTCTAATGTATGTCAAGACTGCAGCATTATATCAAGACTGCAGCAACACACTGCAACACTCCAACCAGGAATCCATGGAATGGGACAGCTGAGGCTCCTGCCACCATTCAGATGTCCAAACAAACCAGAGGGAACAACCCAGGTAAAGGACACCAGGCCAGATAGGTTCTGTTAGGAACAGAGATGAAAGGAAGAAGTCCTTTTTAGCAAGATGAACACGCAGGATAGCTTTTGCATTCATATCTCATGGAAAGTGAGCACAGCAGAGGTACAAAGGTCATACTAAAAAGGGCTGCTTTGTCCTAATTATTTTTTTTTTTAATTCAGGAAGCGGTGTTGGTTGTGGGCTTTCTGTATGTTTGGTCTTACTTATGAGAGGGAACAGATGACGGAAAATGTATATAGCTCCTCTTGGAAATATATGCAATTGCCAGCCCTGTCAGGAATTCCCTCTTTAGTTTTGCAATAGCTATGAGAAGATTACTGCCTGCATTTCAGTTAGGAAGGTGAAAGCAGCAGCAAGCAAGACTCCAATCCAGCAAAACCATAATTTTTATTATTGTATCATCTAGGGACTTCTAGTGTGGGAACACTAGGAGCGTATAGTCAGTATTGACTAACGCCCTAAGTGCTACCATTTAGATAAGCATGCACTTAAAAGATAATACATATTGAATTGGATCGGTGACTTCTTGTCAGTCTACTTTAGCCACGCACGCATGCCTTCACCTTTAATTTCCAAGTCTGGAAAGAAGGTTACACGCTTAGCATGGAGACATGAGTCCTTTCTCTGGAACAGAGCTCACACAGCTGAGCACCTGCTGAGGCCACTGCAGTGTTGCAACCTGCGGGCACGGTTACAAGACAGGTATGTCTGTGGAAAGCTTTAATCTAAGAATAGACTTGTTTTATCAGTGTGGGGGCTAATTGACTCTGGTTTACAAGCAGATTTCACAAGCACTTCAGTGATTAGATTACAAAAGCTTCGGCTAGCTCCTTTGAAGCCAGCTACTGCAAGGAGCTCTTCATCAGTGGCTCTCAGACAGCCCTCCTACTCCAGCAGACACCTCACACCCCCTTGCTTTGACAAGTATTCCACTACAGAGAGGGGACATTGCCCAGGAGCTCCTGGGAGCACATTGAAGGAATGTGCTGATGAACAACAGCTCATATACCCTAGGGGGTGGAAGATGAAGATCCAGTGACCCAACTTCAACCAGGGCAAGGTGCAGGCAAAGTGGACAGCACAGATGATACTTCCGGCAGACTGTACCACCAGAGGATCCATTCTGGCAGTTCTGGGTTCTTGCCATCCCTGCTCCCCACACAGTCTGCCCTTTCCCAGGCCAAAGCATCCCCAGCAGGGCCCCAGCAGTCCTCCAATGTCCTCCAATGCACTGGCAACCCTTACCACCCTTTCCTCTCTTCCCAGATACAACCCACACCCAAGCACTACCCTTGACGATGCTTTCATTTGATTATAAACTCTTTTGGGCAAAGATGATCTTTTATTATTGTTTGGTACAGTGCCCAGAAAAAATGGGGTTCTGATCTCAAGGCACTACCGTAACATAAATAACAATAATTCACTACTGCTAGCCCTCAGTAAATTCAGGAGTTTCACTGGGAGATGGCGAGTCATGCTAACATGCCTTTCTACAGCACAGAAATAAATCATTTCTGCACATTGCGGTATTTTGGGGAGAAGGAAGAGAAAGAGAGAAAACGCAAAATGAATCTAAACCACATTTGATTCCTTACATTTATAATAAAACCAAATGATTTACCAGAACATAAAATTCTCACATGTAGAGTCAGGGACAATATTGTATTCATGTGCAAGAGTCATTTATTCATTTATAATTAGATAAAATGTACTGCAATTTTTTAAGAAAAAATTTGCATGTGGCAACAGTTATGTATTACGGAAGGGTGGCACTTTGTTACATCCATTTGTTAGTCAGGACACTGGAGCTGCAATTTAATAGACAAGAAATAAGTACAGCAGAGGAAGTGAAAAAATTAAATTCCGCATGATCAGCAAGGTTTCGAACAATCGCTAGCCAACTGAAGTGGGTGCCATATCTATAAGTCATTTTGTTTTATAGGCCATTAGGATCTCCTGAGAGAGGCTGCATGGAGACTGCTGCTTTTTGTTGAAATTAAAATGTCAGAGAAAAAGAAATAGAACAAAACAGGGAATCTGCAATTAATTACAAGGCCATAAAAATTCAATAATCAGGAGGCAGTGCTGCTGTAGGCACAGCGGTATCTGATTCAGGCTAACAGGAATGGAATACATTAATCTTTTCAAATTAGTTTTTTAATCTGACGGGGATATATAGTGACGTGTTCTTTTACTGTTTGAGCAGAGCTGCTGTCTAATATATAATGCTGAGTGTCTGGAATTAGGACATCTATAGCCATTTTGTGACTACAACATTTTCACGGCATTTATTCAACCCTATCTGTACACCTGTCCTACAGTAATCAGGCAAAGCATGTTCAAAGTTCACATCCTAGATACTGCTTATGAAAATGAAATAAAATAATGGGATTAAGACAAAATAGCAGGTCCCCAAACAAGCCTTGCACAAGGCTGCTTAAAATGACAGTCTGCTTTTCAGAATATATCACTAAGCTTTAAACCAGCTTCCCATTCCTTGTCTACGCCGCGTCCTCCTCCTTTTCTTTCCCTGAAGGTGACCTGCAAAAAGTCTGTCTTTGTGCTTCCACATATTGCGTGTTTTAGAGTGAAGCCCTGGGAGTTTCATAGATTAAGGAAATTACTTACTTTTCCCTTTAAATATCAATAACATCCCTCATATCTATTCTTTTCCTGGTGAATGGTTTGCCACTCTTCTTGTTGGCCTTTTAATGGAGCCCAGAAGCACACTACCGATTTACATGTTAAACACTTAAAAAATGGATGTTTACTGGACACCAGTTATCTAGAGCATGTATTAAGCCTCAGAGTTGGAGGGACATACAAAGGTTATTTGACACTGTTTTCAAACAAGTCTTTTCCTCTCCCTTGCTAGCCTTTACCCTCCAGTTCTACTGATAATACATTCATTACGTTTTCACTTATCACTGTTTATGGTCAGTAACAAGACCTTCTTATTAAGTGAAGAACCAGGAGTCTGTTTCCTCTTTCTCCACCTGCCCAAATACCTCTTTTTAAATTTTTATAAAAAATCCTGAAAGACTACTACATCTTCTTTCATATTCTACATGGGGGAAAAAAGCACACAAGCCCTCTTTGACTTGCTCATGGATAATTTTGCACGTTCTATGAGAAGAGTCTTTTTACATAGACTCACTCTTTAACACTGCATTATTGAAAGCAGTGATGATTATCAAAGCCTACTGCCTCAAAACTTCCCTGTAAGTTTTCCTGAGTAAAATCATTGCTATCCTGCTTGTTATGGGTGCACTGGGCACACTCATTTTGCTCCATTTGAGGTTTCAGTCCTGTAAGCACACATCCCAAAGGAAGGAGAAAAAACCAACCCCAACACCCAACACCCAACACCCCAGGTGAACATTAAATGTCTAAGCTCAGGTTTGAATTAAGACTTTACACCTTTGGCTAATTCCATTTTTAGTTTACAGATTCTCTCTTCCCCCCGCTCTTCCCCGTCCAACCACTTTCCAGTGCACTCACTTGAAAAGCCATTTTTCAATTCTTTACAGTGCCTGGATGTAGAGTAACATCACTTATGCATTCATTGCTTTTTCCTGCAAGGCAGAATAAATGGGCATGGATGTATCCTTTTCATGGATCCTTCAAAAGGATAAATAATATGTTCATGTGGGGGTAGATGAAAGAAAGGAAGAGGGAGTGAGAAAGCAAATAAGCAAGACCTAATATTTTGAGACAGGCTTTGCAGGTTAAAAGAAATAGTAGCTCCATTTAAGAAACATATGCCAAGCATGGGAAAGGGTATGAAAAGCTTCTTGTAATAGGCATTCATCATTTTCTATACACGACTTCTCTTCTAAATCACAATGACAGCAGAACTCTACCTTCTGTGGTTAGTTTATTTAACACCCTTTCCTAAAAGCGTATCCCTCACACATATGCACACAAGCACATCCATGCTCAATGACAATGGAGAGTAAAAACTTTTCTCCACTGAGATCATCAACTATTATCAATATAACTTTGGCAGGAATCACCCCCTAGATCTCCATAATGAATTAATCTGTCCTAGTTGTGGAATTTAAAAACTGCCAGTATTTAAAAACCTCAGTATTTAAAACCCAAACATACTTCAGTAGTCTCAATGCAAGATAAGTACATTCCCTTACGATAATCTTCCATATGAAATTCTTCTCATCAGAATCTGTCCCAAGATGCATTTTTCTGACTATGAAAGCCATGCATAGTGATATGCATACCCATGACAATATTTGAACACAGCACCCATTACACGTAACATGTTAGTCCATAACAACATGGACAGGGAAGACAAAAGCACTGCACAAGACAAAAATTTCAGGGAGAATTCAGAGATATGTAATTTCTCAAGTTGTTCTACAGCCACCACACTGTGGTGCTCACCTGTACTACACTTACACTGTCTCGTAGGAGGCAATGCATACTGAACAGGCCAGGGAGAATTAGCTCTCATTCTCACATCCCAAATGCAGACTCATCAGATAAGAGATGAAACCAGAGCTAGGAAATCTGGCTTAAATACATTAAAATGTTCCCCTGTTTGTAAAATTTTATGAGTACACTGAACAGCACATTACTTCATAAATGTTGATGGCTCAAAATTATTCATAGTAGCATCATTGTAAGTTGCCCACCACAGGTGCTGAGCACTCAGAACAAACTGGACCTCCCCACTCATTCAGTTTACTTTTCAATGATAACTGAAGAAACTTAAGCAATTGGAGTGATACAAAAAAGTACTATTTGCCAAATTTAAAATGCTTCCAAATAAACTACTACTGTTGTTTCAATAAAAACAAAGCTTTCACAGTCATTGTTGAAGTGACCTGAACACAACAGATACTGATTTCTTTAAAAATTTTAAAAAATTAAAGAAACAAACCAAAAGAACACCACAAAACCCCCACCGAATGTTTTGCATAATTGTCTAGTTCTGCTTGAGACAGCATAACTTTATCTACATCACAACCTGACAGTTTTGAACACTTTCATATCTGTGCAGCTCTATTTGGAGTCAGCAATGTTATCAGCACTAAAAATCAGGCCAGTAGCATTTAAACAGCAGAGATACCTAGCCCTAAAGTGAATAAAGCTTGAGAAATAGCAGCTGTAAGCTGTACCAGTATCCTTACAGCTCTGCTATCACTAAAGTTCCAACAGTGACAGCAACCGGGAGAAGGTTTTAGCAAACAACTAGCTTACATACAGCATGCTCAGGAAAGTGTAAAATGGTTTCCTTGGCTCTTTTTTCTACTGTCCAAAGTCTGAGGAAAACAGAATAGAAAGCTGAGGTTCTTAATGACTTCTTTGCCTTGGCCTTCACTGACAAAGGTTCTGACTGTACCACCCAAGTCTTGGAAGGCGAACGCAGGGACTGTGAGAATGAAGACCCTAGGCCAACTGTAGGAGAGGATCTGGTTCGAGACCATCTTAAAAACCTGAACGTACACAAGTCCATGGGACCTGACAAAATCCATCCGCGGGTCCTGAAGGAGCTGGCGAATGAAGTTGCTAAGCCACTGTCCATCATATTTGAAAAATCATGGCAGTCAGGTGAAGTTCCCGATGACTGGAAAAGGAACTATAACCCCCATTTTCAAGAAAGGGAAAACGGATGACCCGGAGAATTACAGACCGGTCAGTCTCAGCTCTGTGCCTGGCAAAATCTTGGAGCAGATTCTCCTGGAAGGCATGCTAAGGCACATGAAAAACAAGGAGGTGGTTGGTGACAGCCAGCATGGCTTCACTAAGGGGGAATCCTGCCTGACTAATTGGGTGGCCTTCTAGGATGGGGCTATGGAACTGATGGACAGGGGTAGAGCAGTTGACGTCATCTACCTGGACTTGTGCAAAACATTCGACACTGTCCCACATGACACCCTTGTCTCTAAATTGGAGAGGCATCAATTTGATGGGTGGACCACTCAGTGGATAAAGAACTAGGTGGATGACTGCACGCAAAGAGTTGTGGTCAATGGCCCGATGTCTGGCTGGAGACCGGTAACGAGTGGTGTCCGTCAGGGATCAGTGTTGGGACCAGTTTTGTTCAACATCTTTGTCGGTGACATGGACAGTGGGATTGAATGCGCCCTCAGCAAGTTTGTCGATGACACCAAGCTGTGTGGTTTGGTTGATACGCCAGAGGAAAGGAATGCCATCCAGAGGGATCTCGACAGGCTTGTGAGGTGGACTGATGTCAACCTTATGAAGTTTAACCATGCCAAGTGCAAGGTCCTACACCTGGGTCAGGGCAATCCCAGGCACAGCTACAGGTTGGGCAGAGAAGAGATTCAGAGCAGCCCTGCAGAGAAGGACTTGGGGGTGTTGGTCGATAAGAAAATGAACATGAGCCAGCTTCAGTGTGCGCTTGCAGCCCAGAAAGCCAACCATATCCTGGGCTACATCAAAAGTAGCGTGACCAGCAGGTGGAAGGAGGTGATCCTGCCCCTCTACTCTGCTCTCGTGAGACCTCACTTGGAGTATTGTGTGCAGTTCTGGTGTCCTCAACATAAAAAGGACATGGAACTGTTGGAGCAAGTCCAGAGGAGGGCCACGAGGATGATCAGGGGACTGGAGCACCTCCCGTGTGAAGACAGGCTGAGGAAGCTGGGGCTGTTCAGCCTGGAGAAGAGAAGGCTGCGTGCAGACCTCAGAGCAGCCTTCCAGTATCTGAAGGGGGCCTACAAGGATGCTGGGGAGGGACTCTTCATCAGGGACTGTAGTGACAGGACAAGGGGTAACGGATTAAAACTTAAACAGGGGAAGTTTAGGTTGGATCTAAGGAAGAAATTCTTTACTGTGAGGGTGGTGAGGCACTGGAATGGGTTGCCCAGGGAAGTTGTGAATGCTCCATCCTTGGCGGTGTTCAAGGCCAGGTTGGATGAGGCCTTGGGTGGCATGGTTTAACGTGAGGTGTCCCTGCCCATGGCAGGGGGGTTGGAACTAGATGATCTTAAGGTCCTTTCCAACCCTAACTATTCCATCATTCTATGTTTCTTCAAACATGTCCTCCTGGCAAGGGACAGAGGTCTTAAATTCATTTAGGACAATGACACATTCCAGGGTAAATATTCGTTGTGACTTATGGGGAAGTTAACCATGCAGCTTTGATTAAGAATGAGACAGACAGCCAGTATCTACAACTCACAAGGAATATTAAACATATGCTACCCTTTCTTGCAGTTCTTATATTTTAACGGGAAAAAACACATCCTGAAAACTGCTGAAAAAGGAGAAAATAATAATTTGCAGTTACCTTGCATTCTGTTCAGCTGAGAAAGAAAACATTAAATGTTTAAACCTTGCTATATCCATAATACTTACTATGTTTATATATAGAAGGTAACCTGAAACATCTGTTACATCAGAAGAAAAACCTATGAGTTTGGAAGTCAAGACAGTCTTCCAGTTAGAAGACGTATTTCTGTGTTATTGAGATTTATTTTTTTATAGTAGTTTTCAAAATGATGCAAATGTTCACAATAAGATATCAAAGTAAGGTATCAATAATAGGATACCATTACAAGACAATAACGCATTGAAATTATGCTTAAATAACCTAGAAGCCTTCTTCAACAAGATGATTAGTTCAGTGGATGCAGGAATAGCTGTGGAATTTGTTGACTTTTGTGATGCTTCTGACAGCATGTGTCAAAACACTCTCATAGATAAACTGAAGAGTGGGTAGATACATTGAGAGTGAGGTAGATTGAAATCTGGCTGAACTGCCAGGTTCAAAGGGTTGTGATCAGTGGATGAAGTCCAGGTGGATGCCAGTCACTGATAGTACAACCCCAGAGGTCGATACTGGCACCAATACTGTGTAACATCTTCATTAGTCACCTGGATCACAGGAAAGTGCACCCTCAGCAAGTTTGCAGATGATAAACTACAAAGAATGGCTGACATGAGATAATCATGCTGCCATTCAGGGGGACCTTGACAGCCAAAAAAGAAAAAAGGTAAATAAAAATTGCATTGAATTCAACAATGGGAAATGGAAGATCCTGCACCTGGAAAGGAATAACCCCAAGCACCATGATAATCTGGGGATTGATTGGCTGGAAAGCAGCTTACAAAAATGGACCCCTAAGTTGTCCAGTTGGCAGACAACAAATTTACCACGAGCCAGCAATGTGTCCTTGCTGAAAAAAAGGCCAGCAGCACCCTGGGTGCATGAGGAAGAGAACTACCAACAGGTTAAGGGAGATGACTATTTTCCTATACTCAGCGCTGGCGATACACATCTGGTGTCAACACTAGATGTTGAGCTCCCCAGTAGGAAGCAAAAGACCAGAAAGATGATTACAAGACTGGAAGACCTGCCATACAAGGGAAAACAGAGCTGAGAGTGTTCAGCCTAGAGTAGAGGCTCAAGGGGATCTTATCCAAGTATGTAAACACCTAATAGAAGTGAGTAAGGATGAGAGAGACAAATTTTGCACTATTCAGTGAAGGGACAAGAGGTGCAGGCACAAATTGACATACAGTATATTCCATTAAGTCATCAAAAGCCCTTTTTTACTGTAAGGGTGATTAAATACTGGAAAACACTGTGTAAAGAAGTTATGAACTCTTCATCCTTAGAGTTACTCAAAGGAGTTACTGATTGGACATGATCCTGAGCAACCTGCTCCAGCTGACCATGGTTTGAGCAGGGAGATCCTTTCCAATCTCTACTATTTTGTATTTCCATGAATAATTCTCAGTATGTATGTATCATAAGGATGGCTATTTGCACTACAATATCCAATGTAAAGCTCAACCATGATTGCAAGGTGAACATTAATATGCATATGTTGAGTGGTGGGGAGGGGTAACAGGCAAAAAGAAATAAGAGTCTATCTCCAAGAAAAAGCTTCTCTTCAAAAAATTACTCATTTAATAAATCAATCCTTTGCTCCGACAGTCTCACAGGAGCACAAACAGGCAACAAATTGTCTTTCCTTAGCATCCTTTAGAGTATGAAAACATATCTCCAGTCTATTAACAATATGGGTTCAATTCCTGCATTCCCCAGCCATTCAGGTATCTGGAAATTGCATTTCATATTCTACACAGGTATTCTGCTGCATTAAAAAAGCAGCCCATTCTAACCACATGCCTACCTCTATATAATGCCTCCTACATAAGTATTAATTTTTATATAATAGTAATGAAAATGTGTGGGCTTTAAATATACATAATCTCACTTACTCTTTTGATGTGCCATCATTAATTCTTTCAGTAGGCAAATTGAGGAATTAAGAATGTATGAAAATAAAAACTAAACAGGCCAGAAGTCAGCAAATAAATAGCAGAAACCTCAGAATTCAGACCTGCTGGGGTAGGAGGAAGCAGTCAGAAAAATAGAAACTGCTGAAAACAAACCCAACTCACATGAATTATGCACAAAGGCCAACTCTACACACTACATATGGATACACTATATAAGCCTGGATCTCCCAAAGTGCTGATGTTCTGGGCATTCAACCTCACCCTGCAGAACTCAGGAACCTAAAACTCCCATTACTACAGAGGGAAATTAAACAAACAAAATAGGACAAGAGATTGAGCAAGAAGTAACCAGCTAAAGATGCTAAATGAGAACATGAGGCAGGCAAGCTCAGCCCAATGATAAATGCAGGATTGAGCTAAGAATAGAAGGGAAAAGAGGAAAAGGAGAGAGAGTGTTCCAGTACCTGGATAACTCTGAGGCCAGCTACACCGAGCAAGGTGTCATTTTGATGGTCTGCTCAAATCTAGAAACCTTACAAAAAATATTAGCTTTAACCTGCTGAAAATTAATTTAAAATGCAGCCCACGTTTTGGCATCCTGTATTGACACAGCATGCCCTGTCTATGTGCATCACATGTGCAATAGCAACACCAACCTTTCAACAACACACCAAAATAACAGATGGCACAGGAAAAAGAAGCCAAAAGTGCAGCATGGGACCTTACTCTGACTGGTTCATGGTGTCAAGAGATGGAGTACATCATTTATGAGAAAAGATTCAGTTGCATGAGCCAGGAGACTTGATGATTTAATAGAAAGCTTGTGACTAATGTGTTGTCCTTTGAGCCTTTTCTAGGCTACCAGTAAATCTTCAGTCTCAGACTCCTAAAGATTCTCAAGACACCTTGGCTGCCATCCTCCACATTCTCTCCACGTGCAATACCCTCCAGAAATACCCTGCTGAGAATTACACCAATCTCTGCAGTACCACTGTGAGCCCAGAACTGCCAGGGTTAAAGCATTCCCAACTGCAAAGAACTGACAGTCACATGGGCAGAGCAGAAGCTCTGGGTTCTAGTCACCTTCTGCATAGATGTGTCTGTGGTTTGGCTGGAAGCACTTGCAAGAGTATGAATTGATACAAATGCTTTAGGTTAAAATTTTATGCTTAGAAACTGAACAAGTCCCCTGTATGCTTCATTGTTTATTATCATTTTATTATAATATTTCATTATGCAGTATCTACCACCAACAACAAAACCGCCACCAACAAAACCCCTTAAGCATTTCATAGCCTCTCTCTCTCGGCTCCCTTAGTAAGGGAAGGACTCAGCAGCCTTGGACCAACAACCCACCATCTCTGTGAAGCACTACCTTGATGCTCTATCTACTAGAACTGAGGAAAAATCTCATTTATTTTACATGACATGGCATAGGGACTCAACACTACAACCACAACAAGGGCAATATAGCTTTCAAGAGAATTAATTTAAATTATTTAAAATAGAAAGAGGTAGAAAGGATGAAGGCGGTGTTTCTCAATTTTCTCAGGCTGCTTGGTCAAGCAAGCCAGAATGTTAAGATTACCTTAACCCTAATAGTAAAACTAACAGCTAAAATTATAGCCATGAAAGTACTTTTACACATGCTAAATTTATCTGTATGTTTCAAGAAGCTGACAGAATATTTGGCTTTTAGAAGTAATGAAGCAAGAACAAGATTTTATTTGTAGTAAGACAAAATCGCATTTTCAATGCTTTGAGAATGTTAAACCTCTTTAAAGCCTACCACTTCCCCACTAATAACAACAAACTTCCAACCAAGAGACAGCATGCTTTGATATAACGCCTTGGAGAATTAAGGGAACTGGGTTCAATTCTCAGTTTAGCCGCACATTTCAGCCTTGGCTCTGGGAAAGTCACTTCTCATACCTGCACTTGAATTCTTCACCCTGAGGAGGAGGACATTATTTTACTTTTCTGTATGTGTCAAGCAGCTTGCTGTCCACTGATGACTACCATTCCAAGACCAACATGAGTCATGTTCATATTTAAAAACAAGAGGGAAAAAGCTTTGATTACATGGATATAATTACTCCAGATATGCACAGTGGGATTCAGTTTACGCCTAGATTTTGCATTTATTAATTGCCAATATTTATACCATTGAATTCTACCGGCAGAAATGGCCAAAGAAAATTTCCTATGTAATTCATTGTAGAAGTTCTTTCAGTACTCATAGGAGCTCACAAAGTGTATGCTTTTCCACTCAATAACTCTTTCTGCATTTCTGATCCAGAAGTGAGCAACTTAGTCTAGTAGAAGGCATCCCTGCCCATGGCAGAGACTAAATGAAATGGAACTAAAATGATCTTTAAGGTCCCATCCAACACAAACCATTCTATGATTAATAAAGTAAATAAGTTTGAGTAGCAAATAAACAATGAGGAAATGGCAACAATCTGCATTATAAACTACAAATGCAGTGAGCTGGACTCAAATCAAGATAGCCATTAGTTTTCACTATTTTGGATGATGGTAACCACTAAGATAATTTGTTATGTCTCTGATGTAACTACAACTCACCTGCACGGTTACATTAGTGTAAAAGTGCCTCATTAATGGAACAATACTGATAAATTAGAAAGAAATCAGGTATGAGCTACAGAAATTAAGAGACTAGAGGGACTGATTTACAGAGAAAGATTAGAAGACTCCAATATTAATAACAACTTTGTTTACTAAAGATTAAAGCAGAGCAAGAGGTGAACATGATCAGGGTCTACAGATATCTGATGGGTATAAGCATCAGGAAGGCAGAAAAATTATTTAGCTTGGTAAAAGATAGTGTAACAAGGAGTAATGAGATGAAATTAGCAGAGATCATTTAGCACAAGCTAAACATAAGCTTCCAGAATGACAACTGGCTAGATGCTGGAAGGCTGTGGTAGGTGCAACTCTTGGTAACTCACACACCAATGAGGAGGCTGGGCTCAGAGAAGGCTCCATGCCATAGCTGGATATACAGCACTTTTCTCAGTCTGTTTGGGTTTATACGAGGCAAGCTCAAACACTCACAGGCACTCACAGCCACTGTTACAAGAATAGTACAGCACCTTTTTATTTTTGCCCAATCACTCCTACATTATTCCCTGCTAGCTACCCACAGAGAAGCAAGCCTCATCATGTGAGGTGTTTAGAAATAGATTGGACAAGCATTAGAAACTGTGCTGCAGGGGTCTGGCCCCAGGGGACAGATTAGATGACCTCATGCGATTTTTTTTTTCTTCTCTAATTTATGCAGTCGGATGAATACTCAGTTCTTCCTGAAGGTTCATCAAGGATGCAATGATTGCCATAATCATGACTTGATACAACAGTTTTCTTCCAAATTAGATGGCTAATACAGTCTTTGTCTCATTCCTGCCTTTCTCCCCCCATCACTAATTACCTCCACCATGCAGTGGCTCAGGAATGCATGTAATCCCTCCTAGAAGGTTTTTTCCTTAATCCTCCATGACAGGACTCACAGCATGCTGATATGGACTCCAAAGGCAGATCACTCAGTTCAACTAGAGAAGCATGTAGCAGACCTGCTTCAAAAATGTACTGCATCCTGCTCTGCAGCAACTGTGAGTTGAGGACAATCATTTGCTGTCAGCTCTGCTTTAGGGTTATTTTTGGTTGGTTGGGTTTTGTTGGGATTTTTTTTGTGGGTTTTTTTTTACTGGTGGTGGTGGTGGGGTAACTATCAAAAAAATAAAGTTGAACTGCCGTAGACAAATACAATATACATAAATATAGCTACCAATAAAAAACAGCCACTCTCATCTGTCTATTCCAAAAGCAAAATTCCTCCAGATGGTGATGCTGAGCTGTGTCATCAGAGGTTTAAAGAAGGGTCTTACTTCCAGTATCAGAAGAACCAAATTTAATTATGAGTCTTGTTTATTAAAAGGATGCAGATTTCATGGACCCAACAACTAATAGTTCTTACTTTTCCATTTGCCCAGCTTTCCACACATTCTACTCTATCTGAAGAAAAAAAACCTGCTAAAGGAAAATGACTGATAGAAGTATGTCAGCTTCACACATTTTAGCATGAGAAATAGTGAAACGCATTACAGATCTAATATAGACAACCATGAAGAATGCAGGGAATGATATGAATTCCACTAAATCTCCCAAACTAGCTTTTCTTAAAGATTACAGATAAAGATGACAACAGCACAAGTAAGATACATCCTACTTGGATAGTCAAAAAAACCCATGTTTAATAAAAGTTGATCACAAGAAGATAAACAATGAAACTTATACACACAGGAGAGGCATTCCAAGTGACAGAAGTGGAGAGAGAAATAGAAAGGGAGAATAGAGTAGTTCAGTGAATATGACAGAATTATTGGGATTTTTTAAAGTATTTTCTTTATTAAGTGGTCCAGATGGGTCACTTACACAAATGAGAGTAATCGCACGGAACTAGGGAATAGTAACTGCATGCTGTGCAGGAACTACAATTCTTTTTGAAAACAAACAAAAAACACCAAACAGCACACCAAAATCCCCACCCAAAATCCCACTCTTACATGATGAGAAGTCAGAGAAAGAAATTAAACAACTGTCAGCCAAATTAAGACTGCAAGTTAAAATTACTGTAATCCATTTAATACCTGAGACTAAAGACTGTGAAAGAAAGCAGGCATTAAATTCTTCAGAAGGGCTGTGACTACATAAATATATAATTTAAAAGTCAGCTACAGACATAATAGGTCCTTTCCAACCCTAACTATTGTATGATTCTATGATCTTGTGGACAGAAAAAGAAATCTGATGACTCCAGAGTTACTCTGGATTTGCAGTAGTGAAGCTTAGACTAGAATCCACCTTTCAGTATATTGGCTGTTCAGGCATAAATCTACCTGAACAGAAAAATATTTATCTTCAGGAAACCATGGAGCAGTCCTTAGGAACCATGGCATATTTTTGAAGCTTTATACAGGATATGAGCAACATGGCTTCCTTTAATGATTTGCCATGTCTGTCTGCTCTGCAAAGTTACTCTAAAAATGCCACTGTGAGGTTCCGCATTACTTATCTTTCAATAACTTTAGATCAAAAGTAACAAATTTACAAAGACACAAAAAATATTTTTTCTCCCAGCCATCAGCTCTGAAAACTCACCCCAAGCTGAGTTTGCTCTTTCCTCCCCCTGCCCCGTCCCCGTCCCCGTCCCCCCCCCCCCATGAAGGTCCCACAGAACAAGCCAGGTCTCTCCAGTAAAACTTCACTATATTCTCATTGTCCCTGCTGGTTTTACACAGGTGAGAAAAATCTACAGTAGCAACATGTTAAGCTATTCAACAAAGGTGAATTAAGAACCCAGTCTAGTTACCACCTCTCCTTTACCCCATTAGCTAGTTTTCTAAAATACTTCAATGTATGTCACTGAGAAACAATTGCTTTACTTGCCACTTGGAGTAGAAAACCAGGATTACTTTCCAAAATGGGCTTTGGTATATTTTGATGACTGAAATTAAGCAGAGAATAATGTTTTAGTGAGTTTTCAGATGAGAGAGCAGAGGGGAAGAGATTTTTTTGCTGGTAACAAACTGCATACTCCTACGTGCAATCAGAAGGAGTAATATTTCTGCACTTCATTTATTTCTGTGGTACATGAACATTCTTTAGCAGTACAGTTGATAACACACAGAGAACTTCTCCCAGGAAACTGGGGGGTGGGGGAGGGAAAGAATGGGGGAAACCCCCTTAATCCTAACTAAGAGGTCATCCAGTGATGATGCTGTTGAGGACAGTAGGTTATGAACTTAACTTGACTTGTGTTAGAAGATAAAGAGTTATCAATCAGAAGATGAGCATCACTGTGTAGAAAAAAAAAAAATGTCTAGAAGGAATTGGTTAGTTTGACACAGTTCTACTGTATCTTAAATATGTAGACTTCCCTGGGTTCCTGTAGAGGGAAGATCTTAAAGGATTAAGTAGTAGCATCAGAGACAACACTATTTGTTCAAATGTATTTTCTTTTTAAGTTATTTAGCCATACAGGTTTAACATCTCAAAAAATAACTCATTACTCCTGCAAAGTACTGTCAATATGATAAATGAGAACAGAAAGATGAGAGCATGGAAAACCGGTATGAAAGTACATAGCTTATATAACCTGACTTTTATCAGTAGTGAGAAATAATTTTCATGAATCAAAAGTTACTTAAAACTTTCCTGCTAGCCCTCTGACTTTATAATCTTTCTCAGTATGGCAATTTATTTATAGGGAGAGACAGAAGGCCTTGTCTCATAGCTCTGCCCAATTAGATCCATCTTCTAGCTACTCAGTAGTGTGATATTACAGCTAATGTTGATGACAGAACAAAATACTTTCAAATGTAAGAAAGACCTTCAGTCAACTGGGTCTTTACTCGCATGTTATGAACACAAACAGCTGAGCAATGAAGCATACAGTATAATTTGTGCCAATGTGAATGACACAGCATCAGAGATACAGCTGGAAATGTCAATGAGAAACTTTTAATAAGACAGGAAAAGGCGGCTCCCTAGTTTATGTGTGTAAATATTTCTCAGGAGCCAAACATTGCTGTTCTCATCCAAAATATTTTGAAATGAAATACAACAATCAAACACTAAGCACAGATTCAGTGGACTAATTATCTAGACAACCAGACTGTGAATTTCACTGCAACAGAGGCTGATACAGAATTTAACAATAATAGTTGTTCTTCCACAGACACTAATGTAGGTCCTACAAAAGTATCTAAGGTAGTATTTAAGATGTGCAGACAGTTGTGTGCCATTACACCAGACAGTTTAGTAAGATGTTCATTAATAATGGGTCATCATTCATTTTATTAAGGCAAGAAGCCAATATTGCTCAGTGTTCCTGTAAGACTGATGTTTTTCTTTCATTAAACAATGCATGCTGGTGCAAAGCTGTAAAATAGATGGTGACTGACCTAACGCTACAGGACAAGGTAATGCAAACAAACTTAGATAGTCTTGCCAAGCATAAATATTTTTATTCTTCGGGTTGACTTTGTACAGAATGCTGGTCCTATAATAAATTCAACTTCAGGACATTACTATTTGAATGAAACCCAAATCTACTGTTTGCATTGGAAGATTCTAATGAGACCAGTCATGTAAATGGATATGATTCAGAACTGAGGCCCAGAAAAAACATTACTTTTGGTTAAATGCCATGTCGTCATTGGGAGTTCCAACCAAACCAGCCAAAAACTAGTTGAAAGAAAGATGTCTTACACTATCCAGTGAACTGAGAGGTATCAAAATAATCAGCTACACTATGATTACTGGAACATTGACAGTGGTTTCTATGATCTAAAGTAACATCCATCAGCTCACATGTAGGCAAGCAAAAAGTTCTGGTAAGTGTCACTAGCATTATTTTTTGCAACAGCTATTAAAAAAATCCCTCACACAGGGAACTAAATAGTCACCTACTGAATGGTTTATTTGACTTCATTGGAAAATGGACCCAAGTAAAGACTTCAGAAAGAAACACACAATGTTATAGGGAAGGGAATGAGCAGAGAAAACAAAGGAAATTTTCAATGAACATTGACAGAGGGCTTCCAAAGTATAAGAGGAAATTGGATGCTGGATGTGCAGGTCCCCTTTGCTGACTTTGAAATGTTATCCCTTAAGCAAACAATGACCTAGATAGGACTCCAAACATGACACACAGTAATACTAGAGAAACTCAGGAGCTCACAATCCAGGCTAGATGGAAAAGTAACTTTGATTTGACAACTTTTGTGAAGGATAACTAAACCATGACAAAGAATGCAAGATCTTTTTCATGTGACTAAGAAGGAATGTTATCCAAGGTGCCAAATTCCCAAGTAATTCTGTTCATCAGCAAATATTTTGAGAAACCACTAGCAGAACCTGGTACTATTTTCATATTACCTCCCCCCTCACACACCTTTTACATGTGCTTGTAGTTTAAACATCAACCTTACTCTCCTGGGACCCTTAAAAACTGGCAAGAATTTCTGAAACATGAAAAAAGTGGGGATTGGGGAATAAGCAGTACAAAAGATTCCTCGTCTATTTTGCACATCTGGTCTTATAAGTTCTTGTTATCATTCAACTGATTGTTTCTGAGCTGAGTAAAGTAGAACACACTCTCAAATAAATGGAAGCAATCTGCAATAGTAATTGTTGGAACCAGAAAAACTGTTAACAACAGAAACCTCACAGTTGCATAGATTCTTATCAGTAACTGTCCTTTATTAAAATTCTCGTCCATTTATAGTTAAGTGGTTTGAACTTTGAAGCTTCTGAAATTAAAGTTACTCAGTTAATTCACTAAAAAAAGATATTGACTCATTATGGATTTTAATCAAGAGCAAAAGAATCTTAGGTTTCCACTAGTAGGGCCTTTTGTACAGTAACAGGAACATAGAGAAGCCCTTATACTTGTGTACAGGGAACAAAGAACAAAAGAGACTTCAACGCACAGACAAGCTTGCCTGAAGACACTAGCTGACAGACCTCAGGCCTGTGTGTCAGACTTGTACATTCTGCAACTTGTTTCTTGTCTTTCCAGCAGGGGAACCTCTGCTCCTTCCACTGACATGGTTTAAACACTGCTTAAACAAATCTGTGAAACGTGAAACAATTCTATTCTCATTAATTGCAGCCTGAAGAAAATGATACTTATGTGTCCTAATGAAAAATACAGCATGACCCAGAGAATATTTAAGAAATTTGATACTAAGTACAAAGCAACTCTCTTCTAAATCAATATTTCAAATCAAATTCAATACACTATTGATGAAGATTCTTCATCATCATCATCATCTAGTGGCTTTTCAGTGCTTTACCTGAAATGCATTCATAGTCTTTAACACAAAACTCAGCAACTCACAATTAGACCCACTTAACAGATTTCATCTAGAGAGAAAAAAAGATTTTTCAGACAGCAAATACAATTTTGTCAACACCACAACCTTTTGAAATATTGATTTTGATGATGGAATACTGAATGGAATATTTAGCTTTGGCTGTCATTTGACAGTGGCTGACAGACTTTTCATTCTTTTAATTTTGTATTGCATTTTATTAAAATATTGGCATATGTAATTTTATATGAAGTTGGAGTGTTCCAAGATAAAAGCATTCTGACATCTCTAAAATGAAGGATTTTTGACTTTTCATGCCATGTTTAATTTTACACCCAATGAAGGAAGGAAAAAAAATCAAAACATCACAGCTACCTTCAGGGACAGCAAATTTATTTTACAGCCAAATACATCCATGAAGAATAGTTTTTCTTTGTTAGGTTGCTAATTCCTTATGCACAGGCATCCACAGAAGAAACATACCCCTATTTCCATGCCCTAGTGACACAATCCAGAATTGGGGACCTGGAAGTGAAATTACATTTTAATTCTTTCCAGCTATTGTCTAAAGTATTATGAAATAGTTGGGTCATTTTGTGTTCTATGACTAGAAAGGATTTTGGTCTTGAGCATCTTTCTTCAACAGCAATATTTGTTTTAAGAGCATAAGGGAAGAAATGGCCTTGCAGGCAGAACATGTTGGGAGCCAACACTTTCAAAGCAGCACACTACAGTTTTGTCAGCTGAGGAAATTAAAGACATTCTCTATGCTTTTGTTGTAACCAGTGCTCAGTGTACATCTTCCAGCCTGCAGTGAAGGCAGCCTGTGATGTGATGACACAACTGCTCCGCAATATTGCACTAATATACTTGAAAAAGGTGCAGCGGTACATGTGGTGACTTCCATTTGTCAAACAACTGACGTTAGGGAGCACCAGAAAAGAGGGTGTGTGAGGGGGAGAGAAGCCACACAAACCCCAGAACTTGAAACTCACTATTATTTCACAGCCTTATGAAGCCAAGACTCCTCAGAAAGGAAGTACTCATGTAACACACCCTTGTGAGCAGGCTGATAAACGACTGTTTCAGATGACTGAACGCCTCAATATTACTGGCACATTCAATTTCAAAGTCAAGAAAAAAATTAGCTGTTTCCAAAACTGTTACCGAGAAGCTCCTGCTTGGAAATGTATATTCAGACGTTGTTGCTAACTACTCTCACAGAAAAGAAACAACATTGTCCGGTTGCCAGCTGAAGTGTGTTTTATGAAAATAGAAATTCAATTTCAATGTTGTCAGCTACAGTATATTGATGGCATTGATGATACTTTTCCTTGACCCACATGTCTGTGAATCACCTTCCTGGCCACACAGTGGCATAGGCTGTGCGAGACAGTAGGAGTGTTGCTGTTCTGCTGAAGGAACCCTCTTAGATCCATGATCAGTCAGATAACCATCCAAGCTGTCTTAAGGATAAACAAATCATTTTTCCTAAGTCCCACACTGTACATCTTTGTGTGGATGCTGCCCTTGATTAATATGCACCTTCATTTAACAGCTCCAGCTTTGCAAGGAAGATTTTAACAGCTGTTGACCAGATAAAACAGACAGAGGCCTTTTTGACACAGGACTTCGCAAAGCAAGAGTCATCTACAGTAACAAGTCAAAGAGAAGCAACTGAAAACCTAAAAGAAACTGAAATAATTATCTTAACCCAAAGTACATTATTTTGCATTTGCAAGCTCCTTGTGTTAAAGTCAGTGAATTGCTGCTGCTTCTCCTTAAGCTCATATGTCATTACTGATGAACCACATTATTTTTCTTTTGCCCCAAGTTCTGTCATACAGAGGAAATATCCCCAATCCACTTTGCACAGTGCTGCTATTTAGACTCTTTTAGACAAGAGTCACATTAAGCATCAATTACGTTGCCCTAAATCAACAACTCTGAAGCATGTCACGGCTTTAATTATTATTATTATTTATTTGGATAATGAAAAAGCCCAACCTGTTGCCATTCCATGAACTAGCAAGGTGGTTGAAGGCAAGTGCACGTTTCTTTAAGACCCCTTGAAGAATGAGAGGAAACTATTCCACTTGGTGGCAGCAGTGACCTAAAATACAATTAAGTTCCATGCTCCAAAGCATGTAGTCACACCTTCAAATTAATCACATAGAAAAGTCTTCCTTTCCTTGATAGCCTCCCATGTTTTAGCTTAATTTTTAAACATTGTTTGATATTTCTCTGCTGTTTCTACTCCTGTGATTTTGAACTTCATTACAGGATGAAACAACTTCCAAGAAAAAAAGAATAAAGGGGGTGAAGGAGCTTTGTTTTTCAGTGAGGTTGGCATAAACACAAAAAATATGCTAAACAGTAGTATGCCTCTCAGAGAAAATTACTTGATTATCCAGCATACCCAGTACATTCCTTGTAAAAGTCTGATAGAGCAAAGGAATATGGGAAAAAAAAAAAAGTCACGTTCTGTGGTGACTTGACACTGGCTGGGCACCTGATGCCCACCAAGGCCACTCTATCACTTCCATCCTCAGCTGGACAGGGGAGAGAAAATATAATGAAAGGCTCATGGGCTGGGATAGGGAAAGATCACTCATTAATTGCCATCACAGGCAAAACAGAATCTGCTTGGGGAAATTAATTTAGTCTTAATCAAATCAGAGTAGGATAATGAGAAACAAAATGAAACCTTAAAAGAACCTTCTTCCCACACCTCCTTCCTTTCCAGGCTTCACTTTACTCCCAAATTCTCTATCTCCTCACCCCCAGCAGTGCAGGGGGACAGCAAATGGGGGTTATAGCCAGCTCACCATGTGCCGTTTTTGCCACTCCCTCCCTCAAGGGAAGGACTCCTCATACTCTTCCTCTGCTCCAGCATAGGAGCCAGTCCTCCACAAACTGCTCTAGTGTGAGTCCTTCCCACAAGCTGCATTTCTTCATGAACTGCTCCACCATGGGGACCCTTCCACATGTCCCATCCAAGGTCACGAACAGACCACTTCAGTGTGGGTCCCTATGAGGTCACAGGTCCTGACAGAAAACCTGTTCTGATGAAGGCTTCTTCCTCCAGGGGCCCACAGGTGCTACCAGGAGCTGTTAAATTCCATGGGTTGCAAATAGACAGCTGTCATGGTTTAAGCCCAGGCTGTAAATTAGAACCACGCAGTCTACTTCCCCACCACCACCCTTTTTCCCCCCCACTTCTGGAGGGACGGGGAGAAGAATCGAAAGAATGTAACTCCCACGGGTTGAGATAAGAACAGTCCAGTAACTAAGGTATAACACAAACCACTACTGCTGCCACCAATAATAATAATGATAAGGTAAATAACAAGGGAAGAGAATACAACCGCTCATCGACTGGTACCTTGCCCCCACCCCCCCGTGATCCAGCCCTTCTGGGTAACTCTCAGTTACATCCCTGGGCATGACGTGCTGTGGTATGGAATACCTCTTTGGCTAGTTTGGGTCAGGTGTCCTGTCCCTGCTTCTTCCCGGCTTCCCCTCCTCCCTGGCAGAGCATGAGACTCACAAAGTCCTTGGTCAGGGTAAACATTCTGACCAGCAACTGAAAATGTCAGTGTTGTCAGTATTACTCCCAGGCCGAAAGTCAAAACCACAGCACTGCACCAGCTACTAAGAAGGAGCAAAAATGACTGCTACTGCTAAACCAGGAGTACAGCCTACCTCACCATGGTCTTCCCAATGGGCTGCAAGGCAATCACTGCTCTGGCACGTGGAGCACCTCCTCCCCTCTTCCTTCACTGACCTTTATGTCTGCCAGGCTGTTTCTCACATATTTTCACTCCTCTCTTGGGCTGCAGTTGTTCCTGCAAGGTAACTTTTCCCCCTTCTTCAGTATGTTATCCCAGAGGCACACCACTGTCACTGATGTTCTCGGCCTTGGCCAACAGCAGGTCTACCTTGAAGCCAGTTGGCATTGGCTCTGTCAGACATGGGAAAAGCTTCTAGCAGCTTCTCCCAGAAGCCACAATTGTAGCTCCCCACTATCAAAAGTTTGCTACTCAACCCCAATATACCTTTTCACAGTGTTCAGTTCATTAGTGTTCTGGCAAGAGACGCTGACTTTGGGCTGTATCATCATACAGCTTTTGATGCCAGCTCCTGGTTAAGCAATGTTGCAGACCAAATTCTTGTCTCCAGAGAAATTTCTGGGTATAAAAAGTATGTCCAGGGATTCCTCCTTGTCAGAAAGAAAAGTATACTGCCAAACTATCAAAACCACTCCATGACAACTACAGCGGTTCTCCACAGCCCTCTATGCTGTCTCCAACATATGCATCACTTAACAGTAATTTATTCAGCTGCAGACTAGTGCAGCACCTTGATTTTCTCCTCAAAAAGATAAATTACTCCATTCGCACAGCCTACGCACAAGTAATCTGCCTCTCTCATTGTGGTTCCCTCTTCGCTTTACCAGAAGTTCAAAACTAAGTTTTTTAAATTAAGTTGCTATGCTGAAAACCACACACAGAATCTAAACACCCACCCCACTTTTTAACTGTATCTCTTGCAGGTTAGCTGGTTCTAGGGGTTTGCTGCCCTAAGCAAATAAGGAAATTAGTAGTATTGCCAACTCAGCTGTTTGCTCACTGCAGAGTCACCGAACATTTGTCTGTTCCAGGCAAACACCTGCTCCAAATGCATGCCTGTGCCAGCTGCCCCTTGGATAAGAAAATACATAACCCTTGCAAGAACCTCTATTGACTTATACCAGAGAGCTATTACCTGCAGTCTCCCAATCATGAGATAGAATGAGGAAGAGGCAACAATTTAGTAGAGCAGAGAATTATTCATATTTGGCTCTTAGACAAGAAATCCCCCCAAAACTTCTCTCCAGTCGTAAGTGACCTGAAGTAATCAAATTGCATAAGTAAAGCTTTCCTACACAGACTTGAAGCATGAGACAGAAGGGGACAGTTGGATGAAAGGCATTTAAATCCAGTCGGAGTTATCCTGGGCAATTGCATATTCTTAAAATTGCAGCCCTTGCACTTGATCTTCCCTTGGGCTCTTTCCACCTGCTCTTTGTCAAACTTGCTCCTTGCATTTTAAATTCTGTTAGGTCACCTTGATTCTCTGAAACATGTTATCAACAAATAACACAACTCAGCTATCTTGAACTGGAGGAGAGCTCTTCACTCTTGAATATATAAGCACTTACAGCCTGAGCTGAAGAGCAAGGCTTTCTGATCTGGTGAATGCTGACACCTTTATGAATAAACACAGAGGAGAAGCCGTTATATCTAAACACCAGAGGGTGGGTGCAAATGAGCACAGTGAGGTGCTACATACACATGCAAGTACTAGATGATCTTTTGAGGTCCCTTCCAATCTCTAACATACTGTGATACTGTGATACTGTGAACCACTGATGAAGTAGCTGCAGTTTTCTATGTGCCTGTGAAGAGCTCTGGAACAACAGGATGTTCATCATGTCTTCCTGGAATTGCTGCAACATCTGCTTTACAATTCCTAAGAGGCTTCACAAGCAGAACTTTTCCCTAGTTTGTAACACAAAATCATCCCTATTCTCAATTATATCTCTGTGCTTAATTTGCCTAGAGAGGGCTTTTCTGTTTGTTTGTTAGGGTTTGTTTAAAGTGTGCAAATTGGGTAAAAACTTCAGTTGTATTGATTACTTTTCAGGTCAAGGGTAGGCAAGAAGAGATCTTATAACATTTTAGTAAGCAGCTTAAAGCTCAGTTTTCCTTTTCCCTTCATACTGGTTTGTTTGAAAAAGCAAAATCCATTTGTTACCCCTCCAAATTTATCATAAAAATGAACCTGACATTAATTGCATTCTGTTATTACAAGCGGAGGTCATATGTGCTTTTCTTAATAGAGTTTGCAGCTCTTATTTTTATAGATATTCCATGTGGGCTACGTAACATTAAGAATGCTAAGGTCAAAGCCCAGTCATTTCAAAGGAATAAAGGGAAAGATTTACAAGACATCTGGTGAGAACAGTTTATAAGGGGAAGCAAGGCTTTTCTTCTGAGATTACACCAATTGAAGCCTAAATTGGAGAAGAAATCCCAAAGGAAGACACACTCCACCTGGTAAACCAATACTGCTCAGGGATGCAGCTGGTTTGATCCTGAATTTTAAATGGGTGATAGCGTCTCACAATTCAGGAAGCTTCCCTACTAACACTGAGTTTTGATTTCCATAAAGCACCTTGGGGATTTCCACCCCCCCACCAAATCTTCACAACAAAGCTTTGTTGTGATGTCTTGTTCATGTGTTGCCACTTTTAGGTCACCCCAGCTGTTTTGTCACCAACCCATACCTGCCCTCACAGGTACGTTCTCTCAGGTCTTCTAATTGCATATGAAATTGCTTCCTAAACCATTTCAAACAAAATTATTTGCCTGGGTTAAACATTTTTTTTTCCTAACCTGACTGATTTTAACCACATTGAATTAATGAGCAGTTGTACCAGTTGACCAGAGGGAAGGAACTCCACGGCAAGTAACCAGGAACCGGAATGGCCGTAGGACAGTAATCTGTCAACTTACTATAGCTGAAGCCATAAAGAGGCATGAACAAAGCCTGATCTTGCTGTACCAACATCTATTTTTACTACAATCAAGAAAACAACAATTTTTAAAAATAATTCTTAGCATCATTACAAATGTTTTCTTGCTTTTGGTGCTTGTTGTTTGCTACCCAGTTTTGCTTACCAAGCTATAGATTTCTTGCCTGCCCATACATACCCTGCAGGTATTGGCTTGAATTAAGGGAAACACTTAGCACATCACCTAACCGGAGATCCAGAGTGAAGTCAGTAAAACCTTATCTGTGGTTTCACCTAACAAAGAGGTTTTGGGCTTTTTTTCTTCTGTAAAGGGAGAGCAGCCCACCCCACAAGGTCTAGTACTGCAAATGCGTTGGCAGTGTCATCTTACAGAGGTTCCATGGCAGGACAGATGCTATGTGTCAGGTGTCAGAATGATAAATGGCTTGATTTTGGCAATCCTAGGATACAGGCAGAGTGAGCTAGGGATGAGGGCAGCATATAGCAAACTACGTAGCCCAGAAGAAAAGCTTATCTATAAACAGGAAGTTCCAAACTCTGCACTAATTCTTATTAAAATGTTAAGAAAAAAACCCATCTGAACCACAGAAGTCTATGTACAATTGCATTTCTGTATGTTACAGAAGGAAAAAAAAAAAAACCCCAAAGGTATTTTAATCTGCTAGCTTTTTCTTTTTGTCCTCCTCTTCCTATTTGCTTTTGAAGTGTAGTCACTTGGTCCCTCTTCTCCCTCTCATAGCCAACAACTTCTCTTTAGTTCCAGGGGAGAATTCTGCTGAGAGTTCACTTTTGGCAAGGCTAAAAACTGTTAATATTAGTCCTTCTCAGTGACTGCAAGACCTGATTTCAACAGCATCCCTACATCAAACCTGCATCATCTGCTTTACTTACTGTGTGTTTTGATCAGTCCTCTCATGTTGTTCTACCCCCTGTAAAAACATATATTTTTTGCTATGGAATTTGAGACTGTTTCTTGTCCAGATTCAGTGATTTTGCAATTAAATTAGTCTGGCACAGTACTTTGCCCTGTATAAAGTATGGTGTTCCACTGGTTTCATATATATGTACAGATGCTAAAGACATAGTGGACACCCCTTTTTCACTCTGTCAGCGACTTTATTCAACTATTATGAATATAATACATTTCCTGAATCCTATTTAACACTCATTTCAGCCCCATCCCCAAATATCTATTTAAAGACAATGATCTATTGTATTGCAAGGCTTCAAGTAGCACTCAAACTGTACGTGGCCAGCTGAAATATTTGTAGCCTGTAGGTTTGCCTCAGGCTAAACAATGTCCTGTACTAGTAGTCAAAGCAAGTACCCTCTCATTTATTAAAGATGTGTTGCATCCACATCTCTCTGGCATCTGCTGTGGCTAACTGCAGAAAAGATAAACTACAGTCAACCAGGCTGAATGAGGTTCACACCAGGTTTTAGTTCCCACCTCAAAAAGAAAAAGGTCAGAAAGAAACATAAGTGTAGAATTTTTTGATCTGACCATCTCTAATTATTTAGAAATACCAGGTAGGAATCTGGACCTTGGAAAAGCAGAGATTCAAAAATACAAAATAGCTGCAAGTTCGCAGATCTTTGGGACAGACATCTCTGTGCAATCCTGTATCTAAAACTAGAGGTTAATCAGAACAAAAATAGTAAGGTCATGATTAAAGCTTAGCCTTTAGGCCAGTATCTTTAATTTACATATTTGGATTTAGAGATTACTGCAGATATGGCAAGGTCTGCTTCACAACTATAGGGGTTATCATATTCAGCATGTGAGCAGACATTGTGCTGTGTTTCAGCTGCCCAGGAACTGGTGTTCAGCACATCAATATTCCTCAACAGAACTGTTACAATATGGAAACAACATACCAGATTTGTAAGCAAAACAGCTGAAACATTAGTCTTACTCAGGAGAGGACACCACTGACCGTACAGAAATCCACAGGATGACACCGTGGCAAAGCAAGAAAGCTGCACACAGGCTGAAAATCGGACAGACACAGGCCTGAACCTGAGAAAGTTCCACAGATCTCTTTCTGGAGGTGGTGTGCTAGAAGCCAGCATTGACTGAAGACTTCGCTAGGTTTTTCCCATTTGGTCCTTCTCAAAATCGGAGGTTTCCAGCATACACAGGGCCAGTATTCTAATATTCCCACTGCTATGACTGGAAGGTAGACATATATTTAGCTTCCTCGTCAGAATTTATTCCTAATGTCCCCATTTCTGCTATGGTGCTTCTCATGCTAAGTCTTTAAGAAAAGGTAAAGTTTTTCCCTCCTTGCCACAAGGCTGCTTTCTCTAGGAGTATATGTTCTGACAATAAAGCCCTAAGTTGCTTTCAGAACTGTCACCAAAACCCTTTAACTTCATGAAGTATGCAAGGGCCAACCAACCCTAAATTGCGTAAGTCTGAAAATACAATCACTATGTTAACAGTCTGCACAGGATCAGGCAAAAGCATTAGGAATGACTTCAGGATGCTCCCAGAGCAAAGCATTTATCCCTACACACCTTCTTAACACACAGTCTTGGTTTTGTGCAAGAAATTTTTGGTAGATTTTCTACGGCCTTCCTGGGTAATCCATTTCAGCATTCAGCTGTCTTCAGCTGAAAAGTTCTCCTGGCATCTCAGTTAGCTTTTAAGAGAAGATCACTATTTTGATTTACCTGCTCAGGAAGCCTGGTAACATGATGCTGGAAAAGCCTCAAACTTCAGCTCAAAATTTCTTAAATAAGTGGTTTTCTTAAAATGCTGAAGTACAAGTTTTATAAAACAGACACGCAGAGATCCTATGGTAACAAGACCTTCTTGCAAGACCCTTAGTTCTGGGATGAGGAGTGGGAAGGTGGGGGGAGGGGACATAACTTGATGTTAGTCCAAGTGTAGTTTGTCATGAATAAGAGAGAGACCAATGATACCCCCACAAGAAAAAACTATAAGCAAAGATAAAGCTTAGGGAGAAATTATCTGATTAATTTCAAAGCAAAAAAATATTTATCTTCTGATAGTTCTGCAATAGTAATTTTTGCCTTGTTGTCCAGGATGACTAATATACTACAGATACTATATTTTATCTGATGGATACAGATTCAGTACAGTAAAAGCTATCCATTGCAGTATTATTGAAGAGGTGCATGTTGATAAGCCTTAAGATGGTCTTGTTCTGAAGGCCTGGCAAATCAGAAATCAGCTTGCTCATAAAAAAAGCAGCTCAAATAATTACATATAGAAATCTTATGCATAAACTAGCTTATGATAAGCTGAGATTTTACCACTATACTTGCTGACACAATCTGGTTTCATGTCACGCAAATCAGAGTCAGAATTAGAGCAATGACTTTGTTATGTCAAAAAACTACAGCTTCATTACATAATATTCCTTAACTGTATCTGTATTTAAAATTTTTGATCTCAAGGACAGAAGTGAGTTTCTGCAGTTCTTGTATCTTCTATGTAATTTTCCTTCAAAAGAACACTTTTATGGCTAATATCCTAGGCTAGAACCTGGATTCATTTCTCAGCTCTGAAGTAGAATTCCTGGGAAGCCTTTGCCAGTCATGTAACATTTCTTAAGCCAGGGTCTCAATTACTTCTGTATCTGTCAACTCAATTTCTCTGTGTCTGAAGAAATAGTACTTATCATATCTTGCTTTTGCTTGCCCTCACCAGACAGTAAATTTTTTGAGCGAAAACTGATTCTTAGCATGTCAGTACAGCACCTGGCACACTGAAGTCCTGGATAAGTGATAATATAAACAAAACACCCTAACCTCCTTTCCCCCACAGCTAAAATCAATCCCCAAATGTTGCTTGATTATGTATTATGATTTTTTTTCAGCCACAATTTTTTCCCTAAGATATCTTCCAGGTTCATCTTGTGTGAAAGAAGGCAGTAAATCCCACAGCAAAAGAGAGGGAAGGCTTCACGCATCAAGGACCAAACTCCTGTCTGCTTTCCTATGGGATCTGTGAGCCAGGTTGTTTGGATCCAGTTGAGGAAATCCTGCTCAGTGGAACAAAGTCAATATCCATGATCCAGAAGAATCAAGCTCAGAAATAGCTTTTGCACCAAAGCAAGCCCAGGACTATCAACTTTGAAGGATTTTAAAAGATGACCCACCTGGGTCTTCTGCATGAAAGCAGAATATATTTTCTAACCTTGATACAGCAGATATGACAATGCAGAAGGTGATTGAGGTATGCCAGAGGTACAAGAGCCTCTACTTATCCATACCTTTCCCTCACTTACTGGCCACCATGGCAGAACTGTACATTACACATCAGTCAGGTAAAGTTACTCTATTCTGTACTATAACAGCCTAAGATGCACAAGAGGTAAGACAAGATGAACCAAGTGTCCCTTCTGGTCTTACTCCACAGCTTAGCTCACAAGAAAATAGGCTAATGATATTTAGCCTAATACCAGATTCTGCCTACTGAAAGACACAGGATTTTCTGTGGACACTGCTCCTCTCCATCGCACAGCAGCGGCTGTTATTATAGCTCTGGCTTGTTGCACACTGTTCCTGACAAAGCAGCTTGATTTGAGGGCTCAGGCCCTCAGGTACCTATTTAACCACTGAGTACCTATTTAACCAACAGTTTCTGAAGACAACTACACATCAGCTCCACTCAGATCTTCCTAAGAGGGTCTATACTTCTCATCTCCAGTTGTTACTGTTCTTTGGATCCACAGAGTCTTTCAGGAAAACAAGCCCTTGCCTTTCAGCGCTATGATTATATCGTATGACTACAAAAAGACTAAAACAAAAGTATGTAAAAGTGTGACCTCCAAGTGAGACACTTGATTCCTGAAAACATCCCTAATTTTCATTTAAATACTAGCTTTCAAACAAGTACTACACTGTATCCACACTCAAAATCAAATTTAAGACCGACTTCCAAAGGATACTCCCACTGTTAAGATATTAAATTATTACTGAGCAAAAGCATGCCCTGCTAAAAGCACAAACATTTTTCCCAAAGATTCCATCAAGACACGGCAGGAATCAGAGACAAAATCCTTAAGCAGGCATACAAATTCTAAGAATAAGCTATAATACCAAATTGCACAATCTAATAT
Source organism: Psittacula echo (assembly GCF_963264785.1). Classification (NCBI taxonomy): domain Eukaryota; kingdom Metazoa; phylum Chordata; class Aves; order Psittaciformes; family Psittacidae; genus Psittacula; species Psittacula echo. The sequence goes on from NC_137743.1 coordinate 60,543,758, forward strand.
TGCAAGGATTCATAAAGATATATTGGAAGTTACCACGCATTTTTTGCAAAGATCATTTTCTGTGAACTGCTTTTTCCTCATGGAAGAGTGTCTGCAGTTATTTTTAATTTTATCAGAAATGAATATGGCTCATCAGAGCAGCTTTACTGAGATGGTTCTGTGCTAAGATAATACCCCATGTATAATAATTTACATTAAATCTTTCTGCTAAATACATATTGTTCCCATCAGTGAACAAACAGTCTATCCAAATGTCCAGATAATTTGTTTTAACAACATGTTACTGCTCTTGGGTAATGCAACAAAGCAGGCAATCACAGATGAGCGAGCAATATGCCAATAAAATTGAAAGAAATAAATTAGTATCATGGTAACACATGTGTCTTCACAATTAATAAATTCCACTCCATCAGTCTGTGATTTAATTATGCATTATGTATAGGGCTACCATGAATCATTCATGTATTCCGTTAACTAAATGGCTGGATACAAAGCTTACAATGAGAATATTTACACGAAAACAAGTGTTCATAAAGAGCAAGACATAAAACGATCCTAAAAAAAGGTTCAGTTCCAGGGAGGGGGGAAGTTGGGGAGAAGAGGGGTTTGGTTGATCGGTTTTCCAAAAAAGTTGCTCAGTTTGGGGGGCGAGTATGGGTGGGAGGTGGTTTTGGGTTGGTTTTTTTTTTTCAATAAAAAAGATGAACATTTTGGCCAGATGAAGTAGCTTTCTGTACATTTCAGCTGTAATGAAGTGAGTTTTTACTGTAATAGTCCACAGTGAAGGGTACTAAGGAATTCCTTAACATGCTCCTTTTCAGGAAATCCAGCTCTATTCATTGTCTGCCAACAGAGCCCAAAATGAGGTTGCTCAAAGTAAGATCTGTCCCTGTGGTCTCCTCATTCTCCTCACACTCTATTGCTCTTTCTGTCAAGAGCCATCTCCATCAGGACTTCCCATCTCTTGACAGACTGACAAGGCTACAGATTAAGACATAATGCTTCCTACAGAGGAGAAAAGCACATATAACAGGAGCAGAACACCAGATAGTAAGTTAGGACTATACAACTTGTATCTATTGCAGTGTAAAAGAATAAGACTTGATCATTCTCTGTTTAGAGGAATTATTCACTCCCTTACTCTCAGGCCTAATGAAAAAGAGACATCTTTTCATGGTGTCTGCTTTAAAAAAATCACTGAAAACAAAAGTATTTTGATTGAGTTACAGATGAAACTCAGCAACAAACACTGAGACAGAGAGACATGACTAGGGTTTGCAACCTGCCTCCAAGACAAAAGTTATCTGAAATCACAGCAAAATCCAACAGGATCAGGCACTATGAGAAGCAAGACATTCTTACAAAGGCAAAATAGGAGCAGGGAGTTCCTTCCATACCTACCTTATGGCAGATTTTGGCTTAGTCCTATTAAGCTAAAGTTTCAGAACAATTGTATGAAGACCTAAGACAGGCTTATTCCAGAAGCTACCTAATACAATTCTAGTATTTCCCTTTAGCATATATTTTAATATGGCATGCAAAACAGGTTCTAAGACTCCAGCCATATGATAGTTAAATAATTCTAGATGCTTTTTGAAAGTTTATCCAGATTCATTCTCTCACTTCTAGTGAGTTTTCCTGAATCACACAAAAAAGTGCTGTCTTCCATCACTTCTTGGCAGAGGTTGGTGAGATGCTTTAGAGCACTTTGTTAAACCCAGCACTAAAATGCCCAGAGGGACCATTACTTCTGTTTTTAAGAAGAGAATTTGACCTCTATTTGTCCAGAAATACTAAAAACACATTACCAGACGTGCCCTGCCCTGAGTTAGAAAGTGAAAATATATAGTCTGCTCTGACTCCGCACTCAAGCAGTTGTACCTTAAACATCCTGTTTTAAAAGAACATGCTGGATCTTTATACAATACAGTGCATATGGAATAAGAAATCTGCTGCATGTCTTCATACAAAACTCTGCCATCTTCAATGCTGCAATACTGCTTGCAAGGTAGACGCTTTCCCACAAGTCTCCAGGGATGTTGTAGTGGGGGAACCATATCCCTTCTCACCACAGAAGCAGCTTCTCTTTCCTGATACTCCTGAAACTTCCACCTTCCCACACAGACCTTTGCAGCTGCAGGAGGGAGAGGAACTGAACACCCCTCGCTCTTCCACTGCTGGCTTCCTCACTAAGCACACTGCTAGCAAGAGCTTGGTGGACTTGCCCCAGCCAACTAGTAAAGGATAGCTCCTGAGCCTGTGGTGGTGCTGCAGCGGATAAAGCAGAAGACCATTTGCCAGTTACTGTTCCTGTGCTTTCTCTCCTGGAGCTAGATAAAATTGTGTGGGAATTCCTCCAGCTGAAGGGAGTTTTGGGTAACCATCCTCTATTGCCACCTACATCATATCACCAGCAAACGCTGCTGTGGCCACTTTGTAAAGCTTTCTGCATAACACAGTGAACTAAACATATCAAAAGGGCATACATGTTTGTATTTAGAGTATAGACTGGCTTGTTGGTAGTTTAAAGGGGCACGGGAGGAGTGATAACTGCATTTATTTTTTTTTTAAGTGGCAGAGCTAGTTTGAGATGAAAGCAATAATGTCAACTGTGTAACTGCTGCAAAGAGCCCGGGGCATCAGGAGCAATTTTTATAGTCCTAGAAAGAAGCAATTACTTTGAGAGATAAAATGAAGAATATAGCTATTATCAATAGGACACATATTTGGAGATTTTGGGATTATTTAGTGTATGGTTCTAGGAAACCCCAAGGTTAAATCCAGTTTGAGCTTGTCAGAGCTTGAGGAATGCAGGCATCTTTACTTCAACAGCCTGGTCATTGAAGGAACAAAGTCTGAGCTCACCACAAGAAGGTTCCTGTTGGTACCTCTGGAAACATAAGAGCCGTCAGATCTAATGCAGGACTGTGAGTCAAAAGAATATTGGACTATTTGAACATTATTTAAAAATCAGCCTATGTGCTATTACCTAGAAGGGGGTAAGTGCTAGAGTGATAGCAAATGCAGGGCTCAGCTGATGCCAACAGTCAGCAGTGCCGAATCCCGAGTTAAGTTGTTAAGCTGACAAGGAAATCCGAAGATGAGGTCAGTTCATAGGCATGTAAGGTTTTGCTATTTTCAGTCTAGTTGTGCTTGTAGTGTTTATCTGGGATAAATGAGTCCATGTGTTTTCTACAAACTATTTCTGCCATTGCTTTTTGAAAGCCTGGATCATGGAATAATTTCCAGAACTATAAAAGGGGTCAAAACTATCTGGGCCTGCAGGAGACAGCATCTCCCTACCAGAGATGCTGAGCACTCAAACATTGCATCATAAAAACAGAGTGAAAACTGCAGCTTAACAGGTGTAAGGATACATATGGAATTGTAAAAGGCAGTTTTCTCCCAGAAGAAAGATAACATCTAGACCACATGTACATCCAAACCAGTAAGACCAGCTGAAATGGGAGAACATCCAATTCCTTTCAACCAGTTCCTGTTGTGCTGTTAAACAGGCAAAAGAACCTAGCAATCTCTTTTTACAGGAAACATCATTCGGTTCTATAGACAACCAATGGAAAATCCTGATGAAGCAGAAGAAACAGAATGAACTGCCTCTTGCAAAGTCAACTTACCTTCACATTACCATCTTCAGTTCAATGTACCACACTCATTGCTGGATAAAAAGGGGGATGAGGAGGACAGAAGCAGCTGAAGAACATTTTATGCCTATGCTTTCCTTGTTCTAATTTTGCTCTCTCTCCATCACCATTCCTGTTTAACAAATCTTTTCAGGTCATTTTAATAGTGTTGCAATCATCGTTTATGATTACTCCTACCCACAGTGGAAAGCTGCAGTCAGAGTTTCTTGCTAGAGAGGATGTTGCACTTTGTACAGTGTAAAAAAGAAATAATTTGTAATGCATGCTGACATGCAATACAAGTGTCAGGGGAGTGTATCAAAAATAAGGTATCTGGACTCTTTGGGGCAACAGAGTAAAGTACAGATGGACAAACCAACCAATCCAAGCTTTCCATTTCATCTGGACACGTAGAGCTCAGTCTTTTTTTTTTGACCATTGCCATTCTGCAGCCCATATACATGAGGATCAGATTTTCATCACCCATTTTAAGGTGTTGACATGTTTGGCTTTATTATGGTGAGTAAAGAATGAAACAAAAATTTTTCAGATGATGAAGTATAATCTCAGCATTCCCTAGGTTCAAGCATGAGGAAAACAGCAACACCTGGGTAACAGAGAAACTGAAAAGCCAGTGAAGGTGTCAAAGAAAGTGCAAACAAATCAAAGCTCTTACCATGCACCTAGGAAATTTCTCCTTCATTGCTAAGAATAAATGTAGTTTGTGCCAAGCAGCTACAGGAGCTTAGGAAACTTTTCTTAAAAGGAAGATATAAACAGACATACTCCACAGAAAACAGTTTGTGTTGCCTAGTGTGGGGACTAAAAATTGCCTGCAGCGTGGTCATGCTCCGTACTAGATCACTGTGCAATTTCAGTCTTATCCAAATATTTAAATAGAATGTTTTAAGACATAGATATTTCTAAACAGCTTTGGACAATTTCCCTTCTGTGCACTGAAGCACAGGAAATTTTTTTTTAGACCAGTTGAAAGACTCAGTAGATAAATCCTAGGAAAATGTCTGTAGCTGTACTGTTTCAGAAGCATGGGATCTCCAGCTTCCTGGGGTGCCTTGAAGCATAAGAGCAATGTGTCTGAGCTTATTAAAGAAGTGAAAATGGAGGAAGAAGCTTGACAGTTTTCTGGCTGGACCTAGCCTATATGTATTATGCCAAGTCTGTTATAGAAAATCACTTTAGTGAAAGGCTTCTTTATGTTTCTGAGCTAGTTTGGTTTCATGAAATATTTAAAGACCAGCTGTCAAAAGGCAATATGTCAGTATGAACATTCCTCTCCCATATAGAAGCATCCCACAGATAAGTGACATGGCATTAATGTCACATTCCTATGCTGTTCCTTTCCCATGACTGCCAGCTGCCTGGGCCTTTGGAAGAGTCACAGCCTGATTGAGGGTCCATTGTTTCCTGGACCATTGTGTAACACAGAAAAGAGGTGCGCGTGGAGTAGGCCAAGTTTTCCAGCGAAAGTAAATTGTTTCAACTGATGAGAGCTATGAAATCCAAGACACTCCCATTGTCCTGAAACACGCTGTGGGACCAAGAAACACTGGCAGATGAAACTTAACTTGCATGAATTTAAACTAACGTACACTGGCAAAACAATATTAATTTCTCATGTATGCTGATGAGCTGCGTATATGGAGGCCTCTCAGAGGAATAAAGGCAGGAGTCAATCTGGAAAAAAAAAAAAAAATCACAGTAAAGTTGCCTGCTCTCTTCCCACCCAGAGTTACTAAAGATGACACTTCACTCTTTCTTGCCTCTGTTTAGAATCATAGAATAGTTAGGATTGGAAACAAAGCTTAGATATTATCCACAAGCAGATAGGAGACTCGTAAATCAAACCATCATCTGAAATATATCTAGCTCACTCTTCCCTCTGAAAACATAGGGAAGAAACCAAGACAATTGAAAGCAGATCTGTGAAGATGAGTGGAATCAAGAAGAGACTGCATGGGAACTAAGAACAGTTTTGGTCAGTTATAGAGCAGTCTGTGCTCTTTGCCACCACACAATGGCATAAAAAAACATCCTTTACTTACAGTGCATCTTTCATGTAATGATTCAAAAAGTCACCTCTTTGACACAGACTGTTAGCACAAGCACTGATCTCTTTAACACCACAGCCATTATTGTTACCATAGGCAGGGCTAAAAAGTGAGGAGGAGACAATCCTCCTGTAGTGTTTGCTGGAATAGCAGGCAGCAAAGCAGTTCTTGAAGAATAGAGGAAATAAAAAAAAAGAAAAGCTCCACAAGCAACTAGGTATAGCTTAGTGTTTCCCAAACCAAAGCCTAAGAAGACTGGAAAGAGATAAAGACAATGTACTAGAGGTACACCATACCATGAAGCAGGAGAGCAAGAGTTTCTGTATGGGGAAAGTCAGGAAGCAAGTATTATGCAGAGCAGTGGTCAAGGGTCAGTCAGAAAGCACGTATGCTACTCAGGCATACCATCCACACAGCAGGACCTCACTTTGCCTCTGCCTCCCCACTTCCCATTTCTCTGTACACGTTTTCTTCTCTCAAGTTAGAAACTGTTATTGTGTGTTTACATAGCATCTTGTACAAGAGAGCCTAATCATCCACAAGCTTTGTCCGGCAGTTGCTGAATGGAAGTACATATCAAACACCTTACTCAGCCAACTATTTAACATTTCCACACTTGTTTTATCTATGACAGATGTTCAGTGGGAATAAGAGGAAGGCCCATTTCCCTTCCTTGTTACCAGCTACAGCCTGGACAGTTTGAGTTACCCTCTGCAAAACTCTTCCATCTAAGCTGAGAAACTTACAGCAGGAAAAGTTCACTTATGAAGTTAATGACAGATAATGCAACAATAATTACACAGACATTCTTTGAAATTTGCTTCTAGTGCTGTATATTGCTTTATTTCAAGAGATGTAAATCAACATGGCATTACAGACTTCCACTGTTTTAAGAAACTAATATTTATCAAAAATTATTCAAATACAGTACATGAGGAATTTGTCATTTAAAAAGAACAGTTTCCACAAAGCAGCATTCACACAGACCATGTTATCACACACACAGAGTGGAAGCCAGCATCTTCCTCTCATGATCAGAGGTCACCAGCACCCACTATGTCTTGAAGTGACTGTCAGTTTTATAATTAATCTGTGCTGACAGATCCATTAATTGGAGCAGATCACAGTGCTCAAGCAATATAGGTCATAATGCTTTAACAATATCAATACATAGCAGACAATGTTTCGAATGACCTCCTGCCACAGCCATTTCCTTTGGAAAGAAGGCTTTCATAAAGTTAAATCCTTGTATCTCTCTCTCTTTCCTTTCATTGCAGTCTCCTATCAGAAGGAAAGATCAAGCTGAGGGCAGATGTGGGAAAAAGTCATTTGCTATGCTAGTAAATGTTAGAGGCAAACGCTGTACTGTCAGTTGCAATTTAATCTTACAAACTGTTTCAATGGAAATTTTATGTATAGCAATAAGATTTCCCCACAGCACCAAAAATAAATCTGTCCATTCAATTACCAGCAAATTATCAAGCGTTAACTTCATTAGTGAACAGTAATTTTTTCCTATCCCACAGAGAGAAAGAAAGCTAGAAAAATCCTACACCTGCCCGACTTCAGTGCAGTTACAGGACAGTTGTTTTCATTTCATGACAGTTACCATGCCCAGAGTGAGTTCCCTGGTCACCATATTGGAGTAGCTTTGGAAGTAACACAAAGTCATGGAAACCTGTGATGGCAAAACAAAGCTTTGCAAGGAGTACTTGAGTCATATATATATACACACACACACATATATATGTAGTTTCTCTTCTGACTGCACTGATGCAGTTCCTTATGTTACCCTGCAGAGACATCATTTCTGTATCAGGCATAGTTGGCCAGAGAGCACAGCTCCCCTGCAATGCAAGGGGATGCTCCAGCTCTCAGCATACACTTGGACTGCTCTCAACAGCTCAAAAAATTGAAAGGTTAGCTGGAGCAAGCTTGTAGTTTTAGTTCCAAGTGTCTCACCTTCAAGGGCTTCATGAACAGCTAACCTCTATCTGTTCCTTGGGGAAAGCAGGTATTATTAACTACAGACTAAACAGCGAGATCGAAGCCAACCTTTGCACAAGTTTCTATTAATTCCAGGCACTCAAGTTTTGCCTGCCTTTTAAGAGCTGATATTTTGTCATATACATGAAGCCTTTTGGTCCTACAAAATGCAAAGGCACAAGCCTGCATGTTCTTGATTGCCACCTACCGGCATTCTACATATTAGAGCAAGGCTTGCAAATATGCACATAATAGAAACCAAGCAGCTTCAGGAAATCAATGCTTAAGTGGCCAAGGTAGGCAATTTTCTAAGTCCAAGCTTCTCTTAAGTGCTGTGCAACAACAACAAAGAAAATAAAAACCAGCCTCACAAAGACACTACTTGATGACTGATCTAGAAGATTATAAAATCAAAAACTTGGTTTTAAAAAGGATATAAAAATGCCTCTATAGGGTTTTTTTTCTAGCAATGATTCTCCCATTGACAAGAAGTCCATCTTCTTGCTCAACTGCATTAGAAATTTGAAACTATCAGGTTTTAACCTGACTTAGAGCTCACTTAAAGGTCTGCAGTACTAAGAGGTAGAATGAACAGCTCCTAAGGCTTTCTGTAGCACTTTTCACCAGTAAATCAGATTACCAGGGCAAGTCTCCTCCTGCACGGGGAATGCTCTTTGAGCATTGTTATACTGATATTTCACTTTGGATCTTAAAGGAAACCAGAACTCTCAGCCCAATTTACAGAAGTGGACACAAAGTAGGAACAGTTTACACCAGGCTACCTGGGCAAACCAGAGAAATGAGAGGGACAGAATGCAGGTCATCACTAATCATTCAACCATAGAATATGGCCCAGACCAGAACCCAAGCCATCTTCCTGGCAGAATGACTTCACCAGCAAGGAAAACAGCCTTGTGGAACCTTTGGAAGTAACTGTCCTTCATCAGGACACAACCTTGCAGAAATGTCACTAAAATCACCTTCAAGAAATCAGTAGTGGCTTTTTGGAGTTCAAACCTGACTGCTCACTGTCCCGTGTCTGTTCAGACAAGTGGTCCCTCCTTTCATTCCATGGCAGCACTGCTGAATCAAGTCCCATTCAATAGCTACTTCCTAACATTATCGTTTAGACTTAAATTCAGGTACTGCTACTTATGCACCTCAATAGTAACTAGGGACTTGAACAGCAGCATATAATATTCATAGCTCCACACCCTCACAGAAGCCACCAGAAACCTAGATTTCACATTAATTCATTTCAAAATCAAGTGTGGTCCTTGTCCTTTGTGGAAAAGAACATCATACTTTGAGATTCATGTAATCATAAGTGTCCAGTTCTCCTCCTAGCACTTTGAATTGATGCAGGTTTTGGTACTTATGCCAGTTTTTCATGTCTAGCATACTTCGGGGTTTCTTTGCCCCCCCACTTTTTTTAAAAAAGCAGTTATTTACTGCTAACAAGTAGCAATGCCTGGCAAAACTCCTGCAAAGAACAAATCTTTACTCTTAATTTATTTTCAAATGAGCTAAGTAAATTAAGAATCAATATTAACAAAAAATTTTTTTTTCACTCTTGAAATCTACGAATTCTCTTTGGCAAAAGCCCAGACTATGAGACAATAGTTTTCTGAACACTGCATCAAGACCAAGCCTAGAAATACTACACCATTAGACACACCCCCTTACAAGCTACTTCATTCAAATGCATAACTGGCATTTCACTCTGATAAACTGAGAAACTGAAAATATTCTCTGTATTTATATTGCCCCAAACCTCTGCTTTCTACCTCTAGGATTTTTTATCTTTTTTCATTTGAGGGAGAACAAAAAAAGAACAAAAGTTCCATGGCAGCACAGTACTTTTCTTCATTAAGTTGTGATCAAACCATATCTTGAACAAAAGCAGCCTCCAACAGAAAGGTGCTTCAAAGCAAGAGGCCACATTACAAAATCCTAGTAGCTACCATGGCTATCTGATGCTTCCTGATGACATTCACATTGCCTATAAGAAAGAACAGAGATCAGCACTTTAATCAAGTCACTGGGCTGAAAATGAGATTATCACAGATAGGAGTAAGACAAACACCACGTTCAGATTCAGACTTCCCAAAGTCAACAGCAATTTCATCCAGGCTTTGCAATCAGTTCACTTCTACTTTTGAAAAAAAAAATAAATCCACTTTTAATATTTTCCTGCTGACTTCTCTGTAATCTGATACAATCTGATAAGACTCCTTACATTATGCAACTGTCCAAGCCATTCTTCCTCGTCTGTCTTTCCCCAGCAAATCATATAAACTGATGGATCAAACTTCAGAGGTCAAATTTATCTTTAGTACTTGACGTTAGCCAACTTATTTTCAAAGACTGAAGGTTGCAGCATATGCTTGCACACATTCTATATCAAAAAAATAGCAGTTAGGCTTTCCATACAGATGTCAGGAGGACAGGATCCATTAAATGCTCTCCTAAGTAAGAATAGGGATGCCAATGTTACACTCACTCTTCACAACACTTCTTTAAATACAGTTAAACAACAGTACAGGAGGCTTAGCCTCTGTATTGAGCCATACACATTTAGGCTATAATCAGGGTTAGTCAAGGAAGAAAAACAATTCAACTTCTTATTCAACTATTCTGAAGAGAGAAGCAAGGGAGCTGCAGGAGACAGTATTTACATGCAACTGTCTTAACTGCAACATTTTTGAAGTCTTGCTAACAAAAGAAACCATAATGCCAGACACAGTCATGGATTCAAAGCTATGACTTGCTTTTTACCTGATTAGCTTCCCAAAATAGAGTTTGAGACACAACAGAAAATAACCACTTTAATTAGATGTTATGCAGGCAGATGAATGACACTGCAGTGTACAATCAACAATAGATTTCCCACCTACCGCCCTATTGCATATTCAGAAGGGGGTCCCCACTTCACGGAGACAGAATTGATAATGGCAAAAGACAGAACCAAACAGAGCATAAGGAATGTACCCCCAGGTGACAGTGGGGAAACCAGCAGTGAAGGAATTAAATGGCCTCAATTTCTTTCTGCTGTTGAAGGATATACGTCACTCCAAACTGGAGGCATGCGGCTATCACCAAGTCAAACGTCAAAGTCAGAGTCGGAAGTGTTATAATCAGATCTCTTATGACCACACTGACTTTAGTGTGATCACATCAAAGGCAGGTATGCCCCTGTTTAACACCTAGCTATTTCAGAATAAGACTTCATGAAAACCAAGCAGTGAGATACAGCTCCACATGCACAAGCCCTGGCCGTATTCCTCCAGTACTAATCTACAACTACTCATAAGATCATCCTCCTCCACCACAAATAATTCCCTTGGTCTAGGCCACCACTCAGTTATTCCAGAAACTTTGATTCCATCTAGTATCTGATCAAAAAGTTATAATTAAGATGCAGACAGCTGGAAAAACATTGTACACAACTACATTATACTGTGTATCCACAGTATCCATCGATCTCATGCCAGCCATCCTGTTACCTGACCACAGTGCAAGAAGAAAGTCAAAATTGTGCTGCTAGAGCAGCAAGGAATTTCACAAAGGACCCAGGCTCCATAAAGCTCTTCTGAGGTGCCCATATAAACACCTATGTTACACAAACACGCTCTCTCAGCCTGGCCTCCAGGCTAAAAGCAGCGCTTCTCCTCCAAGAGACAAATTCAAAGTCAGCCAGACCGAACCCTGTTAAGCTCCAAACTGCAAAGCTAATACCATTATCAGAGAAACAACAAAACCTGAACTTGGAGACAAGCAGTTTCCTCCCTCTGCATTAATATTAAATGAAACAGGGAGGACTTGTGTGCACACATGTACCTGCCTATGTTGCACACCCAAGTAGAATGTGGATTCCTTTCTAGTGATTGCATATAGGTTCGGGGTTTTTTCTTTTGGAAGGGAAGGAATATTAAGAGTGAAACTTCCAGAAGGAAAATTCTCATGTGGTAGGATGCCAGTCCGGAGAACCAGAAAAGCTTCTGACAGGCCAGATTCTTAATATAAGTGATTCCAAATTGGCAACTGACAGGTCTTTCAAGGAAGAAGCGCCTGAGGACTTAATATCAGAGAATTAATCTGACAATAGGCAAGGTACTTGCTCAGGCATTAGTAAGGAAACAGAGTGACACCTTACATGAAAAGCTACTTGAATGCCATTTAAACTTGTCAAATTGCAGAAAATAGAGCTGCAAATTGATAAAATCAAGGTTATTCATTACAGGAACCAATGCCTAATTTTCTTAAATTGCATCCACTTTAGACAAATTAAAACGAGATGCTCTCCCTCCTGTTCGCTGTGGCAAACTACCCAATACCACCAAGAACTGCTGTAATGCATTCAGAGATCTAGAAGACATCAAACCAATCGCCCTCTCTGACCTCCTATAAAACACAAAACATACCATTCGCTAAACGAAGTCCCTGCATCAATTGGAGCACACTGTCAAGAGAGTATGAAACTACCAGTGAAGAAGCAGCCATGACAACCCTTGGTAAAACACTGCAGTAGTTAATTATCTTGATTCTTTTAAAACACAACTCTTTCTTCTAGCCTAAATTTGTTCAGCTGCAACTTCCAGCCAGCAGCAATCACAATACACTTGTCAGCTGGACAGAAGAACATTTCTGTCCTTATATAGGCACTTATAGACTGGTCAACCCACCTTTAACCCTCTGCTCAATAAGATGAAACAGACTGTGCTCTCAGAGCATGTAAGTGAAGGACATGTTTTTCAAGCCTTTTAATCATTCTGACAGATGACCTCTGATCCTCCTGCATTTATCAGCATCCTTGTAGCATTGCTGAAACAGCAGCTGGGGAGCCTAGCCTAGCCTAGCCTAGCCTAGCCTAGCCTAGCCTAGCCTAGCCTAGCCTAGCCTAGCCTAGCCTAGCCTAGCCTAGCCTAGCCTAGCCTAGCCTAGCCTAGCCTAGCCTAGCCTAGCCTAGCCTAGCCTAGCCTAGCCTAGCCTAGCCTAGCCTAGCCTAGCCTAGCCTAGCCTAGCCTAGCCTAGCCTAGCCTAGCCTAGCCTAGCCTAGCCTAGCCTAGCCTAGCCTAGCCTAGCCTAGCCTAGCCTAGCCTAGCCTAGCCTAGCCTAGCCTAGCCTAGCCTAGCCTAGCCTAGCCTAGCCTAGCCTAGCCTAGCCTAGCCTAGCCTAGCCTAGCCTAGCCTAGCCTAGCCTAGCCTAGCCTAGCCTAGCCTAGCCTAGCCTAGCCTAGCCTAGCCTAGCCTAGCCTAGCCTAGCCTAGCCTAGCCTAGCCTAGCCTAGCCTAGCCTAGCCTAGCCTAGCCTAGCCTAGCCTAGCCTAGCCTAGCCTAGCCTAGCCTAGCCTAGCCTAGCCTAGCCTAGCCTAGCCTAGCCTAGCCTAGCCTAGCCTAGCCTAGCCTAGCCTAGCCTAGCCTAGCCTAGCCTAGCCTAGCCTAGCCTAGCCTAGCCTAGCCTAGCCTAGCCTAGCCTAGCCTAGCCTAGCCTAGCCTAGCCTAGCCTAGCCTAGCCTAGCCTAGCCTAGCCTAGCCTAGCCTAGCCTAGCCTAGCCTAGCCTAGCCTAGCCTAGCCTAGCCTAGCCTAGCCTAGCCTAGCCTAGCCTAGCCTAGCCTAGCCTAGCCTAGCCTAGCCTAGCCTAGCCTAGCCTAGCCTAGCCTAGCCTAGCCTAGCCTAGCCTAGCCTAGCCTAGCCTAGCCTAGCCTAGCCTAGCCTAGCCTAGCCTAGCCTAGCCTAGCCTAGCCTAGCCTAGCCTAGCCTAGCCTAGCCTAGCCTAGCCTAGCCTAGCCTAGCCTAGCCTAGCCTAGCCTAGCCTAGCCTAGCCTAGCCTAGCCTAGCCTAGCCTAGCCTAGCCTAGCCTAGCCTAGCCTAGCCTAGCCTAGCCTAGCCTAGCCTAGCCTAGCCTAGCCTAGCCTAGCCTAGCCTAGCCTAGCCTAGCCTAGCCTAGCCTAGCCTAGCCTAGCCTAGCCTAGCCTAGCCTAGCCTAGCCTAGCCTAGCCTAGCCTAGCCTAGCCTAGCCTAGCCTAGCCTAGCCTAGCCTAGCCTAGCCTAGCCTAGCCTAGCCTAGCCTAGCCTAGCCTAGCCTAGCCTAGCCTAGCCTAGCCTAGCCTAGCCTAGCCTAGCCTAGCCTAGCCTAGCCTAGCCTAGCCTAGCCTAGCCTAGCCTAGCCTAGCCTAGCCTAGCCTAGCCTAGCCTAGCCTAGCCTAGCCTAGCCTAGCCTAGCCTAGCCTAGCCTAGCCTAGCCTAGCCTAGCCTAGCCTAGCCTAGCCTAGCCTAGCCTAGCCTAGCCTAGCCTAGCCTAGCCTAGCCTAGCCTAGCCTAGCCTAGCCTAGCCTAGCCTAGCCTAGCCTAGCCTAGCCTAGCCTAGCCTAGCCTAGCCTAGCCTAGCCTAGCCTAGCCTAGCCTAGCCTAGCCTAGCCTAGCCTAGCCTAGCCTAGCCTAGCCTAGCCTAGCCTAGCCTAGCCTAGCCTAGCCTAGCCTAGCCTAGCCTAGCCTAGCCTAGCCTAGCCTAGCCTAGCCTAGCCTAGCCTAGCCTAGCCTAGCCTAGCCTAGCCTAGCCTAGCCTAGCCTAGCCTAGCCTAGCCTAGCCTAGCCTAGCCTAGCCTAGCCTAGCCTAGCCTAGCCTAGCCTAGCCTAGCCTAGCCTAGCCTAGCCTAGCCTAG